>NW_024080795.1:4890-392792 GCF_003009895.1 Hyaena hyaena
ACCTCTGGACGCCCCTTGCGTGATGTTCTGTGAACGCATTCTCTGGCTTATTGGTCTGTCTCTCAGCCAGAGGTCCTTGGCACGGGCCGCAGATGTTGCCTGCGGCATTCATCCCAATATTATCCAATATAAACCGCAAATATTATTTATCCTAATCCAGAGCAGCATATTCAAAGAGTGATGCACCGTGATGAGGGAGCAAAAGGTGGCGTAGATGTTAAGAAATCGCTTAATTTGCTGTCTCGTGAGACCAGGAAAATCAAATCATGTCATCTCCACGGATGTTGAAAAAATAAAAAGGCGGGATTTTATTATTTTCTGAGAGACCTTTACCTTTAGTATTCCCAACACTACCATACTGAATCACCACTCTGATGATGACATTACCTTCTCTAACATCATTATCATATTTGTGCACCTAACTTATTTAATTAGGTCCATGACACTCCAGTGTCTTTCATAAATAATGTGTTTTTATGAAATAATCCTAGAGGCCTTCCCCCTTCCCCCATGCCTAAAACAGCTTGGCCCAAACATGATGTGGCTCCTTATTTTCCAAGTTCCACTATGTAATTGAATGATGGGTTTGGGGTTGGATTTTTAAGTAGAACTCTTTCTACGTTTAGATATTGCTCTTATATTGGAACTTTTAAGGGAAACTTAGTTTCACTGATTTTATAGGCTTACTTTTTAACATAAATTGAACTATTTCGTATTCGTGATAGTTTTATTCAAAGTTCTGTTTTTTTCCCCTCCCAAGCCTGCTCTTTCTCTGTTTACCTTTCTTGGTATACGGTAACTCTTTCCTTTCTATTGCTCAAGACAAACACTTTCGTATCTTTCTTGACTCTGTTTCTTTCATGCCCATTGGCAAATCCTCAGCCCTGCCGTCAACACGCAACCACAATCCAGCACTTTGTTGCACCTCCACTGTTACTACCCTTGTTCAGACTCCCTTTGCCACTCTTCCAGATTCTTTTAAGAGCCTCCTAACCAGTCTTCCTGCTTTTTCCCGTGCTCTGCACAAGTTTTGGATGCACCTTTTGCCAAACACCTGTACGTATTTTTGTGCGGTAAAGAACTTGGAGTTACACTTGCTGGGTCACAAGGGATCCTTGTGTTTAGCTTTGGTAGATGCTGCCAAACAGGTTGCCCATTTGTTGGGCTCATTAACACTCCTATTGGCAGTTTCGCTTCACAGTAAAGGCAAGGACAGGAATTGTGTGAGGAAGAAAACCTGCCCACAATCCCACCTCATCAATGCATCAAGTGTATTCATTTTTTCTCAGTCCTTTATATTTGAGACATGCTTTCTTTGTGCCACTGGGATGACACAGTGGCATCTAGAAGATGTGTATGTAGCCATTGTTGGTAGATCATGAGGCACCAGTGGGATATGACACTGAGCTCCAGACCACAAAACAGAGCAGACCAGGTCCTGTGAGCCAAGATGCGTAGGGCTGCCTCTTCTGGGATGTGAGGGTCAAGGCCGAGTTTCAGGGAGGGCAGAGCCCAGGCTGACCACCATGTGTACTCTTTCTTTCCTCTCAGCCCTGCCTACTCATGCACACATTTATACAACAGAGATCTGGTGACAGTAAACCTTCAGGACAGCTGTGACAGAGAGCAAGAATCCAACAAACGGTAATGGGCAGCCTGGAAGATGTGTATTGGAGACAGCCCAGCCCCAGCTCTGCACCTCGCCCTGAGGAGGGTTTGTGGACTGCTTATGTGAAGATGGGGATTGGGGACTTCTCTCTGCCCTCCTGGAAAGCTGTGAGTCACCGCCCAGCTACCAGCAATATGGGGCCCTGGAAAGCACAGGGCCAAGAGTCATTGGTCCTTTGTGTCAGATCCAAATACCAAGTCAGTATTTTCCAGGGTAGCTCTAGACAAGGGCGGGGGGGTGGGGGGTGTCAAGGGTGAACATGCCTGGCCTGGCCTTGTGCTCAGTAGCTCCAGTTGCACTGTGGCTCATGACTCTATATATTTCATAGCTCCCAGGAGATTGAAGCTCCCAGACTTCTTAACATGGAGGCCTCAGGGCTCCAGGAGAACAAGAATGGAATCAAAGTCTCCCAGATGAGGCTCTGAAATCCCACAATGCCCCTTCCATAACCTTCTATGGTCAAATAAGTCACAGGCCACCCCAGATTCAAGAAGCTGGAGAAATAGACTCCACTTCCTGATGGAAGGAGTGGCGAAATCCCAGGGCTGTGCATCCAGGGATGGGAGGAACTGCTGTGGCCTTTGCAATCAATCTACCACAGTCTGTGTATGGGTATATGAGCCAATACCTAAAGCAGAGTCTCAAAAGCAGAATGTGGACTCATAAAAAGACATGAACTAATAGACATAAGCTAAGATCTAAGATCAATGTCTGTGCGTGTGATGTGAGCTTACTCAAGGTGTGTGAATCCCTTCTGATCTAATAATGCATGAAAACTGAATCAAAAACTGGGTGTGAAGAAACCATCTGTGAGTTTGCAAGGAGCTGGAATTTCAACTCAGTCTTTCCTCTTTGTACCCGGAGAGGAAGAAAAAATAAAGGGAATCTTTTGTCCATCCTCCAGGAGAGTGAAAGAGAAAATGAATATTTAGCCCACAACTTGAATGTTGTGTAAAGTTCAGATGCAAGGTTAGGTGGGGTTTTTTAAATTTTTCATTTAAAAAAAATTTTTTTTTCTTAACGATTATTTATTTTTGAGAGAGAGACATGGTGCTAGCTGGGGACAGGCAGAGAGAGAGAGAGACAAAGCCTGGAGCAGGCTCCAGGCTCCAAGATGTCAGCACAGAGACCGACGCAGGGCTCGAACCCATGAACCATGAGATCATGAGCTGAGCTGAAGTCGGACGCTTAGCCAACTGAGCCACCCAGGCGCCCACGAATAGGGTTTTAAATCACCGTCTGGCATTAGTAAAAGTTTTTGCTTTGTGATAATACATAAGGCATGGCTTGGCTCCATCTAGGTTAGAAGTGACGATGAGATATGGACTAGCAGTCTGAGTGGGCTTAGAACATTGGCTCCTGTTGGTCATATGTTGTTCTTTAGCAGTATCTTTCATCAGAGGCAATAAGAACACTTTGAAAATACACCCCTTTGGGGTCCGTTGTGCTAGTTTCCCATGGGAAATTCCTTAATATCACGAACAATGATTCATGAAAAGAAAATAGTTCATTCAGAATCTTAAGATGTAGACTCAGAGTCGCCTTGGATACCTCCTACTACTATAGCCTGACTTGTAGCCCCCACCCTCAATGTCATATGTTGAAGCCCTAACGCCAACATGACTGTATTTGGAGATAAGATTTTTAGGAGGGAATTAAGGTTATATGAGGTCATGAGGGAGGATTCTTACTCAGATGGGATTGGTATTCTTATAAGAAGAGGAAGAGAGGGGCACCTGGGTGGCTTAGTCAGTTAAGTGTACAACTTTGGCTCAGGTCATGATCCCACCGTTTGTCGGTTCAAGCCTGACCTTGGGCTCTGTGCTGACAGCTCAGAGACTGGAGCCTGCTTCCGATTCTTCTCTCCCTCTGTGTCTCTCCTCCACATACACTCTTCTTCTCTCAAAAAAATATACTTAAAAAATGTTTTTAAAAAGAGGAAGATCTCTCTTTCTCTCTCAGCCTACACACATTGGAGGAAGAGCCATAGAGAACGTAGCTAGAAAACAGTCATCTACCAGCTAGGAAGAGAGCTGTCACCAGGAACTGATTTGGCCAGCACCTTGATCTTGGACTTCTAGCCTCCAAAACAGTGAGAAGTAAATTTCTGTTGTTTAAGCCACCCAATCTATGGTATTTTGTTTTGGCAGCCCGAGATGACCAAGACACCTAATCTAGGGGTTTCCTGTGATCTGAGAAACACTGGTGTGTCTGAACTATTAGTACGTGTTGGTTCTGTGGTCAAACACCTTTGAGAATGCTGCATACTATTTTTTTAAAAGTTTTAATGTTTATTTAATTTTTGACACACACACACATACACACACACACACACACACACATGAGTGTGAGTAGGGGAAGAGCAGAGAGAGAGGGAGATTCAGAATCCGAAGCAGTCTCCAGGCTCTGTGCTGTTAGCTCAGAGCCAATATGGGGCTCGAACCCATGAACCATGAGACCGGGACCTGAGCCAAAGTGGGACGCTTAACTGACTGAGCCACCCAGGCGCCCCTAGGATGCTGCATCCTATGAACACCAATTGGAAGTCCACAGTGTACATTCGAATAGTAAAGGTTTCCAGAGCCCAAGAGTGAGGAAATATGGTTGGCATTGTTGGAGAAGCACCTTTTACCGTCTACATCACAGATATCTAAAATAGGAGTACTTTGGAAGCACCTGTGGAATGTTTTTTTGTTTTTTGTTTTATACATGTTTCCAGGTCCTGATTCTGCCCCATGCTTTGTGACCCAGGATATTTAGGGGTAAAGCATCGACATATATATTTTTTTCGAAGATCATAGGTAATTCCGATGAGCGACCCAATTACGAACCACTAAAGGAATAAATGCCTTGTAAGGGTGAGCTTGGGAACCAATGATCTAGGACCACACCCTTATTTTACAGGCGAGGAAATTTAGGTTTGAATAGGGAAAATGATCTGCTTAAGTGTGAACACAGCAAAGGTTTGAAGCCTTTTTCCTCTGATATAAGTGACCTCTAGATGGCAGTCTATTTCTTGGGTTAGTCAGTGCTTGAAGGCAGAAAAGTTGAACAGTTAGTCAGCGGATAACTTGAGTGTGGTAATACACAGTTTAGTCAAATGAGTGTCCCTCATGGTACGTTGCCTTGGACCAGGGAGCTCCTGGGCTATTTCTGTGTATTCCACACAGGCCAGGTTTCCAGCCTGGGAAGACGAGATCTGAGGGAAAATGCTGTGTGACCAGGGAGGGGAGAGGTGAGAGGGCAGCGGTCCTTTGCCCGTGGGGCCTCTTGTGGCCACGAAGCCAACTACTATCCCCACGGCGCCATCTCCTCAGTCCTGACTGACAGGCACAGAGATAGGCCAAGCCAAGCCAACTGATTTTCCCAGGCCACCTGCTAGTTGATACATTCTTTTTTCTTAAATTTTTTACTTAATTTATTTTTTAAATTTACATCCAGTTGATATATTCTTTGAGAAAGACTACTTTGAAAAATATATCTGATGAAGAACTGTCGGCTCCGGCAGGTCCAGGGGTCCCCGAAGGATGGATGGTGTCGGAGAGAGAGAGAGAGTGAGAGAGCCCCGAGATTCTTTCTGATCACCCGGCAGGCATCTCTGTCCTGTTGCTTTTGGTGTCTTTATTTTATGGTTCAACAATAACATGACATCAGAAGACAGAATTTTTACAGAGACTAATTATTTGTAATAAGATGCTTTGATCAGCGGAAGGTGTACAGAAACAGGCTTCACAAAAGTATTCTTGCAGAACCTCCCCATATTCTTGACGACAGTCCCCCAGATTAAGATACTAACAAACTTATCTTATTTTGCACGGGTAGGCCTCTAGACAATTTTTGATCACAAGAGGAAGAATGTATATTAGGCTTGTTCCTAAGTTGCGTGAGCGAGCCTTTTCCTTGATGCTGAATGTGCAAGCACCATGGGGGCCATAAATGTGTCAGTCTTTGCACCTGGGTTTATGTTTTAGCTACTCTTATCTATCTTCATCCCAGCTGCCAGTGTAAGGGACGGTGTTTGTGGAATGTACGCCTTGAAGAAGGGACTGCTATGCTTCACCAATTAGCAAAGATGTATGTAGTAACTTATGTTCTGCCCTTATCTGTACCTTAACTTTAAATTAGGCTCTTTGTCTCGGGGCCAGGCTCAATTGCAACTCTTGTGTTCTTAACCCCCTTTATTATCTAAGTCTTGGGTCTGCAAGGCCCATAGGAAGAGCCTTTTGACAATCACCCACAGAGCTTTTTTTCTAAAATCTCTTTTGTAAAGGCAGGAATATGCTTTTCCTTATGAGGTATCTGTGTTCAGAATATGGGCCTGATATGGAATATTGTGAGGCCTGGTCAATACCAGCAGGCTTATATCCAACATGAGCCAGTAGTAGCAGAAGGCGATACCAGTTTCATTTCTAATGGCAGGAGCTGTGCAAACACTACCATATCCTTGCTGTGACTGCCATCCAGAGAGGCCGGTGCGGCTCCCGGCAAAGAACTAGAGAGATGCCTTTTGAAATCCAGTCATTTCAAAAACCCTTTTCTCTCATCCCTATGGTTCGTCATTAGAATCCTAAGATATTTGGAGAGTTTCAGACTCTCCCAGGCCAATACCAGGATTCCCATCTTCTGTCTGCTACTAACCTCCAAAGTGACCTTGGGCAAGTCACCTCCCCTTCCTCAGCGTCAGTTTCATCCTCCGGTTTATTTTAATTAAGCTCCTTCAATAAATCAGTAACCATGTGAATGATGGCTTTGACTTCAGCAACTCAAATTATTTGTGTTGGGCAGGGTCCAGCATCTCACACACAGATGCATGTGTATTTCAAAAGCCTCTAGGGGCGCCTGGGTGGCTCAGTCGGTTAAGCGTTTGACTTCGGCTCAGGCTGTGATCTCACGGTTCATGGGTTCAAGCCCTGCATCGGGCTCTGTGCAGACAGCTAGCTCAGAGCCTGGAGCCTCCTTCAGATTCTGTATCTCCCTCTCTTTCCGACCCTCCCCTGCTCACTCTCTCTCTCTTTCTCAGAAATAAATAAAACATTAAAGAAAATTTTAAAAAACCCTCTTACACACTTAGTAAGAGCTTCCCTTTTTTAGTGTCATCAGGGAATTAGTCCGGAAGGACAGGCTCCAGACACAGAGCTCCAGCTCTAGTTCTTTGCCATTCCTTTGGATCTGTCATCCTCCAGGATTGGGTTGCATCGTCCGCTCTTAGCAAGATGGCCACCGCGGTTCCCAGGGGGCCATATTCAGATCTAGCAATGTCCGTGGGGGGGAGACACGCCTCCTTGCATTTTTACTTCTTAAGAGAGAGGAAAGCTTTCTTGGTAGCACTGTATTGCACCTTTCACATTTCACTGGTCCTGACTGGATCAGCGGGGGTGTTTTTCCATCTGCTGACAAGGTGAATGGTAAAACCATTATTAGCTTGCACTAATCATTGTGGGGGGCAATGGATAGTGAAGTCAACTACTTGTAACCTTCCTTCCTCCCCAAGTAGAGAAGATATTATGCTGATACTGTGAAGACAGGGTTGTTCCAAATCCACTGAGGATTCAGTGGTCGTTTAATTCATGATGTGAGTCAGTAATTGCTGTCTGTTCTGTGTTTGTGTGTGGAGGGGGAGTGTTGGGAGCCATTCTGAGCCCACCAGTTGAGAAAACTCCTGGTGAGGTTAAAGCAAGTTTGCACGGTCTCATGCCAATCAGACGATGACCGATATCCACCCCCACTCAATTATTTCTGCTTAAGCACTGACCCCTAAGGTACCTTGTTGATCAATATCGGGAGTGACTTGTCCCCTTATTCCGGCCCTGGTATGATGATTGCACCTTGTGAAGGAACTTATTGTGGGAACTTCTTCTTTTGATTATGGGAACAGACACCGAGTCGCCAGCAGGCTCTGTTTCCCTCCATACTTTCCCTTGAGCTATGAACAGGCTAATGACCCTTGCTCACAAAAGATTGACCTTTACATGTACAATTCTGTTTCTACCATTGCGTTAGTCCAAGATGTTCATACAGCTCAACATGTAAATCAACTAACCAAAAAATGTATCTCATGCCCTAGCTATTCTAGAAATCATAAAAGTAGACACAAAGGTAAATGCACTCGTAGAGGCTATTCTACGTATTGGGAAATAAGATAAACTCTTTAAAGGTATGGTTGGCTCTCCGGTGCAATAAAGCATATAACTGGAAAATCAAGTCTTGCCCGGAGACAAAGAGCCTAACTTAGAGAAAAGGAACAGATAAGGGCAGAAGATAAGTTAGTACATACACCTTTGCTAACTGATGGTGTATAGCAGCCCCTTCCCTAAGGCCTACTTTCCACAAACACCTTCCCTTACCCTGGCAGCTGTGATGAGGATGGATAAGAGTATCTACAAACCTATGACTTAATCTTAGCGTTATTAAAATGTGAACACCTTGTTATTTTCTTAGTTACTCAACTTCACTATAATTGGGGCAGTTCTGCAAGAAGACTTCTGCAAAACCTGTTTCTGTACATTTTCCAAAAACATCTTATCACAAAGAGCTATCCATTGTAAAAATTCCATTTCCTGATGCCATGTTAACATTTGACCTATAAATAAAGACACCAAAACCGACAGGACGGAGATACCTGCCTGGTGATCAGAAAGGATCTCGGGGCTCTCTCACTCTCTCTCTCGCCGACACTGTCCATCCCTCAGGGACCCCTGGACCTGCCGGAGCCAGCCTCCGACAGGGGAGGAGCCACAACATGGAGAATATAATTACCCACCATCCAAAGATTCTGTCATCCTTCTTGATTGACTCAAGCCATGTCATCCAGGGTTTAGAAGTAAGATGCAGTGTCAGTCAAGGGACAGAGTTAAATCAGAAAGAGTGGTAGACATTGGTGAATTCTATTCACTGTGCTGGGCTTAACGCAGCAGGCTATGATTCTATTTTCTGGGCTGTCTAATGCAAACCTGGAGCAGATGCTAGCCTGTGATATACGGCTTTGAGGGGCCAGCGCCCAATGGCATAATATAGGGGAAGAAACCCAAAACTTCTGAGCATGAGACCACAGTATTTGGTTCCCTGAGCATCTACCCTTTCTCCCCCTAACTCTGCCCTCCAAAGAAATGTGTCTGTCCCGGGGCGCCTGGGTGGCTTAGTCAGTTAAGCGTCCAACTTTCGCTTAGGTCATGATCTCGCGGTTCGTGGGTTCGAGCCCTGCGTCGGGCTCTGTGCTGACTGCCAGCTCAGAGCCTGGAGCCTGTTTCAGTCTGTGACTCCCTCTCTCTCTGACCCTCCCCTGCTCACGCTGTCTCTCTCTCTCTCTCCTAGAAATAAATAAAACATTAAAAAAAAAAAAAGAAATGTGTCTGTCTTGTAACCTTTGCCTCAAGAAACCAGTGGATGAATGAAGCATCAGAAGCTTTCAAAAGCACTTCTGCTAGCTGTTCTTTCTAGACTTAGGATGCCAGTGAAAAGTAGGTGCCATTAAAATGGGCTCTCTGGTTTGTAGTGTTAGAGCCAGGAATAGCGTCTAGGAGGTGGCAGTTAACAGCAGCAGCAAAGTGGGTATTGTCACCCTAACAGACATCAGGGAATCTTCTGCCATGCTGTTATACACTGAATTGTGCCCCCTTCCGCCCCCTAAAGCCCTAACTCCCAATGTGACTCTATTCAGAGATAGGGACTCCAAGGAGGTAATTGAGGTTAAAGGGAGGTTATAAAGGTGGGGCCCTAATCCCATAGGACTGGTGTCCTTATAAGAAGAAGAAGAGACACCAGAGATCCCTCTCTACACACCATGTAAGGACACAGTGAGAAGGTAGCCATCTATAAGACAGTGTTGGGGAGGAAGAATTTCTCTTTCCTTCAAGAGTCTTTCTAGATGGATTAAGAATCAAATGAACAAGAGACGGACTGACAGGAGAAAATCAAATTTAATAGGGGTATGAATGGGGAACCCATACAGACATGGGAATTCCAAAGACAGTCAGGCAAACTGAGGTACCCGTGTCACCCTGAAGAAGGAGAAGGGGGCGGGGGTCTGGGACTTCAGAGGGGGGGAGTGCACTTCACAGGGCGCTAAGAAGAGCAGATGTTGGTAATTAGCTGTGTGCCCCGCCATACAGATGGGTCACTCAGATAAAATGTATCTCTGGTAAGAACCCTTATTATGGGAAAGACCCCCAATTTAGATTCTTCTGTGTAGTTAAAGGAGGGACAAGAATTTCTCTTGAGCCCCCAGGGTCCCAACTGCCTTCAGCACAAAATAATCTCCCTACCAGAGTGGTGCGTCTTGGGATGGCCCGCCTTCAGTTCCTATAAGAGAAAGAGAGGCCTCACCGGAAACCAATTCTGCTGGCACTCTGATCTTGGGCTTTCAGTCTCCAAGACTATGAGAAAATAAATGTTTGCACCCAGGCTGTGGTATTTTGTTATGGCGGCCTGAAGAAACTACTATACATGCAGAGATCTCTGACTATGGAGAATTAAGCTTGGAGTTCCCAGGAATGAAATCTATAGACATTCCACCATGGCCTTAGTTGATTTGTATAACCAGAAAGTTTCTTAAGTCTAGCCAACAGAGGTGTCTAGCATTTGAGTCACCATAACAGCCTAACAGCTAGACGAATAGCTCGCATACAATTCCCAGGCATGAATCATAATTACACAGACCCAGAATTTTTAGAATGGGGAGACAGTCAGGTGAACCTGAGCGAGAAATTTGCTATCACACTTATGAACTTTTCCCTTGGCCTTGCCTCAAAAGAGCCTGACCGTGGCAACCTGCAGCTGTGAACAGGACAGTCCCAAGCCTTTCAGAGGCTAACTGGAACTGCCTTTAAGTCAATGCTAGTGCCAAGGGACCCAGAGCACCCTTGCAGCGGTACTTACCAGAGAGTAGAGGAGGTGCTGATGGAGGTCAGGGGAAAATGGAGTTCTTCCCTGAGTCTGCCACTCAGTAGGCCGAGTGAGACTCTGAACCCCTCCTCTGGGATGATTCTACCAGTTCCCGGGTATACTTAGCATCAGGCAGCATCTACACATTGCTCAGTGTATGTACTTTCTGTTATTGTTGTTGATGCTCAGCCTAAAGGCACGCCCCTCCCCCCCCAGGGTGGTTGAGGACCCTCTCAGTGGGGGGACCTTTTGGTGTTTGTCTGTTTAAGCTCCATGCCCAACATGGAGCTTGAACTCCCGACTCTGAGATCAAGAGTCACGTGCTCTACCAGCTGAACCAGCCAACAGCCAGGTGCTCCGGGTGCCCTTTGAAACCCACCAGACCAAGTCCCCAGTCTTCTCTCCAGATGGAGTGTTCCTTCTCTGGCTGGTAGCTGTCAGGGTTACCCTGGGGTTCTGTTGGTTCTTCTAACCTCTGTGCTGCTGCACACGGTATCACAGAAGACGCTAAAGTTATCTTCTGCACATTCTGAGGGTTGTCCTACCCTTTTCTTCCTACTCACCCCACTGGTGCAAGCTGTTGCAGCAAGCCTCCTGACTTCCGAAATCTCCAGCCAGACACCAGAGCCTGCCTCCTATATACTGCTACATTGGCTACCTGGCCCCTGGAGAAGGGGGTATGGGGTAAGAAGGAGCAAATGGAATCAATTAGAGCTCCACCTCCTTATCAACAGTGCAAGTAAAATTTGATAGCTAATCCTTACAGGGATTGCAGAGATTTTTGCCACCATCCAAGACTTATGCAGATGTTATCCTTACCACCCACAGGCTAACGTGGACCGACAGCGAAAACAGGCTCTCTGGCTGATGTAAGCAGCCATGCTAGTAAGTCTGTGCCTTGGCCTTGATCATCTAGCAGATCCAATGGTGCCCAAAACGTTTGGGGGTAAATAAGTATGATGTAAGGAGCCTGTGGTGAGCCCTGATAGGAGAAGCACAGCAGAGGCTGTTAGGATGTAATAAATAGTATGAACCAGCAGTCAATACATGGTGCTGTTTCTCCCACTACCAAGATTTGCAAGCCAGGGAATGGAGGGTGGGACTAAAGGTCATTACACCTGACCCATCTGCAACCGTTTTACTTCTCGCTCCTACAACTCTGCTAGTTTAGAAGTTTTAGGTCCCTAGAAGAAACACCCAGCGTGGTATGAAACAGTGGTCCCACCAAATTTGAAGCCACTCTTAGCTCCTGGAGCCACTCCAAACAGGTGATCATGGTGTCCGTGCTATAGGAAAATGAGGACAAGGAGGAATATGGATGAGACTCGGGGAATCCCTACGTGCATCACAACCCTACAAAGGACCATCAAGGGCTCAGACTCCTCAGGAATGAAGGACTGAGCTTCCCCAGTAAGAAAGGCGAAAATACTCTCCTAGAAATAAATAAAAAACATTTAAAAATGTAAAAAAAAAAAGGCGAAAAGAACGTGAAATCGATGGAGAAATCATAAATGACAGGGCCACCTCGTGGCCATCGCAGAAATGAGGACTGTACCCTCTACCCATATTTTTCTCATGATTATTTACTTTTTCAACTCTCTCACCTCTTCTTTAGTCTCGTAAGTAGGGATACAGTGGTGGTGATGGATTCACCATTTGGTCACATCATTGCAGAATGTCAGTATCCAGTTGGGATAATGCCAGAACTAGAGAACTTAAGAGTCACCGCTGGGAGAACTTGAACTATAAACAGAGGCCCCATGATCTCATCTACAACCAGGATTACGAGGAATGCTTATATGGGTAGTTCTTGGTTGTACATGGAGTAATTAAGTTATGCCAGGAGGGAGTATTTTTGGAATCCTCTGAATGGGAGAAGGGTGTTTGTGCAGGCTAAGAATACAAGGAATATAACGTGATTACTGTCTACATTATTTTTCTACTTAACACCCCCACCTTTGGGGAACTGCCCCAAATCACTGGGACTCACTACTCCACGGCACAGGAGTATTTGGGGTAGAAATACAGGTGATGGAAAGACATTCGCATCCACCAAAACCCTGGAGTATTAGATATCCTTGCTCGTCCTGGAGCGTCTACCTTTCGAGACTTTAGTTACCTTGCCCAGAATCATTCAGCTTCTTTGGTTCAACAAAATTTGGCTTTATAATCCTGATCTCCAGGTTCTCAAGCACTTTTCTGGAGGGATTTCAAGCGAAACTCTTAGATTTGCAGTAAAAACACCCAAAGGCGGGGGGGGGGGGGGCAGCTTATGGTAAGTCAGGTCTTAAAAGACAATGCTTACAACTCTCCAGTCATTTCCATCCTACCCTGAGGACAAGGCTTCTAGAATACAGTCTCCTTGAGTTGCTGGAGAAGGGTATCTATGCCACTAGTCATTGAAGTGACCAGAACCAGTCTGAGTCTGACGGCAGTCAAGGAACTGCGTCCAAAGAAGGGCCGCAAAAGAAAGCTCAGGCTGAGGAAGTCCAGGGTGGGGAGTACGCACCTGTGTCTGTACAGACAGGTGTTTGGTCATAGCAGGAGAGGACTCGGAAGGGGGAAATAATAGAGTCAGGGTGGAAAATATTTGGCATTAAGAGAGGAGCTCCCTCCAATCTGGTGCCTTCAGAGAATTTCGTAGGAAAGTCTGGGTTAAAGGATACTTTCTGTTGCTCTAGCGTGGTGGCAGCAGTGCTCAGGACGACTGCATCCGACTCTACTATAAGCCTATGCTAAAGGATACCAGAGGTATTCAGCTCTTGTGGGTCTGATGAGCATGGAAGACAACAGGCTAATAAATCAGAGGATGCTGTAGTTACACTGGTTATCTTTTTTTTTTTTTTTTTAATCTGTGGGATGAGAGAAATGATCCCTGCAGTGAACTAGGGGAAATCATTTGAAAAGTTAAACCAAAAGCCCCTGCTCTTTGCAAGTTAAAATGTTCAACTGTGACTTGTTTAGAAATGTGTTTATTTGATCTTCAATAATGAGCAAAAAGAGGTGTTTCCTGAGAAGAAAGGGGTATATAATTGGTTACAACGTCTCTGTTGAAACCAATTTGCCTTAATTTGAATATCTGCTATAAAGAATGCTTTTCATGTGGCATTCAAAGAGGTTTCCTCAGTTAGAATCCAAATCCTCCTCAAGTGACTGAGCTCCGCCGGACCCTCCGTGGGGTGACTGGTGCTATGGGGGCAGTGGACTGGGCGTACAGGAAGCAAGGGCCCTGCTCTCGGCTCACCCCACATTCCAGCATCTGTGGCATCCAAGAGGATAGTGAATTTCAAACCAAACATGGTAAAGTCTCACAATTTCAATAATAAAAACACGACTAAAAGCGAATCACCACAATGAATGTCTCAGATTAGGAAAAATAATATTGTCTGGAGTATTTCATCACTCTGACACGATACTTCTTTGTGCTTGTTTCCTCTCCTGAGAACAGCTGCTGCCTCCGGGTTGTTGCCAGGATTAAATGCAATGATGTATATAAAGTGTTTAGAACATTGCGGGGCTTATGTTAAGTGTGCAGTAATGTTTCTAAGTATTCTTATTTCTCTATAAGTGGAGGGTGTGAATGTACGTGTGTGTGTGTGTGTGTGTGTGTGTGTGTGTGTGTTTCCCCTCTGGTTCAGTCATAAGCCATTTGTGACATGACTTCCCACCTATTAGATTCATTCCACTTCGATAAAATAGAATTATTTTTTTAAGTTTATTTATTTTGTGAAGGAGATCATGAGCATGAACAGAGGAGGGACAGAGAGAGAGGGAGAGAGAATCCCAAGCAGGCTTCATGCTGTCAGTGCACAGCCTGATGTGGGCCTCATATTCATGAGCCATGAGATCATGACCTGAGCTAAAATCAAGAATCGGATGCTTAACCGACTGAGCCACCCAGGCATCCCTAGAATCCCTTTTTGATGGCTACACAGTACTCCATTATATAGTTGTGATATTTTTATTTAACCAAGCTCTTACAGTTGGGAAGTTCCTCTGTCCTTTAAGGTCCTTCTTGCCAGACTAAGAATCAAATCGATACGAGAAAGGTAAATAGTAAATCAAATTTAATAGCAGATATAAGGTGAATCCACACAGACCTGAGATTCCAAAAACAGTGAGGCAACATGAGGTTTAAATGAGCTAGGAAGAGGGATAGGGCCTAAAAATAAAAGTGGAGGAAGACCCTTAGCAGGAGGGGGGAGATGTTTGGAAAACAAAGGTCGCCCTGTTATGCAGAGAAGTTTCTTAAGAGGAATTTCTGTTCTGAGCTCTCTTCCTGGTACAGACAGGCAATTGAGGGGGACGTGAAGGGTTTTTCCTGCATACACTGGGTTTGGATTGCTTTTGACTCAAATTAATGTTCATTCCCTGCACCCCTACACTAATGTTAGGCATTTGGTTTATTTCCAGTCTCTCGCTATTATGACCCAATACTAAAATGTAAGCACCTTGTCTAAACATCTTGGGGAACTCATCCAAGTGTCCATCAGCATTCTACATGATCCCACTTATATGTGGAATCTAAAACAGTCAAACCGACAGGCACCAAATCACCAAATAGGTGTTTAACAGGGGCCGGGGTGGTGGCGAGGGGGCAGGGGGGTGTGTTGAGAACATGTTGGTCGAGAGATACAAACTTCCAGTTAGAAGATGCATGAACTTTAGGGATCTAAGGCACAGAATTGTGATTGTAGTTACCAATATTCTGTCGTATACATGAAAGTTGAGAAGAGACTAATCTTGAACGTTTTCACCACAGAAACAGCAATTCTGTGATGTGACAGAGGTTTCAGCGAATGCTGGTGGTGATCATATCAAAATGTGGAAGTGGATCAAGTCAACACACTACACAGCTAACATTTACACAACATTATAGGCCACAGATCTCAATAAAACTGGAAAACAGTTTTGAAACATTATAAATTTTATAAAATAAATCTTTTTTTAAAATTTGTTTTTAATGTTTGTTTATTTTTGAGACAGAGAGAGACAGAACATGACCCGGGGAGGGGGGGAGGGAGAGAGAGGGAGACACAGAATCCGAAGCAGGCTCCAGGTTCTGAGCTGTCAGCACAGAGCCCGACACAGGGCTCAAACTCACAACTCCAGAGCTGAAGTCGGACGCTTAACCGACTGAGCCACCCAGGTGTCCCTGCATTTTTTTTTTTTTTAGCTTAACTACAACATTGCAGAAATTTGCCTGTTTAGTTTCAGAGAGTGAGGAAGCTCTGGGCTACCTGAAGATTACTGGCCATTTTTAGTTTTAAAGTTTTGCCTTGGGTTCTAAGGTCTGTTTGGAATGCAAAGAAAGCATATGTCACGTGATCATTCGGGGACAAGTTAGGATATACATACACAAAGAAAGAAAGGTAGAAGGTACTTGGCCTCATGTGCCATTCTCCAGCTCCCCCTTCCCCAAATTTCCTTCTAATTGCAGCAAATTCAGTTTTTAGTAATTTTTAATTTTTTTAAATGCAGATTCTGATTTAGGAGGCTGAAATTTTGCATTTATTTATTTATTTATTTATTTTTATTTTCAGGAGAGAGAATGAACAGGGAGAGGAGCAGAAGGAGAGAGAGAATCTTAAGCAGGCTCCATGCTCTGCGTGGGCCTAACACAGGGCTCGATCCCACGACTCTGGGATCATGACCTGAGCTGAAATGGGATAGTTGGACACTCAATTGACTGAACCACCCAGACGCCCCAATAAGTTTTCATTTTGAATCAAAGCGGTACATACACAGTTTTCAAAAAAATCAAATAGTAAAAAAAGCATATAATGAAAAGTAGTAAATCCCTACCCATCTTGTTTCAACTCAGTTCCCCCAAGCCAGCGACGAAAACGTTTACACATGTCTGTTAGTGGTTACCTCCTTTCTTCCTTGAGAATATGCTTTGATTGCTATTTTTTGATTTGATAACAGGAGGAATTTTTTGACTTCCTGCCCTCCCAGAACCTCCTCCGCCCCCCGAAAATGGCTGAATCACTATTTTTAAATCCCCTGTTGGCTACTTTGTTGACTTTAATAACACAGTCCCTAAACCTGCCTTATTCTTTCAACTAGAGACAGAATCAGAACTTCCTGCTTTCTGAGAATAACACCACTGTTCCCTTTCCTCCTCTCCATCCGCCTGCTTGTTGCCGGGACCGGACTCAGTCCAAGTGGCTAATTCCCCTCCGGTTCTACAACCATTATTGTCTTCCCTTCTTAGCTCACAGATTTAGTCTAAAAATGGAACACCATAACTTCTATTTCCATTGAAATGATTATTCAAATATCGTTCACTGAAGAGCTGAGTTGAACCAGGTGACTGGTCTCCTCTGTGACCGCAGAGTCACCGCGCACGTGCCAATTGGGTTCCCATTCTTCCAGTCCTGGCAACTGTCCAAACCTGGCCCTAGCTGAGGTTGCTTTATATTTGAAGCATGCCTTCCTTGTAGGGTTTGAAATGTTTGTTTTCCCCTGCAGTTTCCGTTTGCCATTGGCTTTTCTTTGGGGATGAAGAAATGTATGCCTTTCAGATAGGATGAATTTCCTCCAGCTTCTAACTCAGTCCATCTATTGCTCAGAATTCATTCCATGCAGTGGGAAGTGTGTTCACATCTTGTTCTCCTTTGGAAGATTTGACTCCTACTTGGACCAGTGTTGTGCAGTTAATTTACCTTTAAGTCCTCAGTAACCTTTCCTCTTGTTTTCTCCCTGGGGCGTCCAGTGACCATTGTCATTTCCTACTGTTCGGGCCATTTTGTGTTTTTATGGATGCAAGAGCTTCTCAAGTATTTCTGAGGATTTTCAGAGTTTAAAGTTCTTCCCCGTTCCTTGATTTATCTATTTCTTAGAGAGTCAGCTTTTTCATTCTCTCCTAGGCTTTCTTGGTTATACAGTGGGCTTTGTGCAAATGCTGATTTCTAGCCCTCATTTACATGAAAAGACAAGGCAGTGACTGAAAAGACAGACTGGCAAGTCTGCAAGCGCGAGTCGAACTGGCCGCTTCGATCTTGGGCTGGCGACCCGGTAGGTGGAAACCAGCCATCACACCGGATCACCACCACCCCCAATGCCACAAAGTTAGTTTCTCTAAATGTGTACCTGCAGGCGGACGTTGAGCATCACCGAGGCCACCACGTAGAAGTAGGGGAAGTTCGTGCGCAGCCGCCAGGCCAGATCGAAGAAGGTGATCAGCGTGCGCGTGAGCCCCCTGCAGAAGGCGCCGTACGAGCCGCGGGCCGCCGCCGAGCGCGACAGCCGCACCCCTGGGCCCGACAGGGCCGCCGCCGCCGCCGCCGCCATCGGTCTGGTGTAGCCTCCCATTTGGTGCCGGGAATCCAGGACTTTCAGCCGGTGGCACGGACCCACCGAGGGGCGCACCGAGGGACGCACGCGGCCGCTATCCGCGCAGAAGGCCGACCGCGTGGCCGCCCGATGTCAGCTGCACTGCCCGGCGGACGCCCTCCTTCCCGGCCGCGTTCCAGCCGCGGCGATCGGCGATGGTTGGTGCTCCGCGACAGCCACCAAGCTGAGCTGCCTCAAGGCAGGCGGAGCGCTGGAGATCGCGAGCCCCAGGACGCGGAGGGGAGGGGGACCCGGGAGGACCAAAGCCATGGGAGGCGGGGGAGGCGGGGGGAGGGGCGCGCGGCTTTCCCGGGAGACCCAGCTTCCTCCTCCTGGTGTTCCTTCTTCTTCTTCTTCTTCTTCTTCTTCTTTTTTTCCTGAAGTGTTTTAAATTTTAACGGAAGCAAAACAAAACTTGCTCAAAACGTTAGAAAATTACCTCCAGACACATCATCTTGAATAGCTTAGAAGCGTGAACCCGTTTTCTGTTGCCTCAAATCCCTTTAGGAATTTTTTCAGTTCTCAACTGTGAACGAGTATGAACACACACCACCTACTCACTTTCTCAACTGTAAAATGTGTGCGTTCTGTTTGAATGATTCAAGCGACTTTGGAAAATTTTGTTTTAGATCTTTAGTATTCTTCTAATGGGAAAAGTGATACAAACAAGTTGTTAGAGATTTCCAGCTACACAATTGGAACAATGGAAATCAGAGTCTCTGCTTAGTTTCACATTACTCACCCCGCCCCCGCCATGAACCACTGTTAACGTTTTCTGTATATATTTTTAGACTTGATATGCTCATATAGTGCTCCTACCATGCCAATAATATAGAAGTACCTCACTGTCTTGAACGACTGGTCACTACCCCAATACAGATGTTGACTAGTAATATTCAATAATTTACTTAACCAGCCCCCTATTGAGTGAACATTCTGAATGTTTCCAGTTTTTCTTTGCGGTATTCATCATTGTATGCATGAATTTTCAAGTGGCAGAAGCGAATGAGGACTATAAGCCCATCTTTATTTATAAAAAACAGTCACATAAACATACAGAGAGAGAGAGAGAGAGAGACAGAGTGAGAGCTCAAGGTCAAAAAGTTTTACTTTTTAATATATGTGATTGATCAAAGAAGTTTAGAGACCAGGACTCTATGCAACATTGAATCGGAATTTTTTCTGCCAATGTGAAAGGCAATAATTACATCTCGTTGCTTCTCTAACTTCCATATAATTATCAGTGAAGCTGAGCAACTTTTCTCAATTTCTTAATCTTTCAATATTATTTTACTCATTGCTTGTAAAACATTAAAACATTATAAATATATATTATGAGAAAAGTACAATTCTTCAGGTCACAACCCCCAGAAAGACTATTAACATTTTATCAAGTATTTACATATATTAATAGCAACGCATATATACATATATCACACACAAGTCACAAAACAAAAAATGGAATCATAAACATATTGGTCTGACAATTGTCTGACAATATATCTTATGTTGATACCTTGTGGCTTGTGTATTATTCCTTATGGATGGCCAACAATAATTATGATGGGTATTTGGATGGTTTCAGATTTTTCATGAGCATAAACAATGTTGAGATTAATATTTTTGCATGCACATCTTTGTATGCTTCTCTGATATTTCCCTGGGTTACATTACTACAGGTGGAATTCTTGGATCAAAAGGTTTTCATCTGGGGTGCCTGGTGACTCAGTTGGTAGACCATGCCACTCTTGATCCTGGGGTTGTGAGTTTGAAGCCCACGTTGGGTATAAGATTACCTAAAAATAAATTCATTTTAAAAAGGTTTTCAACGGGGCGCCTGGGTGGCTTAGTGGGTTAAGCGTCCGACTTTCGCTTAGGTCATGATCTCGCGGTTTGTGGGTTCGAGCCCCGCGTCGGGCTCTGTGCTGACTGCCAGCTCAGAGCCTGGAGCCTGATTCAGTCTGTGACTCCCTCTCTCTCTGAACCTCCCCTGCTCACGCTGTCTCTCTCTCTCTCTCTCCTAGAAATAAATAAAACATTTAAAAAATAAATAAATAAATAAAATAAAAAGGTTTTCATCTGTTTATGGATTTTGATACTTGTTGTTAGAACTGCTTTCCACACAGCTTATACTAATGTACCCATGAAAACTTTCAACTTTCCTAATAATGGGCATTAATTTTATTTCAAATCTTTGACATTCTGATAGGTGAAAAGATATCTCACAGTTTTAATTTTCATATTGTGATTACTAACAAGGTTAAACATTTATATGTGCATATACTTTTGCACATTTGCATAAAAGGAATTACTGTGTCAGAGTTTTACAAGCTTAATTTTATTCAGCATTTCTGACTCCGCAGTAAAAAGATTGTACCAATGAACAGTCAGGCTTAGGGGTCGTGGAGACCCCAAGGGCAGTGGTGACAGTGAGGAAGTCAATAGTTAGGCTGGCCTCTCCTCTCCTTCCCTTGTCTCCCTGCCCCTCAGGCTGCCCAGGTCCTGGCCATTTTGCTTGTTTAAAAATTTTTATGGGGGCGTATGGGTGGCTCAGTAGGTTAAGCATTTGACTTCGGCTCAGGTCATGATCTCACGGTTCCTAGGTTTGAGCCCCACGTCAGTCTCTATGCTGACAGCTAGCTCAGAGCCTGGAGGCTATTTCAGATTCTGTATCTCCCTCTCTCTCTGACCCTCCCTTGCTCATGCTGTCTCTCTCTCTATATCTCTCTCTCAAAAAAAAAAAAATATATATATATATATAAATTTTTTAATGTTTATTTATTTTTGAGGGAGAGAGACAGAGTATGAGCAGGAGAGGGGCACAGAGAGAGAGAGTGACACACAGAATCTGAAGCAGGCTTCAGGCTCTGAGCTGTCAACACAGAGCCCGACACGGGGCTCAAACCCAGGAACCGTCTTAGACCTGAGTCGAAGTCAGATGCTTATCCAATGGAGCCACCCACGTGCCCCCCTTTTGCTTATTTTATATTAAAATTTTTCCAAAGGCAGGCAGGACAGCACAAGCAGACTGATAATGATAAAATCTCAACCATAGCCCTAGGAGAAGCCAAAGTAGACAAAATAGCTTAAGGTGATGCATTAAACAAAGGAAATGCCTCCTCCCTCACACCACACACTGAATATGAAATAGTAGCAACAGGCCAAAATTTTAGGAAGTTACACAAATCTCCTGGCTCTTCTTACCCACGATAGAGGGCATATACCTTAATTCTTCTACCTGAATTACCCACTCTTAATATATACAGGAAGAATATATTGTTTTAACTGCGATATTGGTCTAGAGGTAATAGATTTAAATGTAATCAGAGGCTTTTGTAGAAGACACTGAATTGAACACAGGTGTTTACCCTTCCAAATCAAATAGAAGTAATTAGAAAGAAGTGCAACGTAAATTCATTCATAAAATTAGTGAAAGAGGTGAGCATAAAAGACCAAGAGTTTGAGAAATTCCCGAAATGAATGCGGATTGGCTCGATCTGAAGAACCAGTCCATGCGGAGGGCGCCGCAGCCCAGTGTATCTCAGGCAAAGCCTGGGCAGGGCAGAAGCACAGGTCGGTTTCATGGAACAAGCCCCCCTCACTTTCCAGGCATGGAGGGTCAAAGTGGGGGTGGGGGGGTAGGGGGATGGCACTAAGGGAGCCAGTTATTTAAAAGCTATGTGAAAAATGGCTGAATAAGTGCATTTCCACCACCTCCCCTCCACTGCCCCCCACCTAGCGGAGGACTTTATCTCCCGCATGGAAATGGACAATGTTTCTCTAAAGAAATTGAGTAGGGCCACCTGGGTGGCTCAGTCAGTTAAGCAACCGACTCTTCATGTCAGCTCAGGTTATGATCTCATGGTTCACGGGATGGAGCTTCATGTGGGCATGGATGCTGCTTGAGATTCTCTCCCTCTCTCTCCTTCTTCTGCTTGCTGTCCCTCTCTCCCTCTCAAAATAAATAAATAAACATTAAAAAACAATTGAGTGATGTGTTTAAAAGAGCAAGTGCTCCAGAACGGGGTGGGGCAGGGTTGGAATTGTTGACTGTGGCAGAGAATAAAAATAGTGACGAACGTTTCCCCTCCCTGAATCCCTAACTTTGCATTGACTCTGCAGATCCTCTCATCTGTTGATGAGGTGGCTCGTTTCTGTTTCCTTGAATCTGCTGCATGACTTGCTGTGGTCCACCGGACCTTGGCAGAAACAGAGCAAGCGAAAGCGAGGAGGGTGCGAATGCACCGGGGCGTGTACTCTTGCTAATCTTAGAAACTTGCTGCCACCTTGTAAGCAATGCAGATGAACCTTATGCCCCAACCACCCCTGTAGCCCCAACTGATAGCCAACCAACCCCTCGAGGTCGTGTCCCCAGGACCACCAGCAGCAGCTGACCACAGACACACGAGAGTCCAGCCGACACAAGCAGAATAGCCCAGCCCAAGCGGCCAACAGCCAATAACTGTTAAATAAACAAATAGTTGTTGTTTTAAGCCTCTAGGCCTTTGAGGAGTTTGTTTCATAGCAAACAGAGCTCACTGCTAACCGTGCTCTGGAAGAGAACTACAGGGCAGAGGGCCAATCAAAATGGTTCATCAACAGTGATCTTTGGTGGTGATTACTAGATCATGGGAGCCCCAAGACTGAAACAGAAGCATGACCCATTTAATGAAAAGAAGTCTGGCAAACAGAAAGTTGGGTCACCATGAGAGTGTCACAACCGGGCAGGTCATATCCCCAGAGTCCCTAGGATGAAGTGGAGACCAAGCACCATGAAGAAGGCTGCTATGGTAACATTATAATTATGTACTGTAAACCTTCCTAGCTATCCCCTAAAAGGACTTGCAGTGATTTCCCAAGGTAACTTCGGTGGAGAAATAAAAATCCACACTGTCCAGGGATTATTGGACTATGGCTCTGAGCTAGCACTAATTGTGGGGACTCAGAGCAACACTGTGGCCCACAGTCAGAGCAAGGGCTAAAGAAGAGTAAATGATAAGTGGAGTTTTGGCTTAAATCCAACTCATAGTGGGCCTAGTGAATATACAAATTCACTCTGTAGTAATTTCCCAAGTTCCTGGGTTTTCTCTCACTCTTTTTTTTTTTAATGTTTATTTATTTTTGAGAGAAAGAGAGCATGAGTGGAGGGAGGGCAAAGAGAGGGGGGCAGAGGATCTGAAGCAGGCTCCGTGCTGACAGCAGCCAGTCCAACTCAGGGCTCGAACTCATGAACCGTGAGATCATGACCCCAGCCGAAGTCTGACACTTAACTGGCTGAGCCACCCAGGTGCCCTTCAAATCCCTGGGTTTTCAGTTGTAACAGATAAAAGCCGCAACTGGCAAAACCTCCCAACTGGCTCCCTGACCTATGGAGTGAGACTTTTTCTGTTAGGAAGGGCCAGATGGAAGGCTAGAACTTAACTCTCCTTTACAATCCTAGCAGCAATAGCAAACATATATAGTACGTATTTTGTGTCAGTCACTCCTCCAAACACTTTACACATATTAACATATTTTTCCTTAGAACGACACTACCAAAAAAAACAAAAAAAAAAACAAAAAAAACGATTATGAAGTAGACACTATTATTGCACACATTTTACAGAAAAGGAAAGTAAGGCATTGAAAGTTTAAGCAACTTGCCCAAGGTCATTACTAATTGGTGGAACCAGAATTTAAACCAGAAACTGGCTCCTGAGTCCATCCTCTTAACCACGATGCTGTCCTCTCCAAAGAGCAAACTAAAACCAATACTATATGCAAGGAGGATTACAGAAATTAGGGCCACCATCAAAACTAAAAATTCCAGGGTAATGACCCCTATCACATCCTTGTTTGATGTACTTTGTTTCTCTAGTGAAGGATACAGGAGGATCCTGAAATAGAAGTGGTATATGTGACTTGGCCTCTGGCGGGTTCTAAGGGCACATGTAAGGCTCACGAGCAGTGGTTCACACTCCTCGTGTGTCTTTGTCTGCCACCCTGCCTTCCTTTTCTCACCCCATACTTAGGGTTTCACGGGGACTGTAGTGGACTGGATTGTGTCCCTGCCACATTCGTACATTTAAGTCCTCCCCTCCAGTATCGAAGAATGTGACCATATTTGGAGATAAAGTCTTTAAACAGGTAAATTCAGGTTAAATGAGGTCATCGAGATAAGCGATAATCCAACATGACTGGTGTTCTTATAAGAAGAGGAGATTAGAACACAGAGAGGCCCAGAGGGAAGACAGTGTGAAGATACATGAAGAAACCAGCTGAAGAAAGAGGCCCTTGGAAGAAACCCGCTCTGTTGGTATCTTGATCTCTGACTTCTAAGCCTCCAGAACTATGAGAAAATAAATTTCTGCTTTGTAAGCCACCCGGTGTGTGGTGCTTGGTAATGGCAGCCCTAGCCCACAATACAGGGACCTCTCTACAACCAGCTGTATTAGTCAGGGTTCTCTAGAGAAATAGAACCAATAAGATAGATAGATAGATAGATAGATAGACAGATAGACAGATAGATAGACAGACACATAAGAGGAAATTTATTATGGAAATTGTCTCACACAAGGTTATGGAGGCCAAGAAGTTCCTTGACCTGCTGTCTGCAAGCCAGATAACCGCGAAAGCTGGTGGTTTGTTTTAGATCAAGTCCAAAGGTCTGAGGATCAGTAGCCCTGGAGCCCAAAGGCCTGAGAACCAAAAGCTTCATCCAGTGTCCTGAGGGCAGGAAAAGATGGACATCTCAGCTCAAGAAGAATGAACTTTCCCTCTCTTCACCTTACGTTCCATTCAGGCCCTCAAGGAATTAGCAGTAGCTAGCTTACATTGGTGAGGGCCGATCTCTTTACTCAGTCACAGATCAAATGCTAATCTCTTCCAGAAACACCCTCATAGACACACCCAAAACAATGTTTTACTAGCTACTTGGCCTCCTTTAGCCCAGTCAAGGTGACACAGAAGATTAACTATCACACCAGTCGTTTGAAGAGCAGATGATTCAAAGCTATAAGTACAACTTGCACGACATAAAGGCACCCGCCAGAAGCATATTGCTGTGACATCACAGCCCCACACAGGTAGCCCAGAGGACAGTGAAGTAAAATCTTCTCTGAGGACATTGTTTCAAGTGGTATATTTTGCTGTTCACTTTGTTTGGAGAAATGGCCCAAGGTACGGCTCCACATCGTTTGATGTTCAAGGACTCGGAAAGAACAAAATCGATAGTATCGGTGACATGAAGGTTTGGGAAAAGTCATATGTGGTTGGACCTCTAGGACTGGCCACAGAGTATAAATACGTTTGTGTTTCATATAAATGCCCAACAGAGGTCATCAACTGTGAAGACTCACAATTATCATGTGAACAAGGTGACTTGCACAAGAACGCCAGTCAGCCTTTTCCCCCAGCCACTCTGAAGCTTGCTCGGGGGCCCATGTACAGAGTGGCCATGATTGTAGGGACAGAGGCTTTGCAGGGGCTCAGGTACATGGACTTCCCCTCACCAAGGCTGATCTAGCTATTAGCACAATCGAGTGTCTAATTCCAACCTGTCAATTGCAGAGGCCAATGCCAGCCCCCCAATATGTACTATTTTCTTATGGTGGGAGGAGGCTCCAACCAGCCATTTGCTGGTAGGGTGATTACAATGGGCCCCTTCCATCACGGAGGGGTCTGCAGCGTGGATTCACTTTCCATGCCTGCAACACCACAACTGATACCGCTTTTGTGGGCATACTCACAATTATGATATCCCACACAACACTGCTTCTGACTACAGAACTCATTTTATAGCAAAATAAGGCAAGAAAGAGCTCAAAAGAATTCATACTGGTCATCCGTTATCCCTGCCATGTCTTATTTTTCATCATCTGGAATGGTGGATTGCCTGTTCATTAGTAGTTTCTTCCTGTTCCCTTGATGTTAGCCTCTGCTGATTTAGGGGTCTGATTATTAGTCTACCAGTAGAAACAACAAGACTCCATTGAACTGAATGCATGTTGAGACCGCAGCCAAGGTATTTAAGCTACACATGTCACTGGATCAACAAGAAACATAGGAGTTCGATTGGTGTGATTGACCATGATCATCAAGCGATGTTTGGTTGCTTTTATGCAATACGGGCAGGGAGGATTAAGCCTGAGGCGGACGCCCCTCCCCTCTCCCATACTGCAGTGTTCAGTGGTAAAAGTTAATGAAAGATTACAGCAACACCATATAGGCAGGACTACAAAGGGCTCATATCTCTCAGAAATGAAACTTTACCTCAGTCTACCAGGCAAAGAGAAGTTGGTAGCTGAGAAACTGGCTGAGGGCAAGAGAAAACAGAATGGGTAGTAGAAGAAAAGTTATAAATATCAACTATGGCCTTGTAACTAGTTTCAGAAACAAAACAGAAGTAGTTGTTCCTATGTTCTTCTTTCCTTGTTTTGGAGTGTGTGTGTGCGTGTGTGTGCACGCGTGTGCACGAGGATGTTGTGAATATGTCAATATATTCTCTTTGTTGTGTCCCTTGTATAAGGTGTGTTGATGATAGTTGAAATTTACAATTCAGTCCACAAATTGCAGAATATCAGTATGTGATTGTGACAGACTTAAAGAAGGATGAACATTGTTCAGCTATCATTTTTACATTTTTACATTTTCTTTTTTTGAGTAAGCTCTGCAGCCAACCTGGGGCTTGAACTCCGGGCCCCAAGATCAAGAGTCACATGCTCTACTGACTGAGCCAGCCAGGCGCCCCTCAACAGTCTTGAATTTAGAACTGGGTGTGATCATGCGTTAGACTTTTGGGGAGAAGAGGAGTGGGATTTGTTTTGTACAAGGCAGAGTTGTACAAGGTGAAGTGGGAGTGTGTTATTGTAGGAGAGGAAAAGTTTTCCCTTCCCTTCTGGATTCCTTGGCTAGTCTAACAATTAAATTGACATAAGACAGGGGCACCTGGGTGGCTCAGTAGGTTAGGCGTTCCACTTTAGCTCAGGTCATGATCTTCTGGCTCGTGAGTTCAAGCCCCGCATTGGGCTCTGTGCTGACAGCTCAGAGCCTGGAGCCTGCTTTAGATTGTGTCTCCCTCTCTCTGCCCCTCCCCCGCTCATTCTCTCCTCTCTCTCTCTCTCTCTTTCTCTCTCTCTCTCTGTCTCTCAAAAATAAATAAGCGTTAAAAAATTATATAAATTGACATAAGACAGATTAACAGGAGAAAAACAAATTTCATTTCATACATACAGGAGCTCATAAAGACACGAGACTCAAGAAAATGACCAAAACAGACGATTTTTATACCTTTTAAACAAAGAAACAATACATTTGTGACGAATCTGAGGAGACAAAGAAGTGAATTGGTGAAGTAACAGGATTTGTTTATAAAGCCTTCTTGGCTCTGAATTCCCAACTTGTGGGGATAAGGATGCCTTCTACTCTCCGGGTACAGGAAGGGTACTTTACACATGGGAAATTAATTTCCTGTTTTCAAGGGGGCAGAGGAGGGTCAGAGTGTCCTTCTTGCACTGGCTGTTTCTTAAGTGACTTTATTATTTCTCTCCCTCCTGCCTCCCCTGCCTCCCTCCTCTTTATTTTTAAGTAGGTTTCATGCTCAATACGGAGCCCATACCCTTCTCTTAAGTAACCTTAACTGAAAATAATCAATTACCAAAGTGGCATATTTTAGGGCAGACTGCCCTGAACCCCCTTTTAAAAGAAGAGTAATCGCTACACCCAACATGAGGTTTGAACTCACAGCCCCAAAGTCAAGAGTCACATGCTCTACCCACTGAGTCATCCAGGCGCCTTTGATCCCCAACATTATTGTTGCTGTTGTTGTTATTTTAGAATTTTAAGTGTGGAAAAAGACTGTATAGGCACTCATCATTATTTGAAACTAATCTATTACTGAAAATATGTTGGATGTCACATTTTTGGACAGCAGAACTCTATCTTTTGTTCATTTAAATGGAAAAAATAATAATGCTTCTCATCTCATCCAAACCAACTTTCCCAAATGTCACTAAAACACCAAAGGTTTCTGCATAATATAAAGCATTTATAACCCAACCATCTAATTATTTAATAGCTCATGATGATTTCATACAGTGTGGAATATGAAATATACTCTCCTTCCACACTGCAGGAAACACGTTCTGTAACATAAATAGGATGAAGTCTTATGTTTGCCTTTGATCTATCTTATTTTGTAAATTACCATACTATAATGTAACTGTGTGATATTGAACAGGAGATACACACACGTATCAACGGAACAAAATAGTCCGGAAATTGGTTTACACATATATGGCTAGCTGATACTTTACAAGGATGGAGAAGCAATTCAATGCTTTTTTGCCTTTCAGCAAACATGTTGAAATAATTGAACATCAATAGGTAAAAAAAAAAAGAAAAATTGCACCTTGACCTAAAAATAATACCTTATTCAAAAATTCATTCATGGTTTGCCTCTCTCTCTTTCCCCCACCATTTCCCCCCTTCTTCTCCCCCTTGTTCCTCAGTTAAGTTCCTCCTAATCCTCCTATTCGTGCAAACATATGATATTTGTCCTTCTCTGCCTGACTTATTTCGCTCAGCATAACACCCTCAAGGTCCATCCACGTTGCTACACATGGCCAGATTTCATTCTTTCTCATTGCCATGTAGTATTGCATGGTATAGATAAACCACTCTTGAATGCTGACAAAAACTGAGGACTGATGGATGTGGGGGGGAGGGGGGATGGGCATGGAGGAGGACACTTGTGGGGATGAGCACTGGGTGTTATGTGGAAACTAATTTGACAATAAACTGTAAAAAAAAAAATGCAGAAAAAAAATTCATCCAAACTGGATTACAAATCTAAATGTAAAACATAAAACTGTAGGGGCGCCTGGGTGGCTTAGTTGGTTAAGCGTCCGACTTTCGCTTAGGTCATGATCTTGCGGTTCGTGGGTTCGAGCCCCGCGTCGGGCTCTGTGCTGACTGCCAGCTCAGAGCCTGGAGCCTCTTTCGGTCTGTGACTCCCTCTCTCTCTGACCCTCCCCTGCTCACGCTGTCTCTCTCTCCTAGAAATAAATAAAACATAAAAAAAAATTAAAAAAAAAAACAAAAAAACATAAAACTGTAAACATTCTTAGAAGAAAGCACAGGAAAAGCTGTGTGTGACCTGAGATTGAGCAAAGAATTTTTACGCTTGACATCGAAGTACAATACACAAAAGAAATGCTTGGCACATTAGATTTTATAAAAAGTAAAACCCTGTGCTCTTTGGAAGTCACTGGTAAGGAAATGAAAAGACAGGGTGCTGTCAAGAATTGTACCGGTTCTGAGATTTTACCATACTTAGAAGCTAAAAAGTTAACTTGTTACTGCTTTGCGGATACTGGCAAAAGACACGAGATTCCCGAGTCTGAGAAATTGACCTTATTAGTCCTGGCAAAGCAACTGCCCGCGGGTGTGCAGAGTGCCCATGCTGGCTTCCCACCTCCCAAAGTCCCAAGGAGGTGCTGCAGCAGTGTCTGCATGGGTGTCTGCACACGCAGTTGTCCGGTACAGGACAGCAAGTGGGAACAAGCCATCTCTGTGCAGGGGGAGACATCACGTCATCCCTCAAGGCTGTTTGCCGTGATGCAAAAGCAAGCTCGAGAAAAGGCCAGGTAACGAGCAGCCAGGGCCTTCGAGTCTTGGCAGGCCCAGCACGAAATGTGGGAAGGCGCCAAGGACCCGTGGTGGATTGCCTTCCCCAACGCTGCACCCTTTAGCCCGTCACATTCTTAGCCAAATTGAATTTTTACACGAGCATGCCACTGATTAATCAGACCAACAGCGTGTGGGGTCAGATCTGCTTAATTAGTCTTATAAACGGTGTCCAACAGAACTCCAAGCTGCGGGGTGGGGTCACCTCGTCCTTGTCTCCCAGAGTCCTGGACTCACCCAACTCTGAAAAAGTCCCAGGGGGACTAAGTGTTCTTTTAAACTGTAAGGATATAGTCCAAGGCCAGACTGTTATCCATCACGCATTACCCAGGACCACCCAAGTCAGAGAAGCAAGGGAATTGTTCTGCATCCCGTGTTGACACATGTGCATTTTCAGGAGCTGTCATTCATGGCATCGGGAATAATAAAATCGTCTCCGACCAGCTTGCTCACACGAGTTGTTGTTTTCGTAGCACATGGAAGGGGACTGCAACTCGTCGGCAGGTCAGACTTGCCAGTGGGGCTGCTGTTGGACTCCGGTGGCAAAGCTGGACCTAGGGAGCGAAAGCAGTGTGAATTGCCCCCATCCTTCAGAGGTCTAAAGGGATTCTCTCCCAAGTTACCCGAGGTGGCACTTTTCCTCCACGGCCACAGGATCCCTATGTCCCATACCTTCAACCAGCCCCTGCTGTTTTCATCCTAATCACTGCTGGGAGACCCCTTGCGGGGACCCGCACTCAGTGATCGGATTGCCCACTGAGGTGTGAGGGCCCAGAGGAAGCAGAGTCAGATATCGTTCCAGAGCTCAATGATCATAGATACTGATGCAGTGAGGAATGCGCATCAAATAGTTTTGACTATTGGCCCAATACGGGGTGATGCTTGAGGGGACAAGGCGCACCATTTGTCAGGCTCCAAGCTGATTGGAGAGCGGAAAGCACGCCGTGGATAAGACTATGTGCCGGGAGTCAGCTGCTCAGAATGGAGCAGCCACATGTGACCTGAAAACATATCAAAAGCGATGAGACCAGTGGTAGCACCGAGAGGTACAGTCCAAGGTCTGATGTAGCCAACCTGTCAGGAGCGAGCAGGGTCAATGCTGTGGCAATGTGGCCTCCTCTGCTGCGAGAGTCACAAGCCTGGCCTGGCGTAGTGGCTTCTGCACCAGAAACATAGGGTCCTGTACTCTGTGCCGAGTGCCTGATGGCAGACGTGCTGCCATGTCTGATGGCAATCTGGGGAGTGCGGGCTTCATCAGCAACTTGATTTTAGTTGTTCCCATTGGAGAACGGACCTTTACTGTGGGCATCTCTGTGAGTGACCCAGACAGTCCCATATGCATCCATAGTTGGTTTCCACAGTTTGTGCCTACAAAGAGAGGTGCTTTTTTTTTGTTTGTTTTTAGTAATCTCTACACCCAAAGTGGGGCTAGTACTCGCAACCCAGAGATCAGGAGTCACATGGTCTTCCAACTGAGCCAGAAAGGTGTCTCTTTTTTAATGTTTTTATTTTTATTTATTTTTGAGAGAGAGAGACAGAGACAGAGTGTGAGTGGGAAAGGAGCAGAGAGAGAGGGAGGCAACAGAATCCAAAGCAAGCTCCAGGTTCTGAGTGGTCAGCACAGAGCCCCATGCGGGGCTCGAACCCACAGACCACGAGATCATGACCTGACTTGAAGTCGGACACTTAACCGACTGAGCCACCCAGGCGCCCTGAAAGATGTCTTCTTTTTAAAAATAAAGTTTATTTGGGGCACCTGGGTGGCTTAGTCGGTTAAGCGTCCGACTTTCGCTTTGGTCATGATCTCGCGGTTCGTGGGTTCGAGCCCCGCGTCGGGCTCTGTGCTGGCTGCCAGCTCAGAGCCTGGAGCCTGGAGCCTGTTTCAGTCTGTGACTCCTTCTCTCTCTGACCCTCCCCTGCTCACGCTGTCTCTCTCTCTCTCTCTCTCTCTCTCCTAGAAATAAATAAAACATTAAAAAATAATAATAAAGTTTATTTATTTTGAGGGAGAGAGGGAGAGGGTGGGGAGCTCAAGTGTGTGTGGGTGGGGGTGGGGGGGCAGCAGAGAAAGGGAGAGAGAATCCCAGGCAGGCTCTGCACTGTCAGCGTAGAGCCTGATGTGGGGCTTAAACTCACAAACCATGAGATCATGACCTGAGCCGGAGTTGAACACTTAAGTGACTGAGCCACCCAGATGCCCCAAAAGCTGTCTTTAATCTGCCAGTCTGTACTCTTTCAAGTGGCAGATTAGATGGCTAGGCCATCAGCAACAGCCCCAGAGTCAGTAAAAATATAACGCGTTTCATCAAGAGAAGGACGGGCCAGACTTATGAGAGCAGCTGAGTCCTGTCCACTGAGCAGGAGTGTGGAGCCGGGTTGTTGATTTGGAGTAGTTCTGATGTGCCAACCACCACGACATCCTCCGTATGCAGTGGCAGCTCTGGACGTCAGAGGATGAAGGCACTCACACCAAATACTGACAACCACCCCCTCACACACACGGAGACGAATGACAGGGGAGTTTGTCCCACTAGCAATTCTCTACTTGAGTCAGTGGCCTGAGCGGGAGAGGTCGCTTCTGATACTTTATGCGCGTTCGTAGTACAAGCCTGGAACTCATCGCTGTTCTACATGTTCACAGCAGTAGATTGAGTTGGTACAGAGGGGTCCCATCCACAGGGTCGCTTGAACTGTATTTCTTCACCGAGAGCTTTACTCAGCCCCTATCAGTTAAATTCAGGCTCTTTTTGTTCCCTGTGGGCATATGGACCAGGGAGTGGAAAAGCAGCTCTGGGCATTTCTGCCGGGGAGGAGGGTGGGGAGGTCAGCTTGAGGGAAAGGGCTGGAGGCTTTTCCTCCTTCCTCTCCTAGTCCCAAGAGGTAGCTGCACATCTCCCTCCTCCCCTGTGCCTCCTCACACCCGGACATCTCACGCCATTGGCCACCTCTGTGACCAGCGTCCTTTGCTGCTGTAGGACAGGAAGGATGGGGACTTGAATGCTTCTTGCCAACAGTCATCAAAGCTTAAGTCTTCCCCCCTGCAAGTTCCCCTTCGGACTCCTTTTTATTTTTTTAAATTTTGTTTTAATTGAAAAAAAATTTTTTTTTATTTCTGAGAGAGAGAGAGCATGAGCAGGGGAGGGTCAGAGAGAGAGGGAGACACAGAATCTGAAACAGGCTCCAGGCTCTGAGCTGGCTGTCCTCACAGAGCCGGACCTGGGACTCGATCCCACGAACGGTAAGATCGTGACCTGAGCTGAAGTTGGACGCTTAACCGACTGAGCCACCCAGGCGCCTCTGGACCCCTTTTTAAAGCAGCTGAAATCCTGGTGGAGGAGGAGGCAGTCATCTGGGGGTGTGGAGGGAGACAGAGGTCTGCGCCAGTAAGCCAAGCTTGTAATCACTTTCGATTCTGAGTGGCTGCCCACTTGGGCTCAACAAATGAACTTCTGAGGTTTTTCATTACCTAAAGCTGTGCATCCTTGGTTCTGACACTGTATTTCAGCTTCGGTGACCCCTTTGAATCAGCCACCATAGTCATAGTGCCTTCTAAATAGGGCTCCACGGCTTGCTGTACTGCTGTCATGATAACACCCCTTCCTCTGCCTACCCGGAGGCCAGGGATCAAGAACTAAGGTACTCAAGTTCGAGAAAAAGAGATCATTGCTTGTAGTTACCAGAGGCAGGGGTGGGGGCAAGGGAGATTGGAGGAAGGTGCTCAAAAGGCACAAACTTCCCGTTATAAAAAGACAAATAAGTACTAGGGATGTCATATGCAACATGATGACCACAGCTAACACTGCTGTGTGATAGGGAAGTTGTTAAGAGAGTGAATCCTAATGTTACCGACCGACCCATCGTAGGTACTAACCCAGGAAATGGAACAGGTGAGCCCTCGCACTGTGGGCTCAATTGCTCTCGCCCAGAGAATCCCGAGGGCTCTGGACAAATCGAGAGCATGGCTCCTGGCAGTTTGCCAACATTGTTGCCAAACAAACTCTGATAAGTTCATCACAAGAGAAGCCAAATAACTCAAGAGACGAAGGTTTGGAAAAGAGAAAGGGAGAAATTTATTTCAGGTGCCAGCATCGGCGGCGAGGGGAGGGGAACATGGTGTGGGGGTGGGGCCAGTGTGTATTCAGCCCCTGATCACAGGCAGGGAAGGGGATGCGTTGGGTGTGGTCTTCTAGGCCTTCATTCTATTGCCATCAGGGCTCTTTCTGGTATGACGGTTGGAACGTTCGGTCATTGCCAATGCCTCAAGAAAATGCAATAAGAAATAAGCACAATGGGCTTTAGTTCAAATGTGAGTTAGGCGGTCTTATCTCTTTTTGATTATAACTGTTGGCGTCTACAGTTGAGCAAGAGGGCTCGCTAACACTAAGAGTTCTCTCATCACAAGGAAATCCATTTTTTTCTCATTTCTTTTTACTGTATCTATCTGAGATGATGGATGTTAACTAAACCTATTGTGGCAACCATTTCGCAATATACGTAGGCCACGCCTTTATGCCGTCTACCTGAACCTCATACAGTGATGTATATCAGTTGTAGCCTAATAAAACCACAGGAGCAAAGGGAGAGCTATGGTGCCCGGTGGAGGAATCCTGTGATGGAGCCCAGAAGAATTTTTGTGTGATGACTGAAACTGCCCTAGAGAATGGTGACTTCTGCGATGGATACTAAGTCACCGGAAAGGTGGAACAGGGGAACTATTGCTAGAAGCTAAATAGCTTGTATGAGTGGATAGCTCTCCCTTCAGGTAGCTACTGGAAAAAGAGAGAGAAAAAAATACTCAGGTATCAACAGGTGGCTTGTTTCAGTGTGACCTCTTAGCACGTAGCCTCTTACATTCATTAACAGGAACGACAGTGTCCTGTCCTTCTGTGCAGGATCTGAGGTTTTATCCTACCTAAGGACTAACACGTTAGCCTGTTATTGGTTCGTGGATGGTGGCGGAAGACACAGGGCATGGAATCAGAGACAAGGCACTTTATTGTTCTCTGTAAGGGTAGTAGCCAGAGTGTTTGTATGATGCTTGTGCTAGTCATACATGAAGGGCAACGCAAAGGGCCCTTCATGGGTGCCTTTACACGCAGTGGACTGTTACAGGCGAAGACACTGAGCCTGGGGGATTCACTGCTTTTAGAACAACCAGAAACAAGCCTGCTCTTTGTCTAGGGTACGACAGTGTGCCCCTCAGGGTGAGAAATGGTCAGGGTAAATAGTGGTTGGAACTTTACCCAGTAAGAATATGCAGAGACATGCATGGCCCATGGTGAATTGCCTGTCCCAAACACAAACTGGGAGAAAAATCCTGTTAATCACAGACCTGACAAAGGACTTTTATGCAGAATATGTATAAAGTACTTTCAAAACGACAGTAAATGGGAGCACCTGGGTGGCTCAGTCAGTTAAGCATCTGACTTCAGCTCAGATCGTGATCACACGGTTTGTGAGTTCCGGCCCCACGTCAGGCTCTGCACTGGTGGCATGGAGCCTGCTTGGGATTCTCTCTCCCTCTTTCTCTATGTCTGTTCCCCACTTGTGCTCTCTCTCTCTTTTTCTCAAAATAAATAAACTTAATAACAACAACACAGTAAACAAATAACCCAATTGTTCTGTCTTATGGGCTCATGATCAATGTTATATCCCACCGAAGCCTCATGTCCTACTATGAGGTTTCAGGCATCACACAAGAGGTTTCCCTCTTGACCAAACTCCAGCCAGGCTCCTCTGAGCCCTCTTTTCACTTAGGCCTCAACCTCGGTCTATAAAGAAGTGAACAAACACCAACATAGTTTCTTTTTTTTTTAATTTTTTAAAACTTATTTCTGAGAGAGAGAGACAGCAGAGTAGGGGAGGGTCAGAGAGAGAGGGAGACACAGAATCTGAAACAGGCTCCAGGCTCTGAGCGGGGCTCGAACCCACAAACCGTGAGATCATGACCTGAGCTGAGGTCAGATGCTTAACCGACTGAGCCACCCAGGCGCCCCGACACCAACATAGTTTCTAACAGCTCAAGCCCTCATCCCTAGGATGCACCTGGTTCCCCTTAAAGTGTCTGCCTGAGAAAACTCAAGGCTTCAAAAAGCATTTACTGTCTGTTCCAGTGAATATCTAAAGATATGGCCCCCATGTCCCAGTCTCTGTGAGAGAATAGGGCCTAACTTTGATAGGGACCAGTTACTAAATCCAGATGGGTTTCATATGGACAACCCCCCCTCTTCCCACCTCCCAGGTGGGGTAAGTTTTTACTTCCTGGATTCTAATCAGTCCCTACTTACTGCCATCCTACACCTTTGTTCTGTTTCAAACGCCTGGTCAGCCCACCTCCACACAATGGAAGCTGAGTTCAGTTCATGCTGGCCTCCTTTCCCTGTTGCAATAGTATCTTACTGATTAAGATCTGTCTTTACCCCCTCTAGTGTCTGGCTTTTTAAAATTTTTGACACTACCATCAATAACTATGTGTAGTCAAACCTTTTAGATGCGACCTGTCATTCACATAGCATGAAGAAGGCACGGCCCAAAGGAAAAGAGTAAGGGAAAATGAACACACTTGACACATTAATATTAATGGATTTGTTTCCATAAATGTATGGGATTGTGGCCTTGTTTTTTTTTTTAAAGGAAGTTATTTATTTATTTATTTATTTATTTATTTATTTATTGAGAGGGAGCAAGTGAGCGAGGGGCAGAGAGAGAGAGAGGAGAGGGAGAGACAGTGAGAGGGAGAGAGAGAGAGAAAGAACTGGGGCTGATCTGAAGCAGGGCTTGAGCTCACCAGAAGTGGGGCTCAAGCCCATTGTAAGTGAGGGTCAAGCTCACCCGATGTGGGACCCGAACTCACGAATCATGAGGTCATGACCTAAACCAAAGTCGGATGCTTAATGACTGAGCCGCCCAGCGGCCTAGCCTGGTTTTCATTCCTCACACAATGATGTCCCTTGGTGTTGCTATGAAGTTGTTTTGTAGTAAATTAAAAAAATGTATATAGGTGTGAAAAAGCATGTCCTCAATCAAGACTTCCAGACCCAATGCCAGTTTAGGATGAAGGAATCAGTCCTAAACATAACAAATGTTGTGGGCACTGTCTAGATGGTGGAGTTACCCCCCCAGAGCTCACCTTGTCCCCTGACTACTCAGAAATTCAGAGAAAGAGCAGTGACCGGGGAGAGTTGTGGGAAAAGGCTTCCTCACACGTTACAAGTTTTCCACAGTTAGAGTGTGCAATGATGTGGGAAACAAAGGCAAAAAGAAAACTTCAGTGTCCTTACTACCTACAGCCCATGGACAAGTCCTTGAAACAGACAGGGTGACCTCCCTCTAGAAGCTCAGTTGCCTGGATGTTGACACTTCGCTAGGGGCAAAAGGCAATCCTAGCTTAACAGTATCCCAGCCTGACCTCCAGGATCCTGTAAGTCTTCTTTTTTTTTTTTTAATTTATAAAAAACGTTTATTTTTAAGAGAGAGAGAATCTGAAGCAGGCTGCAGGTTCCAAGCTGTCAGCACAGAGCCCTATGTGGGGCTCGAACCCACGAACTGTGAGATCATGACCTGAGCCAATGCTGGATGCTTAACCAACTGAGCCACCCAGGCTCCACATAGGGGTCTCATGACTAAGTGTTTACTAGGCAGTAGTAAATAACCCCTCAAGGTCCTGGAAACCTTGCTTCCAAATTCCTAAAAGACTTAGGCTATTGCAACCCCCCTCCCAACTTGAAAGTATATAATCAGCCACTCCTCACAACCCCAGTGCAGCCCTTTCTGCCCCCAAGTCCTGTCCCCATACTTTAATAAAACTGATGGGGTTTTGGAGTGGTGGGGGTCAGGAGCTGATGGCCAAGAAAGAATTTTGGAGATGTTTTTGGTGCACAAAGGTGATTTTATTAAAGCACGGGGACAGGACCCTTGGGCAGAAAGAGCTGCACTGGGGTTGTGAGGAGGGACTGATGACGTACTATGGAGTTGGGGGAGATAAAGGCAAAAGGGAGGCCTCCAGAAGGAGTTTGATATGCTAATGAGGACTCACAAGGTGCCTGAGACTTTGCTATTGTCAAGCTAAGGTTGTTTCCAGTCCAGTAAGATATTTACATTAAGACAGTAGGGTATTTCTGGAGAAATGTTAAACTCCGCCTATCTCAAGGGTCTGTCCATGGGCTGCAGGCTATAAGGAAATTTAATTTTACCTGCGATTTCCTTCTTGCCTTTGGTCCCCACATCACGATGGAGGGGAGGGTGATGTTGGAGCTTCCAGAAACTGAGTCTGTAGGTTTCTGGAAATTAAGCTATTGATAAGATTGCCTTTTTCTTGTAATTTACTAAAACGTTTGTAAACTGATAGAGACCCATGTCGTGCAGGACTGTGATCTCTGTCCATTAACCATTGTTTTTCCCTTTTCCTTAGTTCTTCAGCGGCCAGGAGTGTCTGAGGAATGTCACACACGTCCCACCCGGGGTGTGGGGCGGGCTGCGGGGTATCGGCTTGCCTTATGCTCCCTCATCAAAACCGCATATTTGCACCGAAGATGTCTCAAGAATTCTTTCCTGACCGTTCTCTCTGAACCCCAACATTTCCACCTCATGCACTACCCTTACAATTATAAATGTTCAGGCTTGAAGCCTCCCATCTATGAGTCTGTGAGGATGAAGGAGAGCCTGGGGCTTCGGCTCAGGGGCTTGGGGGTGATCGTTTCTTTCTGACCATCCCTCATCACAAGCGGTGGCTTACCGTGTGTGTGTGTGTGTGTGTGTGTGTGTGTGTGTGTTGGGGGGTGGTGTGTACCCATACTGGGCGTGCTGCACTGCTATCTGCTTTTGCGCTGAGACACGGGCCAGGCCCCCTCAGCATTTCACTGCTGCAGCCCAGAGGGAATGGCGGAGGAGTGGGGTGCGCTCTTTACAAGATGCACAGCAAGCCTCTTGGCGGCTTCCCTTTACCCCCACCCGCCACCACACCGCAGTTCTCGAAAGAAACAGGGTAGCTGAAGAGCGTAAGGGGAGGCAACGTTTAACTTTAGCAGTAGTGAAGGGGAGCAAATTTCGCCACCCCCAAAATAGGCTTCTTTGGCATATTTATTATTCTCCAAAAACCCTGTATAAGTTACCGTTTTGTGATGAAGTTTTTGGGGTGATGGGGTTGGTTGGAGCCTACAGCCGAAAAAGAATTCTTAAGACGTCTTTGGTGCAAAAAAAAAAAAGTGATTTTATGAAAGCACGGCGGGGGGGCGGGGCCAGGACCCATGGACGGGAAGAGCTGCCCAGGACCCTGTGGAGAGACTGGTTACATTCTTGGGAGTTGGGGGAGGTAAAATCAAGGGGAAGGTTCCAGAGATTTTCAGAGCTAAAGAAGACTCACAGGCTCCTGGAGGCCTAGGTATTGTCCGGCTAAGATTGTTTTTCCCTCTAGCAAAGCATTAACATTTAGACAGTAGGGGGTTCCTGGAGAAATGTCACACTCTGTATTTGCCTCAAGAATTTGTCAGTGGGCTGCAGGTTTATAAGGAACTTTGATTTTACCATCATTTCCTTCTTGCTTTTGTTCCCCATATTACTATGGAAGGGAGGGGGTGTTGGGGCTCCCGGAAACTGAGTCCATAGACTTCTGGAGATTAGGCTGTTGATAAGATTGCACTTTTCTTGTAATTTACTAACATATTTATAAACTGATCAAGACGCCTGTCCTGCATGACTGATCCCTATCCCTTAACCTTTCGTTTTCTTTCCTTTCCTTTGTTCTTGGACAGCCAGGAGTGCCTGAGGAAGGTCACAGGGATCCCCACCTGGGGGCTGGTGTTTGTGGGGTATCAGCTTGCCCTAAGCTCCCTCATTTTGTATGGGACATTTACATTTATAAGAGAAATCTCCATTTGTAAAAGCGTCTCCTCCTTTGTTCCAGGAAGAGTGGGGTGGCTCTAAATCTCCAGAAACTCGCTGGAAAAGGTAAGGCTTCAAATCTGCGTAACAACCTTACCCTTGTTGACTGTGTTTTTCCCCATTGGTAGTCTCCCAATACCGAGGCCGACATCTTCCTTTTTTTTAGTTTATTTATTTATTTATTTTTAGTAATCTCTGCACTCACTGTGGGGCTTGAACGCACACCCCTCAGATCAAGAGTCACGGGCTCTCCTAACTGAGCCAGCAGGCGCTCCTCCCTTTTTTTTTTTTTTTTTATTTATTTCTAGGAGAGAGAGAGACAGCGTGAACAGGGGAGGGTCAGAGAAAGAGGGAGTCACAGACCGAAACAGGCTCCAGGCTCCGAGCCGGCAGTCAGCACAGAGCCCGATGCGGGGCTCGAACCCACGAACCGCGAGATCATGACCTAAGCGAAAGTCGGACGCTTAACCGACTAAGCCACCCAGGCGCCCCATCCTCCCTTTTGACTTTAGTTGAAGGTGGTGGTTAAGGTGATGGCTTCAGCCAGTTTGTAGAGTTTCTCTGGTTTCCTGGGTCTCTCCCATAAACACCGGAGATACACGTTGTTAAGTAACAAGACATCAACCAAGTCCATTTTAAAGATTTAATTGGCTTTATGAAATGATTCATGAATTGGGCCACATCCCATCTAGCAAATAGAGGGCGCTTCGAGGAGGAGTCCTACAAAGTGGAAGGTTTTAATAGGAAGGTGGGGTAAGAAGTTACTAGGAAAAAAAAAAGAAAAAGGATTGTTCCAGACAAGTTGGCTTTAATTTAGGGGGAGAAGCCAGGGGTCTTATCATGCAGATTACCTCATCTTTCTTTGGAGAATGGGGGACCCAGGACGCTGACTCCTTGGTGCTGACTGGAAAATTCCCGACTGACTGGTTAAGACTACATTTCTGGAGGAGGCTGAAACTGCAGTTAGATTAGGTATTAATCCCCAGTTTGGGAACTCCGTCTACGTGACACCAATTTGGGCCCGTGGTTTCCTTTTTAAAGAACACGTTATTAAACTTTTGTTTTTCTCCTGCTAATGTGTCTCAGCCAACAAAAAATCCACACACAAAAAAATCAGCAAATGGGCATTTATTTGGGCAATTAAAATTGCAATCTGGGAGACACAGTTGCTGGTAGAAACTAGATTCATGTTCAAAGGAAGACGAAGAGGGGGCCGCGTTATAAAGGCGAAGTAACAAGCGCAGTTCTCATTTAGGTCCTCTGTGCAAAACAGAGATTGGAAGAAGGGTAACTGGCCTTGGTTGAGTTACTATGCAAATGAGGGATTGAAATGTGCTCCAGGGCTGGCTTTCACTGCGGAGACTGTGACTCCTTTAGTGGCCGTGGGGAAGGGGGGTTAAGTCCACGCTGACGGCTGCACCTGGCTTGAAAAATAAAGTTTATAGTTTCATCCACTGAGGGCGTGCATAAATCCGGCCTCCTTTGTGGCCTCCCAACCCGATTTTAAGAGAGATTCTCTTAGTTAGGCTGGCTTGCTCTGTTTGGAAATCTACTTTTACGTCTGTTTTACATCAATTGAATTAATAGACTAGCCAAAGAACCTAGAAGGTGGAAAGGATTTTTTTTTTCTTCCCAACAGTAGCTAAAGAGCATGTCGCCTACATTCTATTGCACGCTACCCTGTTTGTTTCCTCTCCAACCCATAACTGCTGGCTTATTGGTTTACTTTGGTTCTGGCATGCCCCGTGTCCCTGGAACCTGAGACCCGGGAGTGTGACACAATACCTGTCTTAGTCCCTGGGTTCCCGGTGTACAGAGCATGACACCGAATCAATGCTCAATAAATATTTCTTTTACACTCGATTGTTGAAGAGGTTCGATTTAAAACAACTATGATGATGGGGCGCCTGGGTGGCTTAGTCGGTTAAGCGTCCGACTTTCGCTTAGGTCATGATCTCGCGGTTCGTGGGTTCGAGCCCCGCGTCGGGCTCTGTGCTGACTGCCAGCTCAGAGCCTGGAGCCTGTTTCAGTCTCTGACTCCCCCTCTCTCTGACCCTCCCCTGCTCATGCTGTCTCTCTCTCTCTCCTAGAAATAAATAAAAAATATATAAAAAAATAAAACAACTATGATGTAGGGGCGCCTGCGTGGCTCAGTCGGTCAAGCATCCAACTTTGGCTCAGGTCATGATCTCGCCGTTCCTGAGTTCGAGCCCCGTGTCAGGCTCTGTGCTGACAGCTTGGAGCCTGGAGCCTGCTTCGGGTTCTGTGTCTCCCTCTCTCTCTCTCTACCCCTCCCCTGCTCATGCTCTGTCTCTCTACCTCTAAAAATAAATAAACATTAAAAAATTTAAAAAAGAAAACCAACTATGATGTAACATGTTGCTTGTCAAACTGGCACGGATTTCAAAAGATAGTGCAACCAAGAAAACCACAGGCCCATAATGGAGCCAATTAAATTAAGGCCCCAAATCAGTAAACCAAGAATTAATACGTAACCTGACGGCAGTTGCAACCATCCTAGGAATGTAACCTTTACCCAGTCATGGGAATTTCCAGGTCAGCACTGGGAAATTTACTGATAGACCCTTTCCGTTTCCTTTAGAAGGATGACCTTGCCTAAAACAATGGATTCTTTGCTAATAATTTCCTTTTTTTCCCGCTCTCTCTTTACTTTTAAAAATCTTTCCCTTTCTGTAGCCCTCTGGGTCTCCTTTCTGTTTGCTAGATGGGATGCTGTCCGATTCATAAGTAGTTTAATAAAGCCAATTAGATCATAAAAATTACTGGGTTGAATTTTTTTTAACAACAGGAATAGCGTTGCAAAGGACAGGGCAAGGCAGCGTTCTTTCACACTTCTGAGAAGAGTATCTGTCACTCTCTTTGTGGAAAGCAACTGGGCAATGTGTGTCCCAAACCTAAAAGGATTGCATTGACTTTGAGCTAGCAATTCCTCTTATCGTCACTGATAACGTAAAATGAAGGGCTAATCAATGGTTTTGAGGGGGAGCAAACTTTGCTACCCCAAAACATGCCTCTTTGGCATATTTATTTTGGGCTGATTATTTTTGAGACACTCCAGACATAGGAGAAGCTCTGAAAACCCAAAAGTTACCCCTTCATAAAAGACATTTACGTTAACTTATTTCTAAATATTGATTTATTTATTTTGAGACAGAAAGAGAGAGAGAGAGTGCACACAAGCAGGGGGATGGGGAGAGAGAGAGGAGAAAGAGAATCCCAAGTAGGCCCTGCGATGTCAGTGAAGGGCCCCATCCCATGCACTGTGAGATCATAACCTGAGCCAAAATCAAGAGTCAGATGCTTAACCGACTGAGCCACCCAGGCGCCACGAGAGACATTTACATTTATAAGAGAAATCTCCATTTTGGACATGTTTTTTTTAATTTTAGAAAGAGCACGTCTGTGAGAGGGAGAGGGGCAGAGAGAGAGAGAGAGAGAAACCCCAAGCAGGCTCTATGCTCTATGTGGAGCCCAACGTGTGGCTCGATCCCACAACCTTGGGATCATGACCTGAGCTGAAATCAGGAGTAGGCTCAAACAACTGAGCCACCCAGACATTCCAGAAATCTCCATTTGTAAGTGTTTCTCCTTAATTGTACTAGGAAGAGTGTGACTCTGAATCTCCAGAAACTCTTACTAAAGGAAAAGACAGCAGCTTAAATCTTCATAATAATCTTATCTTGTTTACCACGCTTTCCTGATAGCCTCCCATAACCGCACCTCTTACGCCCTACAGCATTTATCTTTAGCTGGAGATAGTATTTAAAGTGGTACCTTAGGCCATTTGGGGGAATTAGTCCCTTTTCCTGGTATCTCTTATGTACACAGGAGATACACATATCATTTAAATTGCTTGTTTTTTGTCTGTTAATCTATCTTTTATTTTTTAAAGTTTATTTATTTTGAGAGAGAGAGAGCACTAGCAGGGGAGGAGCAGAGAGAGAGGGAGAGAATCCCAAGCAGGCTCTGCACTGTCAGCACAAAGCCCAGCTTGGGGCTCGAACTCACAGACCATGAGGTCACCGCCTGAACTGAAATCAAGAGTTGGATGCTTAACCGACTGAGCCACCCAGGTGCCCCTTATCTTTTATTATCAGGGAGGAATCCCCAACTAATCTAGAAAGTTAGAGGGAAAAATATTCCTCCCCTTCTAGATGTACAAAAAGTTAACCACAATGATGTAGGATTTTTTTTTGGTAATAATTAAATAGAAAATAATGCCATAGAAGGATATATAACACCTAGGAAAGATTTTTACAAGATTTTGTTACAAGTAGAAACCAGACAGTATGTAGAGAAATAGTACATTTAACAAGCTTTATTTACATTTAGGTCAAGGGGAAAGAGAATGTAAACAAAATGCCGTACTGTTCTGAGTGGTTATGTGAGGTACGGGATATCTGGTGATTTTTATTTTCTACTCTTGGTTTATCTATATTTTCCAAATGTTGCATACTTTTGTCATAAGAAGGAGACAATTAGATCGCTTCTCGGCCTTTTGGCTAAGATCAAGTGTAGAAAGAGACAATTAGAATTTACTAAACTAAGGCAGTTTTGCCCCCTGGTGGCTCATTCAGTAATTGTCTGTCTTTAGTCTGAGTGAGGAATGTCACCCACTCAGACTGAAGAGCAGACAAAACTTCAGGCTTCAATCCCAAGACAGAAGTTTCAAGATCCGCACGTTCTTTGGTAGGACAAGCGGTTGGGTCCTATAGGAGTGGTTTTGTGGACGTCTAATTGTTACCTTTGACTATCGGACAGCGTGCTCCCAGCTGCCAGGAGACAGAAGGAAACGCCGACGGCAGGAAGAGAAAAGAGGTTCCTGAGTCAGCTGGGCGCTTGCCGCAGGGCGTCTGCGATCCCGGGGTAGAGAGGGCAGGTGACTGGAATTGGGGCTGATGCCTCAGGGCTGGAGAAGAGGGGACCCACTGGACTGAGAGCCGGGGCAGGACAGATCTGGTGACTGTCAGCGAGGCAGCGGAGAGAGCGTGGGCCTGGAGAGCACTCGGGAGGACTGGGGGCCTGTGGTGGAATCAGCAACAGGTCAACAGGAGCGAAGGGAAGGGAAGGGAAGGGAAGGAGCTCAGTTCTGGACCAGTAGCTACTGAATCCTGACACGCAGCCAAAGCTTTCTCATAGACATGTCCTACATCATCATCATCATATCAAGGGCCACCTTCCTCTCCTCCAGGTCTCAGGGGTCCATGGTTTCCTCCTGAGGGGCTCAGAGAGACCCTCACAGTTTTCATAAATAGTGATTTCCCAGCTGACCTCTCTATCCATTGAGTGTAACAGGGAATGGTTAGCACCGGGTCTGGGCCTGGGCCTGCGGATGCCCCTGTCTTAGGACTGTCAGGTTTTCCCAGGGGGAGACACCTAAGGGGGAAAAGAGAGAACTCATTGACGTAGGAGCACTCTCCCAGGGTTCAAGGTTTAATGTCCTGGCAATGACCTGTGGATCCAGTACTACTTGAAGCTGGAGAACAGGGGAGTGGGGAGGACAAACAATGGCTGCAATCAATGAGGTGAACATGCCAGAACAGATTAGATATTGGGGAAGGAATCAGAAAGGTCAAGGTGCCACGGATGTGGCAATATTATAGCGAAGTTACAATGTGAGCCCGGATAATCTGCTACCTGGCTGTGTTCCCTGGAGGGCCCAGAAGACAGTCATTCACCAGGAAGGCACTGGTAAGCAGGGGACCAGTTTCCCCGTGAAGTCATTGGTGGTTGTCTTCTGTAGACCAGGATTGACAGTAGGAGATGTTTTGGTGGAGCTGTGTCCCCTTAACATCAATGAAAGGTTTGGAATGGCAGAAGCCAATGGCGATATTTAACTAACGTAGGCAAGATTGAAGTAATCATCAAAACAGGCCTTGTCATGAGCTGAATTGTGTCCTTCCCAAGTTCATGTGTGGAAGTCTTAACCCTTAGTACCTCAAATGACTGTATTTGGAGATAGTGTTTTTGAAAAGATAATTAAAGCAAAATGAGGTCATAGACGTGGGTGCTAATCCAATATCTGCATCCTTACAAAAAGAGGTCAGGACACACACACACACACACAGATGTGAGGAGGGACTGATTCATATTTTGAAGCCCTTTCAAGTGTGATGGTATTTGAAAGTGTGACCTTTCGGAGGTAATTAGGGTTAGATGAGGTCATGAGGGTGGAGCCTGCATGATGGGATTAGTGCCCTTATAAAAGGAGGAAGAGATAGGAGATCTCCTCTCTCACTTCATCTCTCACCTCTTTTCGTGTGCCTGGACCATGAAATGGCTGTGTGAGGTTATAACCAGGAAGAGAGCCCTCACCAATCTCCACCCGACTCTGGTCATGCTCTCTCCCTGGCCTGGGACTTCCAGCCTCCGGAACCATGAGACATAAATGTTTATTTTTGTTGAAACCGCCTGGTCTATGGTATTTTTTATGGCGGCCTGAACCAACTAAGACTTATCTCAAAGTCAGATAAATCAGCAGCAGTGAGTATCCCGAAGCCAGACATGAAGGTGAGACAGTGCCAAAGCCAGTTAATACCCAGGAGAGTAGAAACACACATAATTTTGGTCAATTTTGCTACCTAATTGTTTAAGCTCGACATGTGATAACTTTAAAAAATATTTGCATGAATTCCTGAGTGCTAGATAAAGTACTAACGGAGACTACGGCTGTCTGATTATATCCTCATTTTTTCATGTCTAGTACCAGAGGAAGATGCATTTTTTTCTATCATTGGTCTCTTGGTTCCCATCAATACCAGAGTCCTGGACTGTACAAGCTTGAGTGTTGACCTCATGTACAGTCCTTTTTTTTGAATACAGTTTTTTTTTTGGAATGATGCCATATTCTACGGTAACTCAACTACCTAGAAAGTATCATCATTTAATAAACCACCTTGTTCATTTAAAATGCAAGTAGTGGGGTGCCTGGGTGGCTCAGTCGGTTAAGCATCTGACTCTTGATTTAGGTTCAGGTAATCATCTCATGGTCGTAAGATGGAGCCCCATGTCCGTTTCCATGCTGGGTGTGGAACCTGCTTAAGACTCTCTCTCTCTCTCTCTCTCTCTCACTCTGCCCCTTCCCTGCTTGCTCTTTCTGCCACCTCAATCAATCAATAAAATAAAATACAAGTAGCTGAAGAAAACAGACCCACAGCATTAAGAAGATGTGGATTGGCCAATATTTTCATCAAAGAAACAAAGATTATAAATAGTGGCTTGTACCAGTTTTGCTAATTCATATCAACTTAACAATGTTTTATTGTGTTTCTTGGTACCCAACTTTTTTTTATTTTTATTTTTTTAATTAAAAAAATTTTTAAGTTTATTTATGCATTTATTTATTTATGTTATAGTTTATTGTCAAGTTGGTTTCCATATAACACCCAGTGCTCATCCCCACAAGTGCCCTCCTCCATGCCCATCACCCCCCTTCCCCTCCTCCCCACCCCCATCAGCCCTCAGTTTGTTCTCAGCATTCAAGAGTCTCTCATGGTTTGCCTCCCTCCCTCTCCCCGGCTATTTTTCCCCTTCTTCTCCCCCATGGTCCTCTGTTAAGTTTCTCCTAATCCTCTTATAAGTGGAAGCATATGGTATCTGTCTTTCTCTGTCTGACTTCTTTCACTCAGCATAACACCCTCAGGTTCTATCCAGGTTGCTGCCAATGGCCAGATTTCATTCTTTCTCATTGCCATGTAGTATTCCATTGCATAGATAAACCACATCTTGATCCATTCATCCATTGATGGACACTTGGCTCTTTCCATGTTTTGGCTATTGTTGAGAGTGCTGCTGTGAACATTGGGGTCCATGTGCCCCTGTGCATCAGCCCTCCTGTATCCCTTGGCCTGGTACCCAACTTTTAACACAGAAAATCCTCGGGCCTAGTGAATCCTGATGAGACAACTTAGCATGGCTTTGGCAGCACCTGTGCAATTGGATTGGCTCAAGGACGGTGTTGCTCCAGCTTAAAGTCTTCATAAAGGAATGCTGAGTGTTTGTTGCTATTCTTACATGAATGCTCTGAAGAAAAGAATTTTCATATTGACATTAATGGAATTCCTGTACGTACTTTAATAAGTCATAACCCATGTAGCAGGTATGTAGCAAGGAGCTTAGGGTGGAGGGTTTTTTTCATTCTTCTAGGGTTACAGTAAGCCATGTTTTTTTTAAGATTTTATTTTTAAGTAATCTCTACACTCAACATGGGCTCAAACTTATAATCTTGCGACCAAGAGTCGCGTGCTCTCCCGACTGAGCCGGCCAGGTGCCCCTATAGTAACAATATTTTTAAGATTAATGTTTTTCTATCATGGAACAGAGTTTTGTTTTGTACATACACTGAGTACCACATGCTTTTTTTTTTCTTTTTTTTTTTTTAGCCTATCAACTCACCCTGAGTTATGCCCTCCTGTTGAAGAGAAAGCCTTTATGTTAGATCCGAGGGCCGAGCCCAGTTTGCTGCAGTGGGCCCACCCAGACTGTGAGGATCTGAGAAGTAGAGCTGGAGTCTTTCCATGAGGAGTGGCAACAGGAACGAGGGACAGATATAGCTGTAGAGTCCCAAGCAAGGAGGTGGCTTTGGTTGGGTGTGTGGTCAGAGTGAGTTGAGGGGTTCCAGCTGGAAGTGACAAGAAGTATATCTTTTTTTAATGTTCACTTTTGAGAGAGAGAAAGAGCAGGGGAGTGGCAGAGAGAGAGGGAGACACAGAATCCGAAGCAGGCTCCAGGCTCTGAGCTAGCTGTCAGCACAGAGCCCGACGCGGGGCTCCACTCACAAACCACAAGATCCTGATGTAAGCCGAAGTGGAATGCTTAACCTACTGAGCCACCCAGTGACCCGGAAGTATCTTAGAGCAGGGAAGGAACCGGAGCCTCTGCAGATTGATTCTGAAGAAGCAGGCCCCTGGTGGCTAAAGGGGGAGGCAAGTCACCAAACGGGAAGGAGACAGAGACCTAATGCTTCTACTGGACACCCTTGAGTCTCCACTGGAGCCTCCCTGCTACTGCACGATGATGCCTCCTCCCCACCTCCTAGACACACACGAATAAGGAAGCCAGATGTAGTGGGAGGCACACAGGTTTCAGAGTTGAGTGCACCTGCTCAAGTCATGGTTCTGTCATTTATTTACCTTCTATGTGATTTGGACACATTACATGCCCTCTCTGCTCTTCAATTCCCTCATCTATAAACTAGGAATAATAAGAGTACTTACCCTACAAGGTGTTTTTAGGATTAATAGAGGCATTGAAAGTGTAACAGGTTGGGACGCCTGGATGGCTCAGTCGGTTAAACGTACAGCTTTGGCTCAGGTTGTGATCCTACGGTTCGCAGGGTTTAGCCCTGCATCAGGCTCTGTGCAGACAGCTCGGAGTCTGGAGCCTGCCTCAGATTCTATGTGTGTCTCTCTGCCCTTCCCTCACTTGTGCGCGCTCTCTCTCTGTCTCTCTGTCTCTCTGAAAAATAAATAAATATTTAAAACATTTTAAAAAGTGTCACAGGTTTGTTGAGGTCTCTCACCTCACTGGGGTTCATACATAAAATGATTTCATTTTATTTATTTCCTATTTCCCAGTAAATATACCTCAACTGCGCTGTGCCCCTGACGGAGGCTTAATACCACATTCTGCTGGGGCGCCTGGGTGGCTTAGTTGGTTAAGCGTCCGACTTTTGCTTAGGTCATGATCTCGCGGTTCGTGGGTTGGAGCCCCGCGTCGGGCTCTGTGCTGACTGCCAGCTCAGAGCCTGGAGCCTGTTTCAGTCTGTGACTCCCTCTCTCTCTGACCCTCCCCTGCTCACGCTGTCTCTCTCTCTCTCTCCTAGAAATAAATAAAAAACATTTAAAAAAAAATACCACATTCTGCTGAGGTGTGAAACTCGTTGCCCTCATACTATGGTACCGTTTGGCCCGACCATGGGTCTCAATCTGATCTATCCTTTTGGGACAATTGCTGGCTTTGCACAAGAACATAAACCATATACTCAAAAATCAGGACATCGAGGGGCCTATCCTAGGCCCTGCCGGGCAGTTACCCAGCCCGCCCCCCATCACCCCCCCCACCCCCCTCCACCCTCCCCCACCCCCCGCTCCTGAAGCTTCTCCCTCTTTGGGCACTGGGGCAGAAAGCTGGTTTTTCCCCCAGCGAGCTCTGTGGGCTGGTGGCTGGGCCTAATAGTTGCTGGTCCTCTGAACTCAGAATATGGGGTAATGAGCATCTTTTGCCTCAGGTTTTGGGCCTTGAGCTGTGGTTCCTGAAATATAGGGATAGGCATCAGACCAGAAGTCTCCAGGGGCGCCAGATGCGGCGAGGGCCCTGACTGTGAAGGGGTGTGCAGAAACTTTTGGAGGTGCTAGAACATTCCACATCTTATTCTGGTGGCGATTCTGTGATACAATTCATGGGACCGTGCACCTAAAAGGGGTGAATTTTACTGAATGTAAATTATACACTAATTGAAGGAGGAAAAAAAGGTGGGGAACAGGGAATACAGTCTCTTCGGGTACCTAACAGTATCCTATCACAAGGGAAAGTGCTATTTCCTGGCACATAGCATTCAAGAAACGGCAGCTCCTATCCCCGGCGGGGGCCAGTTGTGCTGGGGCGCTGCCGGCACTGTGTACTCAGAAAACTGTGCATCTAGTCACCCTGTCGCTGCCTCTCCTGGGCTGTCCTGTTACCGTGATGGCTAGAGTGGCACCCCTAATGCCCATGCTGGTGAGGTTTGTATTTCTGCATCTCTGGTACAGGGTGGGCCACTTCAGCCTTCCTGCGGTGGGTTCCTGAAGGCTTAGAGCCGGGCGGAGGTGGAGAGTCCCCCCCAAAGAGGGAATGACCTGCCTGTGACCTCCCAGGAGACTGGCCAGATTGGCCTTTGGGGCTCTGCACTCCGCGCTGCCTTTCTTGATGTTCCAGCAGTGCTACCGGACCTCACCCAGAGCCAAACTCAGTCATTCTCCTTTAGAGAAGCCCTCTGCTCCGCACGGAGGTTCCAGGGAGATTAAGTCAGAGCAAGAAGCTTGTGGGGTTTTTTTGCTGACTCCCAACTCAAGTTAGGAGGCGAGAAGGCCTCCCTTATGGAGAATGCCTCCCTGTTTTCATCAGAGACTTTAAAATATTTTATTTCAATGTTTCAAGCTCTTGAGGTGTGACACTTTGGAAAAGGAGGCCTTGCCCAAGGATTTCGAGTAGCAGGAATAGAGTAAATGAGTGACTGCCTGGGGTGGGCAAGGGTCTGTAAAAGTCAAAGGTCAACTGGGATCACCCTGTCACCTGAGATTCCCATATAATTGGCTTAACCCCCTGTGCCACATCCGTAGGGTGTCCAGGCATTCTGAGGAGAACCTGCTTTTCCCCGAATCATATGCTTCTGGCTCCACGTTCTTGCTTGGGCTGAGTTAGCTCGGGAAACATGTTCCACCATCGCACCCGCACTAACCCTGTTCCCTACCTTGGAGGCTGGGGAGGGTAGAAAGTAAGAGCTCTGCCCTGACTGCACACTTGCGTCACCTGTGGGACTTTGGAAACTCCCAATGCCAAGGCTGCAGCCTGGCCCGTTTCCATTAGAATCTCCGGCAATGGAACCCGGGTATCCGTCATTTTCTAAGCTCCCTAGATGCCAGTGTTGTGCGGCCAAAGTTGAGAAACAGTTGAAGTTCAGACAGATTTGGGTTCATTTCTTTTTTTTTTTTTTTTAAGTAGGCTCCATGCCCAACATGGGGCTTGAACTCATGACCCTGAGATCAAGGGTCTCATGCGCTATCAACTGAGCCAGCCAGGCACTCTGACCTGGGTTCATTTCTTACACCTGCAATTGAATCTACAATTAAGTCAAAGTGAATAGTTTTTTTCAAAAAAGGTAAATTTCACAGAGAGATAAGTGCAGTATAATTGATTCACTTTCTACTCATGCCCTCAAAAGGATATATACATAGATATGTGTTTCTCTTTTCTAGAAGGCCATACAAGGTACAATTAATAGCAGTAGTTTTATGGCCCTGTGGTAAGAAAGAGACCTACTTTTCACTGTACATCTTTTTATACTTTCAATTATTTTAACAATATGTATATTTCCTTTTTAATTTTGTCTAATTTTTTAAGTTTTTTTTTAATTTAAGTAATTTCTACACCCAATACGGGGCTCCAACTCACAACCCCAAGATCAAGAGTCACACGCTCCTCTGACAGAGCCGGCCAGGTGCCCTTCCTTATTAATTTTAAAGAAAAATTCGTTGCAGAAAGTAAATTGTTGTAGCCACTGGAATCACATGTGCCAATCTATCATCAGAGTACCAGCATTGGATTCTTCTTGCTTTGCTGCACTCCGAGGAGTGACTTTCATCTTTACATTGTTGGATGAGACTCTGATGGCCTGCTACTATGGGCTGACACCCATCTCCGATGGACAGTTTTACTGTAACCAATGGCTTTTATGGTTAAAAGTAGTAATCCTCTCCTGTTTAAGTGGACAAAAGTATTGAGTGGTTCCATAGAGGATGTTATAAAAAAGGGTCAAAAAATATTTTTAATCAAAGAAAAAAGAAACTTACAGAACCATGTTATATTTTAAAACATCTGATTATGCCCATGACTTGTGAGGACCACACATGAATGAGCACTTGTATAAAACGTTTCTGGAAAAAACTGTTATCAGTGGTCACCATTAAAGAATAGTGTGGTGAGCAAAATAACATCCCCTCAAAGACGTCCATACCCCAATCCCAAGTACCTGTGAATATGGTTTGCTACATGGCAAGGGGGAATTGAGGTTCTAGATGGAATTAAGGTTGCTAATCACATGGCCTTGAGATGGGGAGATTATCCTGGATTTTTCAGGCATCCCCAATGTCATCACTGGAGTCTGTATGAGTGAAAGAGGGAGGCAGGGGAAGAGGAGTCAGGGTGAGAAAGACTTGAAGATGCAATATTGCTAGCTTTGAAGATGGAGGACGAGACCATGAACCAATGGATGCACATGGCCTCCAGAAGCAGGGAAGGGAGGCTCGCAGGTTCTCCCTAGAGCCTGCAGAAGGAATTCATTACAGCTGACACCTTGATTTTAGTCCAACGAGAGCCATTTTGGAATTCCAACCTACAAAACTATAAGATAATAAATTCTTGTTTGAAGCCGCCAAGTTGTGGTAATTTGTTACAGGAGTGATAGGAAACTGATATAAATGGACATTAAGGCAAGAAGATACACTGGGTTACTTTTATTTGTCAATGTATATCCTTCTTTAAGAGAAAAAGAAACAAATTCCTCAAATTTAAGAACTAAGTGGTGACCTTAGACAAATGGTTTTCTTCATAGCTCTGGAGCCCAGGAGGAGACAGGGGCTGTGAGTGGATGGGGCTCTAGACTGTGTTAGAGCTGAAGCATTTTCACTGTTATCTGTTATTGATATTGGGCTTTGGTGGCTGTATTAGTCCAAGTTCTTTAGGTAGAGGGAGAGAGAGAGAAAGAATTGGAAAAACCTACAGTTCTCCTTTTCCCCGTCTGTGTCTTTCCTTACTACCACACAGAACATTCACAACACCTCTGACACCAGATATGGTGGGGTCTCCCCCTATCTAGCAACTCTCTGTGACACCAGCTGGGTGTCCTACAATTCAACGCAATTCTGACACTATCGACCTGGAGATGACATTACGTCCCACAGGTTAAGGGCTTAGTCTCATAGGCCTGCTCCTGTCCCACTTCAGATACTAATAGCAAGTCCAGCAAATCACCCGAGCTTCTCACAAATGGGCTATAAATTGCGAGTTCCAAAGACTCCCCTCTTTGGGTTTGATTAGTGTGCTAGAGAGGCTCACAGAACTCAAGAAAACACTTAATGTTTACCAGTTTATTAAGGGATATGACAAAAGGACCCAGAGGAACAGCCAGATGAAGAGATACATTGGGCCATGTCTGGGAGAGTCCTGAGCATAGGCACCTCTGTCCCTGTGGAGTTGGGATGTGTCACTCTCCTGGTATGTGGATGTGCTCACCAACTTGGAAGCTCCCTGAACCCCCGACTAATTGGGGTTTTATGGAGGCTTCCTCATGTAGGCATGATCAATAATTAACTCCATTTCCAGCCCCTTTCTCCTCTCTGGAGGATGCAGGGGTGGGGTTGGTGGTGGGACTGAAAATTCTAAGCTTCGAATCTTGGCTTGGTCTTTCTGGTGACCAGTCCCAATCCAGGACCCCAACCAGTGTCACCTCATTAAAACAAAAGATACTACTAATGTTAGGAGCTTCAAGAGTCCTGTGTCAGACACTGGGGACAAAGACCAAATATATATTTCTTATTATAAATCACAATATCAGAGGCATCTGGGTGACTCAGTTGGTTGAGTGACTCTTGATTTTGGCTCAGGTCATGATCCCAAGGTCGCAGGATGGAGCCCCGCATTAGGCTCCGTGCTGAGTGTGGAGCCTGCTTAGGATTCTCTCTCCCTCTCCCCCTCCCTCTCCCCCCCTCTCCCCCTCCCTCTCCCCCTCCCTCTCCCCCTGCCTCTCACTTGGACTCTTCCCACCCCCCCCCCCGACAAACATGCTCTCTCTAAAGTTAAATCACAGTATGAGAGAAAGGGATTTATCCAAGGAATTGGCTCACATGATTATGGAGGCTCATGAGTCTGTGAGTTGGCAATGTGGAGACCCACAGGGCTGGTGGTTTAGTTCCAGTGCATGTTTGTGCAAAGGCCTGAAACCAGGATAGCCAGTGATATAGTTCTCATCCAAAGCCCAGCAGGCATGAGGCATAGGAAGAGCAGCTACTTCAATTTGAGTCTGAAGGCAGGAAAAATCCAATGTCCCAGTTCAAAAACCATTTGGAAGGAAGAATTCTCTTCCTTGGGAAGGGTCAGCCTTTTTGTTCTATTCACGCTGTCAGCTGATTGAGTGAGGCTCACCCACATCAAAGAGGGCAATCTGATTTTCTCAGTCTACCGATTTAATATATGTGTTGCTGAAGCAAGCACTCAGTCTACCAAATTAAATGTTAATCTCATCCAAAAATATCCTCATGGTAACATCCAGAATAATGTTTGACTAAATATCCGGGCATTCTGGGGTTCAGTCAAGTCAATACATAAAATTAACCATCACAGTGACTGAAAAAGACTTGAATGTCACTGGTCTGCTAAACATCCACCATTTGGTTGATGAGAAATTCGAAGCCAGAGAAAGGAAGGCCCTTGATCTTATGATCTTCCTTACAGCATTTACTTTTGCTGATTCAATTTAGGTGCCGGGCTTCATTCCCTTGTGCAGTTCCAGGGTAGAATCTGTTTCCTTGCTTTTTCCAGCTTCTAGAGCCCACCACTTTCCTTGGCTTGTGACCCTCTTCTTCTGTCTTCAAAGATAGGCTGAAGTTTTCTCACACCAAATCACTCCAACACAGACTTTCCTGACTCCTTCTTTCACTTATAATCTTGTAATTACTTTGGGCTTACCTGGATAATCCAGGAAAATCTGCCCATCTCAGAGTCAGCTAATTAGCAACCTTAATTCTGTCTACAATCTTAATTCCTCCTTGCCAAGTAATGTAACATGTTCACAGATGCTAGGGATTGGGAACTGGACATCTTTAGGGGTACATTATTCAACCTACCACAATACTACTGCCAGAGGTCTCTGAAAGAACTTCTCTCTTCACAGTGCTGACCTGTGTCCAGAGGGACACTGGCTCCCTGGATCAACACTGAACCCTCCCAGGGCACCTGGGGGGCTCAGTCGGTTGAGCGTCCGACTTTGGATCAGGTCATGATCTTAGAGCTGGTGAGTTCCAGCCCCCCACGCCAGAGCCCGCTATGGATCCCCTGTCCCCCTGGCTCTCTGCCCCTCCCCCACTTGTGCTCTCTCTCAAGAATAAAATAAACATTTAAAAAAAGGACAACCTTCCCAACTCTCTAATGTCCAGGTCCCTGCTCAGCCAGCATTACCTTCTCAGCATTTCTTCTTGTAGTGATTGCCTGCCTGGAGAGTGGTTGTTTCTTTTTGTGCCAAGATGATAGAACCCCAGCCAAGCTAAGGTCAGCTGACCTTCATTAAATGGCACATCCAATCAAAAACTTGGCACTGAGGCTCTCCATAATTTGGTCCCTGTCCACTTGTCATTTGATCATGAAATAAGCACTTCATGAGCACCTACTCAATGCCAGATGCTGTTCCAGATTCTGGAGGCACAAGAGTGAATGCAACAGAAAGCTGATAGGACCAGCTCATAGGTCCTGAAATTCATAGATATGGAAATTGAGGGATGGAAAGTCAGAGTGGAACAGCTGGGACAGAAGGTTTAAGAAGCGGCATTTGTAACCAGCACCCACCGCAGTGACTGCTTTCTTTACAAAGCGGAAAATATACCTTGGGCGGGCCTCAAGAATGAGGCCTGGGACAATGGAGAGAGGCAGAACAGAGCCTACTGACTTCCACAGCAGCCTCAGAATTAAAGAAGAAAAGGAAGCAGCACTAACGGATAAAATGAACTAAGAATAAAGTCCACCTTTCATCAGCAGTGCGGTGTTGGGAGAATGACCTGAACTGGCTTCTCTGCCCGTTACCCAAAGGAAAGTCTGCTTAGTGGGGGCGATTTACTTATACAGAGGCTGTAGTCAGGCAGTCCTTTCAAGTAAGATGATCTTGGGGTAAATAGTTCTATTCAAAGGCAAAGCTGTATCTCCTATTCATCGAGTTATAAACACAAATATAAATGACCAACGAAGGAACACCAAGTATTTGAAAGAAACAGCAACATAAAAGAAGTCCAAGATGGGGGCGCCTGGGTGACTTAGTCGGCTGAGCGTCCGACTGTAGCTTTGGGCTCAGGTCATGATCCCGGGGTTGTGGGATCGAGCCTTGCATTGGGCTCCACACTGAATTGGAGCCTGTTTAAGATCCTCTCTCTCTCCCTCTGCCCTTCTCCTCTGCTCAAACTCTCTCTCTCTAAATTAAAAGTTAAAAAAAGAAGTCCAAAATGAACAAAGAAATATCCTGAAGGAAGCAGATCAAAGGATCCAAAGGATCAAAAATGATCTTTAAAAAGATCCTTTATTGGGGCGCCTGGGTGGCTCAGTCTGTTAAGTGTCTGACTTCAGCTCAGGTCATGATCTCATGGTTTGTGAGTTTGAGCCCCGCATTGGGCTCTGTGCTGACAGCTCAGAGCCTGGAGTCTGCTTCAGGTTCTGTGTGTGTGTCTCTCTGTCTTGCCCTTCTCCTGCTCATGCTCTGTCTGTCTGTGTCTCTCTCTCTCAAAAATAAACATTAAAAAAATTTAAAGATACTTTATTTAGCACCCCCAGAAAGATTAGAAATACACCATGTGGATAAAACCAAAAAGAGCAATCCGAAAACAAGAAAGCTCTTAGATAACGATATGATTAGAAAGTAGAACTATGAGTGAGACAGCACAAGAGCTAAACTGGATTCTCAGGGAGACATAAAAAGTATGAAATAGATTTTACCTATAACATCAAGCTCCTAAAAGGGAAAAATATTTTCCTAGCCATTGCCACAATTGTTCACAAAATCCCTGCTTCTGTACTCAGTGTTGATGGACTCTTGCCATTTACTTTTAGGCTTACAACTTGTTTCCATATTTGGCAGCACAAACACATCATTGTGAAAACCAGCATCCCTTAAATCCTGGAGATCTTTTTGACAGTTGCACTCTTCATATCATGGGCAATATTTAGAATTAGTAACTAATAAAATAAAAATTATCCATTTATAAGGAGTAGAATTATCCATATATTTACCAGAATCCAGGAATATTTCAATGTATACCATTAGAGCTGGACAAAATCTGATGGCCTCAATTTTAGGAAGAAAGCTGAGACTGGCTTTCAAATTTCTAGCCTGCTGCGGAATGGAAAACAGTTTAAAATTAGCTTAAAATTCGTCTCAGAGTTTCTAAAGGTATATGCTTTTCAAAACTTCGGGGATTGATTCAGCTGAGCAGACTTTTAGTAATAAAAAAAAATAGCTACCTTACAAAATAACTTTTTTAAAAAATGATTTTATTTTTTAAGTAATCTCTACACCCAACATGAAGCTCAAAAACCCAGCCAGCCAGGCACCCCTAAAATAAATTTTAAAAGGAACCCATTCAGGGACGCCTGGGTGGCTCAGTTAGTTAAGCATCTGACTCTTGATTTCAGATCAAGATCTCATGATCTCATGTTTTGTAAGTTCAAGCCCTTGGTCACGCTCCACCGCTGACAATGAGGAGCCTGCTTGGGATTCTGTCTCCCTCCCTCTCTCTCTCTCTCTCTCTCTCTGCCCCTCTCCCACTTGCACATGCGTGTAAGCATGCACTTTCTTTCTCTCTCTCAAAAATACTAAATAAACTTAAAAAAAAAAAAAAAAGGACCTGGCGGGTGACCAGTTGGTTAAGTGTCCAACTTCAGCTCAGGTCGTGATCTTGAGGTTTGCGGGATCAAGTCCTACATTGGGTGCCCCTTGACCAGGATTTAAATGTCTGTTCTCAAATAAATGTGCCCATTCCAAATGACATTCTGCGCTTGTAGTCACAAGCTCCCATAGAACGATGATGATCTGTACGAAATCACTTGTCAGTGCCTTTCACATTTTGTGAGTGATGTCTGTATAGCCTCACCATGTGGGCTCTACCTCTGGGTCTGAGATGAAAGACTCTTAAGACTTTGGACAAGTGACAAATCTGAGCTGTTAGACAGTCAAGAAGTTGTAGGTGTTATTATTAGTACTATTAGTATAAATTCCTACTTAAATTGAGGATACTTAAGTACCTACCTCGTAGGACTGTTCTGGTAATTAACTGAGATATTGCACTCAGCATTCTGGCGTGTAGTAATTGCTCAGTAAATGGTTGGAGTTATTAGTAGCAGTAGCAGTGTTGTATCTAATGTGAAAGTTAAGTTACAAAGTCAGCATGTCAAGTCAAAATCACATTAAAACCATTCTTGAAAAGTCCTACACATTTCCCATAAAGGGTGCTTTTGCGTTCATCCTGTCCAGATGTTGTATTTCTATCTCCTGCTTATTGTGTGGCATAAACTTATGGAATGAAATGGCAGGTGGAATCTCTCTTTGTATTTCTTTTCTTTTCCTGCATTGGGTGGAGACGGAGGGGCAGCAGGAACACACCATTAAATTTGCATAAATTAAGTGCAGTAGATGCGACACCACTGGTTTATCAGTATTAGGAAGCTGGCTCCCTTCAGTGTCATCTACGTGAGAGCCCTACACCTTGCTACTTTCTTGTTCTGTCAGATGAAACACACGGAAAGTTTTAAAAGGTTGGCCATGAGACTCCTTCCGATAGAAATCACAGAATTTGAGCATTGGAAAGGATCTTGAAGGTGTTGACCACTGCACCACATGGCAGAATATCAGAGTTCCAGATGTGAGTGTGTTACTTACAAGCCAGATAAGCCATTTAACCCTCTTTCACTTTGCTCACAGGCAAAATGATAGCCTATGCTGTCTGCTTTCCAAGGTTGTGGAAAACTCTCCGAGATAGCAGTTATCAGTGAAGATACCAGGAATAACTAACACGTACTGAAGTCTAAGTTATCTCGTTTAATTCTTACAATAATCTTTAGTTATTTATTTATTATTTTTCTTAATGTAGGGGCGCCTGGGTGGCTCAGTCGGTTGAGCGTCTGACTTCGGTTCAGGTCATGATCTCACCATTCGTGGGTTCGAGTCCAGCGTTGGGCTCTGTGCTGACAGCTCAGAGCCTGGAGCCTGCTTCAGATTCTGTGTCTCCTTCTCTCTCTGCCCGTCCTCCGCTCATGCCCTGTCTCTATCTCTCTCTGTCTCTCAAAAATAAATAAATGTAAAAAAAAATTTAAAAAAAAAGTAAACTCTACCCCTAGCATGGGGCTTGAACTCACGATCCCGAGATCAAGAGTTGCATGCTGAGCCAGCCAGGTGCCCCAAATTCTTACAATACTCTTGAATGTAATAGTGCCCAGAATTATCTCCGATTTACACATGGAGAACATGAGACACCAGAAGGCGTGTCTAAGCACTTTGAAAAATTGAAAGTGCTATGCAAATAGAGGGGTGACTGGGATGAACATGCTGAGGGAGAGAAATACAAATATGGCCTTGGGCAAGTTTCATCCCCAAACTGGGTCTAGTTTTCTTACCTGTAGAACAGAAGGGTTGAGGGGTGCCTAGGTGGCTCAGTCAGTTAAGCGTCCCACTCTTGATTTGGGCTCGGGTCACAAACTCATGTTTCATGGGATTGAGCCCCATGTCCGGCTCTGTGCTGATCCTGGAGCCCTGCTTGGGATGCTCTCTCTCCCTTTCTCTCTCTCTTCTTCCCCCCCCTTGTAAATAAATAAACATTACAAAAGAAAAGGAGAGTGAACACTTTAAAGGTACATCTAGAACTTTAAGGGTCTAAATACAAAAGCTTGGAGTAAGGTCTATAGCCTATACACCATAAAGTAAATTATTTCAAGAACAAATCCTAATAAAGTCACTTGTCAAGCTCTCTGCAGCAGATCTATTAGGTTCACGTGTCAAAGCATGCAGGCAATTTCACCCATTGCCAATAGCCCCTTCCTTTTATGTTTAATTGACAAGCATGAATGCTTAAAAATGTTCTGCATATTTCCTCCTTAGAGCATAATAAAAGGACCAAGGAACATTCCCAGTAAAGCCTGCTTAGTGCCGGATTATACTTCAATAATACATCCTTGGTTCCTTTTGTGTGCCTTACTGAAATATTTAATGTGCATTTTTCTGTAAGTCCAACAGAATGTCTTTATTTTCCCATGTTTTAATTATAAATGTAACATTACAATTTTTCAGAGAGAGAGTCAAAAAGGAAAGAAAGAAGAAAGGAGAAAGGAAGGAAGGACAGAAAGAAGGTAGGGTGTGTGGGAGAGGGGGAGAGAGAGAGAGAGAGAGATGCTCTGCTCTAACACAATCCCAATATTTTTCTTTTGTGGATGCTTCCTTCAGTCCTTGTTCAGCTGCTTCCAGATTTTTCCACAGTTCATTCATTCGTTCCACAGGTATTTATTAGGCCAGATCATGTAGCAGGCACTCACAGTTCTAGGAACTGAATACGCAACGGAGAGTTCCACGAAGTCCCAGCCCTGATTGTAAGCCCTGTGTCCATGTGCTTTTACTTCCCTTAACCTTTCTTGGTGGCGGGGGTGGAGGGGATTTAATATGATATCTTAAGCATTTTTCCATGTGTCTGCCTTCTGGTTCTTCCCTCAGGAGCTTTGATTTGGTTCCATTTCTTTCTTTCTTTTTTTTCATTTTAGAGAGAGAGAGGGAGAGAGCACATGAGTGTGGGAGAGAGGCAGAGGAAGGGAGAGAGAGAATCTTAAGCAGGCTCCATGCTCAATGTGGAGCCCGACAGAGGACGCGATCCCATGACCCCAAGATCATCACCTGGGCGAAATCAAGAGTAGGATGCTCAACCAACTGAGCCACCGAGGCATCCCTGCATCATTTTTGTTTGGAGAAACAAGTGAGAATATAGTACAATCTACTAGCAGTGGCATAAAACACAAATTACTAAGATATGGTAACTAGACTCAGTAGTCAAGGAATGCCAAAGGCCCACAGCTGCTTTGCAAACAAGTAGCAGTGGTTGAAGAGGCCAGGGTCACCTTGCACCCTTGAGATATCTCCAAGGTAATAACAGCAACAAAAACAAAATTCCAATAGCAGGAATCTCTGGACACTCATGCAGCTCTTTACAGTCTTCAATACCCGTACGACAGCTTCTCAAATATAAGCAATGTGTGGACGCTTTCTATTGGGGAAAAAATTGCTTCAGACCCTTGGTGTTGATTTTTTATTATAATATTACTTAAATATATGCTGACATAAAATGAGACATAGTCCTTATGCTTATAATAGTTAAACAACCTTAAAACCAGAATGATTTTGCATATTAAATGCAAACAAAACCACAAAATCAATAAAATTCAAAATCACTAACATACACTTGATGGATGATGTTGTTTTGCTGAAATTAAATCACTTTCCCCAAGTGTATATTGGTATGTGCATTATTAAAACACTGCCTCTGAATTAACTATGATATTATCTGTCTTTGGAGCAAATACATCATTTATGCATTAGATCTGTTATTTTCTCTTGGATCCAAAATAATTAAAACCGTATACTCATTGTATTATTATGATTGTAAATAGAAATGTAAATTATGAGGCTGAAATTGCATGACAGTATAGATGACCCTTGAACAACACAGGGGCTAGGGGCACTGATTCCTGCACAAAAATCCACATGTAACTTTTGACTCCCCCAAATTTAACTGCTAATAGCCTACTATTGACAGGAAGCCTTACTGATAATGGGAACTGTTGATTAACACATATTCTGTATGTTCTATGTATCATACACTGTATTCTTACAATAAAGTTAGCTAGAGAAAAGAAAATGTTATGGAGCTAGAACAAACAATCATAAAACCTGTATGGAACCACAAATGACCCCAAATAACAGTCCTGAAAAAGAAAAACAAAACTGGAGGCATCATGATTCCAGATTTCAAGATATATTACAAAGCTGTAGTCATCAAGACGGTATTGATCTGGCACAAAAACAGACACATAGATCAATGGAACAGAATAAAAAACCCAGAAATGAACCCATAGCTATATGGTCAACTAATTTTTGACAAAGCAGGAAAGAATATCCAATGGAAAAAAGACAGTCTTTTCAACAAGTGGTGTTGGGAAAACTGTATGGTAACATACAGAAGAAAGAAAGTGGACCACTTTCTTACACCATACACAACAATAAATTCAAAATGAATGACACCTAACTGTGAGACAGGAAACTATTACAGTCCTGGAGGAGAACACAGGCAGGTTCTTTGACCTCAGTGGGAGTAACTTCTTGCTAGCTATGTCGCCGGAGGCAAGGGAAACAAAAGCAAACATGAACACTTGGGACCTCATCAAGATAAAAGCTTCTGCACAGGAAAGGAAACAATCAACAAAACTAAAAGACAGCCTATAGCATGGGAGAAGATATTTGCAAATGACATATCTGATAAAGGGTTAGTATCCAAAATCTATAAAGAACTTATCAAATTCAACACCCAAATAACAAATAAGCCAGTTAAAAAATGGGCAACAGGGGCACTTGGGTGGCTCAGTCGGTTAAGCGTCCAACTTCGGCTCAGGTCATGATCTCACGGTTCATGGGTTTGAGCCCTACATTGGGCTCTGTGCTGACAGCCAGCTCAGAGCCTGGAGCCTGTTTCAAATTCTGTGTCTCCCTCTCTCTCTGACCCTCCACTGCTCACGCTGTCTCTCTCTCTCTCAGAAATAAATAAAACAAAAAAAATTTAAAAAGGAAATGGGCAACAGACATGAATAGACATTTCTCCAAAGAAGATATACAGATGGCTAACAGACACATGAAAAGATGCTCATCAGGGAAATACAAATCAAAATCAAATTGAGATACCACCCCACACCTGTCAGAATGGTTAAAATTAACAACCCAAGAAACAACAGGTGTTTGCAAGGATGCAGAAAAAGGGGAACCCTCTTGCACTGTTGGTAAGAATGCAAGCTGGGGCAGCCGCTCTGGAGAACAGTATGGAGGTTTCTTAAAAAGCTGAAAATAGAACTACCCTACTATCCAGCAATTACACTATTAGGTATTTACCCAAAGGATACAAAAATGCTGATTGGAAGGGATAGGTGAACCCTAATGTTTATAGCCACATTATTAAACTATGGAGAGAGCCCAAATGTCCATTGACAGATGAATGGATAAAGAGGATGTGGTATAGATACACAATGGAATATTACTCAGCTATCAAAAACAATGAACTCTTGCCATTTGCAAGGACATGGATGGAGCCAGAAGGTATTGCTAAGCAAGATAAGTCAGACAAAGACATACCATGATTTCATTCATATGTGGAATTTAGGAAAGGAAACAGATGAACATATGGGAAGGGGTAGGAAGAGAACAGAGGGAAATAAACCACAAGAGACAATGCGAGAGAACAAACTGAGAGTTGATGGAGGCAGGTGGGTGGGGGATGGGCTAGATGAGTGATGGGCATTAAGGAGGGCACTTGCTGTGATGAGCACCAGGTGTATGTAAGCGATGAATCACTGAATTCTACTCCTGAAACCAATATCGCACTGTATGTTGGCTAACTAAAATTTAAATTAAAAAGCCAACAAATGTTATTAAGAAAGTCACAAGAGAAAATATATTCCCAGTACTGTACACTATATTCACCCAAAAAAAAATCTGCGTACCAGTGGACCCACGTTGTTTAAACCTGGGTTGTTCAAGGGCCAACTGTACTTGCTTATGAGTTGGCCACCCACTTAATACAATTCTGGGAGACAAGTTGAGGACCACAGCTTTGGAAGCACTAGCGATCAAGAACATAAGCTTCGGAGCCCAACAGATCTGAGCTTGTATGCTGGCTCTAGCTTTGCCACTTTCCAGTTGCTAGTTTTGACTCAGACAAGTTATTTAACCTCTCTGTTCCTCAGCGTTCCTCCTCCATAAAATGGAGATGATAATAATAGTACTTTAATTTTGCCAGCAGAAACAGACACCATGACCCACTTTCTAGACATGCGTGGTGTTGAAGCCTGAGACTGTAGAGACATTTCCGAGCAGCTCTAACTTATTTCAGAGCTCTTCTGTAACTTGAGAACTACACGGAGTTGGGCAAGTTGAAAAACAAAATGTTTCTCTGGCCTCCCACTCTACCCTCCCAATATCTGCATTTACTGTCCCAGTTCACGCTTAGAGAGGGGAATGGAAAATATGATTGAGCCTAAAAAGGGAAACAACTAGCAATGCCAGTAAATGGACCATTGAGAATCAGCTGAGGCCGTGCCACAAGACAGCTGTTTTTATCTGAAGCCCACCGATAAGGGCTTGCTTTTTTGCTTCCTGGCCTGGCATGAATCCCTTGATTCCTGAGGCCCCCAAGGTTGAAAATAGCCTAGCCACCTGCCAATGGTCAGTATATTTTTAGGACCAGCAGGATTGGAAACAGGGCTCTGTATGCCTGGAACTCAAGCCAGGCTGCTGGGTGGGTCTCTCACCTCCATTGGGTCGCTAGGTCCAGAGCTCTTGGGTCAAATCCAGCAGCCAGTCATGGGAGAGGGGAGGGAGCTCTGAGAGGAGGTGAGGCTCGTCTGTGTTAGTGGAGGGAGCACAGGGAGAAGAGGGTGGGTAGGAGCCCTTAGCTGGTGGATATTTGCATTAAGGCTGTAGGAAGATTGTGTAAAGGATAGGGCCCCATAACAAGCAAAATGCATAGTACTAGACACTTTCTTTGTTTAAAAAAAAAAAAAGTATAGTTAGGGGTTCCTGGGTGGCTCAGTCGGTTAAGCATTCAACTCTTGATCTCTACTTAGGTCATGATCTCATGTTTCATGAGTTTGAGTCCTGTGTTGGGCTTTGCACCAACGGTGTGAAGCCTGCTTGGGATTCTCTCTCTCTCTCTCTCTCTCTCCTTCCCCACTTATGCTCTCTCTCTCTAAAAAAAAAAAAAGTTAAAAAAAGTATAGTTAAAATTGATCTTATTGCCTTTTACCAATCTCTCAAACAAAAAGGCCAATACACTTGAAATTGTCCAAATACTGGGTGTTTGTCAAGTTATAACAGATCCAAAGATTTTGTTCTCTACTTTCTCTTATCCCCATCTCGCTCAAGAAAAAAATTACTTCTTCTTGTCTCACTGTGGTAATTTATCTCGTGAGCGATTTATCAAAGTCATTCTTCTAAACCAACAGAATCCTCCTAAGCAAACACACATTTACAGAAAGGGAAGATATGAGTAAATGAGAGAGCAGCACAGGAGGACCTCACTTAATCTGGGAGACAGAACACATTTCCAAGAAAGTAACAGGAATAAAGCTAATTGTACACAGTGTTCATAGTAGCTTTATTTGTAAAAGCTGCAAACTATAAACAGCAGAAATGTCCATCAACTGGTGAATGGATAACCAAGCTGTGGTAAGTTCATACGATGAAATACTACTCAGCAATAAGAGGGAATGAACTACTGATACACAAAACGACACAGGTGAATCTAAAAATAATTATGCTGTCAAAGAAGCCAGACCAAAATAAAACCAACATACTACATGATCCCATTTATGTAAGTCTCTAAAAAAGGCAAACTATGTATATGAAATATGCACAGTATTTTGTATGTCAATTACACCTCGATAAAATCATCTAGAAAAAGTTTAATTCCAGTAGAGTTCACATACAGTGTTATATCAGTTTCAGGTGTACAATATCAATAAGTCATTTTTCTTTTTCTTTTCTTTTAGAGAAAGAGTGAGGGAGTGGAGGGAGAGAGGAAAAACTTAAGCAGGCTCCACATCAACATGGAGCCTAATGCAGGGCTCAATCCCATAGCCCTGAAGTCACGACCTGAGCTGAAATCAAGAGTCGGATGCTCAACCGACTGAGCCACCCAGGCACCCCAAAGTCATTTTTCTAAAATGCAAACCAATCTAGGGGCGCCTGGGTGGCTTAGTCGGTTAAGCGTCCGACTTTCGCTTAGGTCATGATCTTGCGGTTCGTGGGTTCGAGCCCCGCATCGGGCTCTGTGCTGACTGCCAGCTCAGAGCCTGGAGCCTGTTTCAGTCTGTGACTCCCTCTCTCTCTGACCCTCCCCTGCTCACGCTGTCTCTCTCTCTCGTCGAAATAAATAAAAAAAACATTAAAAAAATGCAAACCAATCTACAGTGACAAAAAGCAGATCAGTGGGTGATTGGAGAGTGGGGTAAGTGGGAAGGCGGGGGCTAAACAAGGTCATGAGGAAATTTTAGGGGCTGACATAGATGTTCACTTTTTTTTTAATGTTTTATTTATTTTTGAGAGAGAGAGAGAGAGAGAGAGCGAGCAGGGCAGGGTCAGAGAGAGAGGGAGACACGGAATCCGAAGACAGGTTCCAGGCTCTGAGCTGTCAGCACAGAGCCTGACGCGGGGCTCGAACCCACGAACCGTGAGATCAGGACCTGAGCTGAAGTCGGACACTTCACCGACTGAGCCACCCAGGCGTCCCTAGATGTTCACTTTCTTGATCGTGGTGATGGTTTCATGAGTGTGTACCTATGTCAAAACTTCTCAAACTGTAGACTTTAAGTAAGGGCAGTTCATTGCATATCCATCATGCTTTAATTGCTCTATTTGGAGAATATTGTTTTTAAATCGAATTTGATACCCGAAGGATGAATCGTGTGAAGTCATGGTGCTGATGTGGAGCACAGGGTGGCATGGGGAAGAGAAGACTCCAGGTACCAGGTACGGGGAAGGATATGCAAAGTTTCTGAGTGGGGGAAAGGGGATGACACATTTGAGGAGTTCAGAAGAGTCCTGTTTGGAAGGAGTTGAGAGATCCAAGGGGGAAATGCAGGAGATGAGGTGAGAGAGGGCAGCAGAGGCTGGATCAGGAAAGGCCTCACATTCACCTATTCTTTTAGCAAACATTTGCTGAATGTTTTCTATGTGCCAGGAGCCCTTCTGTTAGAGACGGTTTTAGTTTGCTAGGGCTGCCATAACAAAGTACCCCAGACAGGGGGGCTTAGACCACAGAAATTTAATTTCTCAGGTTTCTGGAGGGAGAAGTTGCATGTCAGGGAGTCAGCAGGGTTAGTTGCTTCTGAAGCCTCTCTCCTTGGCTTGTAGGTAGCTGTCTTCTCCCTGTGTCCTCACATGGTCTTCCTCTGTACACATCTGTGTCCTAACTTCCTCTTCTTGTGAGGGTACTTGTCATATTGGATTAGGGCCCACAAATGTGACCTCATTTTACCTTCATTACCTCTTTAAAGGCCCTCTCTCCAATACAGTCACATTCCCTGGTACTGGGGGTTAGGATTTCAACGTATGAATTTTAGGCAGGGCACGCTTCAGATCATAACAGGGATATAGCTCTGTACAGAATGAAGATGCAGGGTCTCATGGAGGGGGTGTCATTCTACAGGTGGGAGACAGAATGAACAACAGCCATAATAAAGTATACAGACTGTTGGAAAGTGATAAGTACTATGGCGGAAAGAAGTTGGGCAGCAGGATGAAAGGTTGGGAATATGAGCTGTGTAACAGAAGGTGGAGGGGGAGGGAGATAAAGGAGAGTTACAAGTTTTGTTTTTACTCTGGAGGAAAATGGAAAGCGACGGAAGGGTTTTACACAAGAGTGTGACATGATATTTGTTTTTTGAAAAAGATCACTCTAGTCATGGAAAATAGGATGAAGAGTTGGGGAGGCACGTAGGAGAATATGGCAGCAGTCCAGATTCAAGGTCATACCGCCCTGAGTTAGAGTGGTAGTAGGGGATGGGGTGATGCGAATAGATTTAAGATATGTTAAGAAAATGGAACCAATAGCATTTGGTGATTGATTGAATGTGGAGGGTGAGGAAAATGGACAAAACAAGGATGAATCCTAGAACTGTATCTTCAATAAGAAGCTGGATGATGGTGCCATTCACTGGGGTCAGGAACACTGAAAGAGGAGCTGCTTTGGGAGAGAGGATCATGAGTTTGATTTTAGATGTGGTGAGTAAAATGCCTGTATTTGGATATCCCAAGTTAGAGATATCCAATGGTCAATTAGATACATGGGCCCTGGCGTGCCTGGCTTGCTCAGCTGGAAGAGCATGTGACTCTTGGTCTCAGGGTTGTGAGTTCAAGCCCCACGTTGTGTGTAGAGATTACAAATAAATAAAACTTCTAAAAAAGTTGATAACAGTTAAGAACAAAAATTACTCTCTTAAAGTACCAGGCTCACACCATTAATTTATGAAAATAAGTATCTGACAACTATTCAAGTCTAAATGACCACAGATTGTCATTCTTTCAGGTGAAAGTGGAGTTCCATGAAAAAAGCAACTAGTGGAGTTTGTAACTCCACTGAGCAAGTTCTGTTTTCTTGAGACTACCATCATACTTTTTATTTTTAAAAGATTTTATTGTTAAGTAATCTCTACACCCAATGTGGGGCCTGAACCTACAACTCTGAGATCAAGAGTCAAATGCTCCACCGACTGAGCCAGCCAGGTGACCCTACCATCATACTTTTTTTATGCAGAAGGGCTTTATGCACCTTTGTAACACAGAATATTAAAAAGACCTGTACTCAAGGGTTGAGATTTAATAAGATTAATACTTCTCACTGCTTCTTTTTTTTAGGACTTTTAAATTGTTTTAAGTTAATCTCCCCACCATGGCGGTCAAACTTACACCCCAAGAGCTGCATGTTTTATGGACTGAGCCAGCCAGGCACCCTGTCTCACTGTTTCTTCAGGTAAAAGTAAATTTTTATTTTTTCTTCAAGTACTTGGTGATAAAAAGTACAATGACTGTTAGTATAGCCCAGTGCCACTGCCTTGATTCATGTCATTGCACCAGCAGCTTTACCCACCATTGCTTTTGCACCATCAGTGAAAACGTCCACACAGGAACAAAAAAAGACAACTATTATGGAAATAGTTTTGACCTTGTGAGACGTTGGAAAGGGACCTCCTGGAGACAACAATTTGAAAATCATTCTTTTAGATTTATCAAGGTTTACCCCTAAACTGATGAATCACATTTCCTGAGAGGTGATAGTGGAAAAAGTGGGTTCTGTTAACATGGAAGAGGAGAAGGATCATGTTGGTAGTGTTAAATAACAAAAATTCAACTGAGTAAACTCAAGGATGTAATTGGCTTTATTCAATGATTCATGAATCAGGCAGCATTCCTTCTAGCAAACAGAAGCATGCTCTGAGTGGTTCTACAAAATGAAAGGCTTTTTATAGGCAGAAATGGGGTAGGACAAGGAAGTTATTAGCAAAAGAAGAAAAGAATTATTCCGAGCAAAGTCACTCTTATATCGTGCAGATTACCTCACTAGTGCTGATCAGGACGTTCCAGACTGATTGGTGTAAAACTCCACTCCTGGGAGAGGTTGAAACTGCAATTAGGTGTTAAATCCTGGTGGGGCTTAACATAAGTGACTTCATTTTGGAACTTTGGGCTTTTGTTTCTTTCTAACAATAGGCAATCAAACATCCCTTCATTGTGAAACAAAACAAAACGGGCGTTGTGGGATAATTAAGGAGAAAATGGCATAAGGAGATATTTGAATTAAGACAAATTTCTGCTGATTACAAGAGTAAAGTGTAACTGTTGGAGTGGGTGGCTGAGTGGTGGAGAGGGGTCTTTGGAAACAAGGAGATCAACGGTAATTGGTGGGTTGACCATGTGGACATTGGAGACCCCAGGATAATGATGATGGGGTTTACAGTTGTAAGGAAGACTAAGAGCCAGTTGTTAACGTCTCCAGTGGCTATAGAAGAGTAGCCAGAAGTTAAATCAGTAATGGACAAAGATGAGGAAGCATTCGCACAGCTGAACAGAATGGACTTCAAAGGTGGGAGCAGTGTTTGAAAGTTGTGTTCCCCAGTGTGGAGGAAACTAACCCCACCTCCCAGCCTATGGAATGTGGTGTGTTGAGAAGGCTGCAAAGGAAATGGTGTCCTCAGAGGAAAATCAGTTTTCCATTAAGGCAAGGAGGTGGAAAAAGTTGTTCAGAAAAGGTGTTGAGTATATAAAGAGTGATAGTTATATAGCGACCATTCCAGAGTAGGCATGATGGAAGTTTTTGGTTGCTGAGAGAAGAGTAGAACTTTGGGTAACAAGAAAAGAAACAGTATTATGATGAGAATTATACTTGGGAGATAGGGGAGAGGGAATATATGACTAGACACCTCTGAAAATAAGCCTGTAACTACCCTAGATTTAGCCCTGACAGCCTCCGGGAGGGCTAGACTCTAAAAATTAATAAAGTGAAACCTCACTAAACTAAGGTCAGGAGGTTCGATCGGGTGGGGGTGGCGGGCTCTCACACCCTACCATTCTTCTCAGTTATAGCCTCAACAGGAAGAGAAGGATCTTGCACCTAGACACTGCTTTACTACCCCAGCAGGAGGAAGGAAGGCTTCCTCCTCTCCTCGACACAGCCCAACCAATGAGAGGCAGTCATAGCTCAACCAATGAAAAGCCACTATACTTCCAACTCCCAGTTTACTCCAATGGACTTCTTGTTTACAACCGCCCTCCCAACTGCCCTCTTTCTGCTATAAAGAGCCTTCCTCTGCTTTGTTCCCTGGACTCTCCTGCCTATGGTTTTGCTGTAGCTTGCTTGTCCCAGATTGCACTTCTCTGCTATTCCCAAATAGAATAAACACATTTTTTTTTTTTTTTTGCTGGTAAAATAACTGGCAGTTTATTTTTTTAAGTTTAACAAGACAGACCTCCAGAATTCAGCCTAGGTTTGGAGAAAAAGGCCATGAGGTTATCAAGTCCTGAGTGCCAGAGGCCGGCTCCAGCAGGTCCAGGGGTCCCTGAAGGATGGACGGTGTCGGCGAGAGGGAGAGTGAGAGAGCCCCGGAGATTCTTTCTGATCACCAGGCAGGCATCTCTGTCCTGTCGGTTTTGGTGTCTTTATTTAAAGGTTCAGCAACAACATGAAGTCAGAGAAAGGAATTTCTACAATGGGAGGCCTTTTGCGATAACAATTGCAGAATTATCTCAGTCATAGTGAATTTACAAGCAAGGAATTAACAGGATGCTCTTAGTGAAAAACAGGATAACATATAGGTTAAATTGTATATAGATAAACTAGGAGTCATTCTGTTTGGCTCTCAAGAGGATAAATGTTTCTGAATTGGTTTGTTTGTGGAAACTATCATGGGGCCCTAAATGTGTCTGTATTTGCACCTGGGTTTATGTTTTAGCTACTCTTATCTATCCTCATCCCAGCTGCCAGTGTAAGGGAGGGTGTTTGAGGAATGTAGGCCTTGAGGAAGGGACTGCTATGCTTCACCAATTAGCAAAGATATATGTAGTAACTTATGTTCTGCCCTTAACCCCAAAATAGGCTCTTTGTCTCGGCGCCAGGCTCAATTGCAACTCTTGTGTTCTTAACCCCCTTTATTATCTAAGTCTTGGGTCTGCGAGGCCCATAGGAAGAGCCTTTTGACAATCACCCACAGAGCTTTCATCTAAAATCTCTTTTGTAAAGGCAGGAATATGCTTTTCCTTATGAGGTATCTGTGTTCAGAATATTGGTCTGATACGGAATATTGTGAGGCCTGGTCAATCCCAGCAGGCTTATTTCCAACATGAGCCAGTAGTAGCAGAAGGTGATACCAGTTTTCGTTTCTCATGGCAGGAGCTGTGCAAACATTGCCATTTCCTTGCTGTGACTGCCATCCAGAGAGGCCGGTGTGGCTCCCGGCACCTGAGGATATTGGGGTGAGATGGAGTGGGATGGATAGGAACTAACAGTTCTTGTGTTTTGTTAGATTAAAGGACCCTTCATTTGTTTTTCAGAACAAAGGAATATCTGCCTCAAGAAAGTGTGCAAATCATACCTCTTAAGAGATGGAAATGCTTCCAGCTTTGAAATTAACTTCTCCAGTTTCTAACAATCTCATTCAAGTTATTTAAAATGGTAGGCGCTTCTGCCAGAGCACCTATTCGGTTACAACAAATCACCATTAAGTGCTATACATTAAAAAAAAAAAAAAAAAAAGACTATGAGATTATTATCATCAATGGGACCAAAAAGATCCAGGATTGTTCTTGGTTTAAATATTTTAAGATAGTGCTCCAACCAACCAAACAAAAAAGGCTTTGTTACCTATATCTAAATCATCCCTACAGTTTTAGCCTGAATAAAGGCACTTGGCTTGTCATGATGCTTTAAGGTAATATGACAACAACTCATTACTTCCATAGTGGTCAGTTTTACCTAAAATGCTGCTGCACTGATAGATGACTGAAAGCAAGGACGTGGTTTGAGTTCCTGATGAGTAAATTACCATAGCAGTGTTCTCTTGCTTATTTTCAGAGGCTTGCTAATGTGGCCACAGATGGGTAGCAAAGAACCCAAAACTCCTTGGTCCTTTGAATGAGAAACGGACAGGCAATCATGGGCTCTCCATCACTTCCAAGAGTATACACTTACGGAAGCTTGAATACCACTGGCCAAGCAAAGTGTATTTTGGTGATATAATCATTTGTAATTTAGTTTTTATGGGTTAAATATGGTTTTATTTGGAGGTTTTGCTTCAAAGACTAGGACCTTCTTTGGGTATGTATAACCAGATTAAACCAGAATTGGCTTCTTCTTTTTTTTTTAATGTTCATTTATTTTTGAGAGAGAGAGCACATATGAGCATTGAGATGGGGACAGAGAGAGAGGGAAACAGAGGATCCAAAGCAACCTCTGCGCTGACAAGCACAGAGCCTGGGGCGGGGCTCGAACTCAGGAACCAAGAGATCACGACCTGAAGTCGGACACTTAAGCCAACTGAGCCACCCAGCTGCCCCAAACCAGAACTGGCTTCTTAAACAGAGTTTAGGTGTTTTAAATGGTGGAGTTCATTTATTTAGTAAAGTTACTAATCTAAATATATATGTAAACTCTGATTTTACTCCAAATGCCAACATTGAACATGACTTTTGTAGTGTTATATAGAGTACCTCAACATTTATATAATCACTCCCATTTTACAGATAAGAAAACTGAGGCTATACGAGGCAAACGTGCCCAAGGTCACATACAGCTAGCAAGTGCCAAAGATGAGGTTTTAACCCAGATCTACATGCTTCTCATCAACGCTCTTCACCACTGTGTTGCAGTACAGTGTACCTGCCTTCTGTAGTGGACATTTGGAAAAATGCTTAAAACTGGATTATAGGGCTGTCACTTTTGAAGTACAAAATCACATGGTCTGAAGCGAAGTATAATTATATACAAGCTACATCTTAAGTATGTGTTATTGCAGGATCTCCTTGCCATGGTTTACTCATCCCAATCATTAAAATCATCTGTGCCTGTGTGATGAAATGTTCCCAGATGTGCTGTGGTGTGCTTGCTTACCTTAAAAACATTGTTTTCAGGTATAGTTCAGCGTGTGTTCCAAGTTCAGCGTGTGTTCCAAGTTCGCCCAGGAAGGGAGTAGATGAATAGGCGAGTGTGGCAAGTGAAACATCCAGGATGCTTAATGAAACATTAGGTGCTGCCCTTTGGTATGTTCCTTCAACAGGGCGTCCCAAAAGTCTAAGTGCAGCTTTAAAAAATATAAATATATTTTATGGAGCACCTCCCAGACTACTAGATAGAAAAGTCCCAGATTGGCCTGCTATTTATGAGAGAAGCCAAGGAGTTAAGCATGAAGGGTTGGGTGACAGGGAGTGCAGGCTTTGGAAAGGAGCAGAGTGAAAAGCTGAAGATTGCGGGAAGCTGGGAAGCTACTTTGTACAATGTGGGATCTTCCTGACAACCCTTAAAATTTTCAGCAAAGCTACCCGAATTTAGAAAATGCCGAGTGTTAGGATTTCTTGTGGGAAATGGTGAGACTCATCTGGGTTTGATATGGGAATCCGGTTTCTGTGTTTGATTCTAGAAGAACCAAACTGGCACACACAAATGTCAGGGAGCACAGAGGCGCTGAAGTATGAGGATGTAAAGCATGGAAATCCCCTGGAGGGTCCCGAGATACAAGGTGGAATCGGGGGTGACCCAAGCCAGTGTCTGGGCTACCCCACCATTAGAGAGTGTGGACTCCCCTTGAGTTTTTGTTATCAAGTTGACTGGTGTCCGTGGCCCGTGGTTTTTATTTCTTCATCATCATCCCTCAGGTTCTCCATAATAATAACTAACATGTCCTGAATGCCTTCGATGCTGTAGTCTCTACAAGGGTGCGTTATTTCCTCTCTTCAGGCCATCATCTGAATTTAAGTTTTACAAATGAAGGATCTGAGCCAAGGGAAATTAAGCAACTTATCCCAGTTTCCATAGCTCATGACTCCACACTTCTTCCTCACATGCCTCATTCCACAGTTGTCTCTCCTATAGTCAAAAGGAACTCCTGAACTTTGTATCTTTTCCCTGAACACAATGCCTAAGACTATCTCCTTATATTGGTCAATTTTCTCTAGTGTGGTAAACCCTAGTGTTGTGTAACAGTGTCGTAACCCGACAGGTGCAAAGAGTACAGGTGCCCTGGTTGCTACAACAGAGGTAAAAGCCACCCTTAGCTCTGCCCACAGGCTCACTAAGTCACAGGCTCCTCTTGGTGTCACTGAGGCCATGTCAAGCTCCTGGAGCATAAAAAATGCTCCCCCCATTTCAAGAATAAAAAACGAAATCATTCATACATAGTGTTGACACCTAGCAGGCAATTCAATCAACGATCTTGACTCATTGGTCATTTGGTAATTTTTATAATATGGGTCACTGGGTGAAGGGGATGAGAAATACAGAACCATGTTTCTGTGCTTGATTCTATACATTTGGGTGAGGAATCAGGGCAGAAGAAAGTCTATTTCCAGGGCCTTGAACAGATATTTCTGGCCAGGCCTGCCATAGACTCGTTGTAGTCCCCAAACCTCATTGTACAGATGGGTGAATTTTGAGGCCCAGGATAAAGAAAGGGATTTATACAGCTAAAGAAAGTCTTATGGCTAATTAGTGGGACAATGTAAATCAGTTCCTTCTTTTGCAGAAATTTCTCTAGGCCATTCAAACTGTCTCTCTTCTCTGCCGCTAAATGCCTGCTATGATGATTCCTATTTTTTTTTTTCTCCAAAATGAGCTGTGGCTAGAATGAACAGGAGAGGGGCTCTCGGCAAAAGCTCCCAAATGAATAGCAATACACTATGTCTGAACAGTCTAGAATTAAAGGCATGGTCTTTAATGCCTTTGTATGCCTGGGTTTGCCATGTGTCTGGATTGTCAGCAGGTGAGAATGCAGTTGAAGCCTTGCTGATGTTCAACCTCATTTTAGCGACATCTTCCAGTCCCAGCCCCTGTCTCAAGGTAACGGGAGAGCCAAGAAATATTCCCTACTCCTCCAGAAGGCCTTTCTCAAAGTAACCTCAAAAGGCTATGAGCAATCAGTTTCCCCCGAGTCCTAATCCCAAGACCGCCAGTGCCAATGCCTAGCAAGCAGACAGCCTGCCTCTCTTCCCGAATAAGCTAACTTAGGCTCTACCAAAAGGGAGACCATTCCCTCTTCAATAAACAGTTGCTGACCGATGACTCTGTGTGGCATGAGATGAAGACATGAGGGTACAAAGTTGACTTGCGGCTGACCTCAATGAGCTCCCAGTCAAGTAGGTGAAGCAGTAAACAACTGCACAGATGAGCCCAACATAAGTAACTGACAATACATCAGGCACAAAGCCACGTCCTTTGGATGCAAGGATGGACAAGGCCGAATCCAGCCCTCTTCACCCCAGAGACAAACAGGAAAACAATGACAATAACAGTGTTCACCCACCCCGTGGAAGAGCTCAGCTCAGGAGCTGGGGGAAGTCTGAAGAGAGGGATCTAAAGGGAGTGTTGTTCACAAAAGCACCGTGGCACTGAGAACATTCTGGGAAACCTCCAATTGGACTGAGGCAACAAAGGCCTCAAAATGAAAGGCTTAACACTTTGTCTCTGGCTGGTAAGGCAGATTAGCTGCAGGCCATATAGTCCCAAACCAGTTTCTTAGAGCTCTGGGCAAGGACGAGGAATGTCAAGGGGAAGGTTTTGCCTATTCTAAATTGCAGGCACAATTGTGATGCAGACTGAAATTTGTCCTCCTGAAATTTGAGCCTCCTCCAAAGTTCTGCTCGGGTTGTGATTTCTCCCTGCCTGGAAAGGCCTGTCCCAGAAAGAATCCTAAACTCATTCATTCTGATAGGTGGACAACTGGTAATGGCTGTGTCTTCCAGTCATCTGGTGTCACTTGTTTTTCTCCTGGTGTGATACTGCGAGTTATAATAAGAAATAGATGTTTGGTCTTCCTCCCCAATTCTGGCACAGAGCTCCTAAAACCCTTGGAATTTACTAAGGGATCAGAGTGATAAAGGTGTCTTAATACTTATGACAACGCCCCCTTCAACCACCGGGGGGAGCGTATGTCATTGAGGTAATTTTTGGAAAGCACTAAGGGGGAGGGGCTAGATGTCAGGGCAACCAACCACGTGATTGGAAGGTTGACCCTTTGGGTCCCAGCCTGCTGACCTCTCTGGATGGGTAAGGGGCTGGAGGTTGAATCAATCACCAATGGCCAGCCAGCCAATGATTTAATCAACCATGCCTATGTAATGAAGCTTCCATGAAATCCCACAAGGACAGTGTTCGGAAGGCTTCCGGGTTGGTGAACCGGAACACTTCCACAGGTCACCATGCTGGGCCCCAAACTCCACAGGTACAGAAAAGTTCCTTTGCTTGGGACCTCACCTTACGAAACCTCTCATATCCTTTGTAAGAAACTGGTAATCTAGTGACTAACTGGTTTCCTGAGTCCTGTGAGCTGCTCCAGCAAATTAACTGAACTCAAGGAGGGGAGTCCCAGGAACCTTTGATTTATAACCAGTTAGGAAGGTGTATGGGTGACAACGTGGACTTGCCGTTGGCATCTGAAGTGGAGTGCGGTCTTGTAGGATTGAGCCCTTACCCTGTGGGATCTGTGGCTGTCTCCAGGTGGATAGTGCTACCCGTAAAAAATAGAACTATCCATTATTTTGCTAGCAAAAAGTGGGCTTCCTTAAGAATAGCAGAAGATTGCAACCTGGGACACACAAGCCTCAACAAAAACCATAAGTACACTAGTCTAGAGAACAAAGCCGAGGAAGGCTCTTTTATAGAGGAAAGGGGGGGGGGCAGTTGGGAGGACGGCTGTAAACAAGAAGCCCATTGGAGTAAACTGGGAGTTAGAAGTATAGTGGCTTTTCATTGGCTGTCTTGTAACAGTCTCTCATTGGCTGGGCTGTTGCCAGGGGAGGAGGAAGCCTGCCTTCCTCCTTCCCCGAGAGTAAAGCAGTATCCACAGAGCAAGGGCCACCTCTTCACGTGGGATCGGCGACTGACCGACAGTGGTAGGGTGCGAGAGCTGTCCCTGCAAAGTCTCCGACTCCCATTTCAATGAGGTTTCCCTTTAATAATTTTCGCAATAGTGTCAGAATTGAGATGAATGGTAAGACACCCAGCTGGTGTCAGAGGATTGCTTTGGTGGTGTAGAAATAACCCCCACTTTAGAATCGTTGGAGCAGAATCTTACCTGGAAGTTTTTATTCAGTAGGTCTGGGGTAGGTTCTAGGAATGTTTTTAACAAGGGCTTCAGGTGATGAATCTTCCCTTTAGGCAAATTTTGGAAACCATGAAGTAAAGCATTATCCTCAGGAAGTTGCAATGAAGGCTTTGATTCCTAATGTGGAATCTCAAACACACATACCTAAGTAGTAGAGTGTAAAGGTTTTTAATTATAAAACAGACTTTACATTTGAAGAGCATCCTATAGTTACATTATCACACCTGCTATAAATATTACCACATTATTTACCACATTATTTACTAAGAGCCTAGGAAACTGGGTAGGCCAAGGATTCTTGTCCCCATTTTAGGGATGAGGAAACCTGCCAAAGTGTAGCTTGTAATATAATTGGAGCAAAAACAAGTACGCATTAAGTGATGTAAGAACGACACGAAGCCAGATGCCTACCTTTGCAAAAGCATGCTTTATAACACAGTATTCAAGGTCTGAGGGGATATAGAGCCCAAGGATCGCCTGAAGCAAATAGGAGTCTAAAGCTTTCCAAAGGAGGAGAGATTTCTGCATCTGGAAACTGTTATTTTGTGTCACCGCGAAATTTGGCTACACTGAATTCTCATGTGAACTGTACCAGTTACATTTTCCACAACCACGTATTATACCACAAACCAGTCTGACTTGCAAGGGAAGTACAAGCTTTGGGCCTTTTGCAATTGCAATGCTCTGCCGTCTAACCAGTTTGTTTTTGCAAAATGACATGTGGCTGGGTCAGGATGAAGATGTCCTAGTGAGGCCCGGCCTAGGCTTCCTTCTGGGCCTACTTTGGGCTTCTGATACAGTGGAGTTGAAGGATATCATTTCATCTAATTGTACTGATGTCTTTTCTGGATTAGGCATCGTGCTGGCAGCTGTGGGTCACTCAGAGGCATTCATAGTCTAGGTAGGAGAGAAAGGAAGACATAAAACACAACTAGTGATTACCCAAGTCAGGAAGAATTGCAAAGCAGAATAAGCAACGTTCTACGGTGATGGAGCAGGAGGAGTTAATAGTGCTCGTGAAAGATCCTGGAAGGCTTATTGGAGGAAGTGGCATTTCCACTGGGCCTTGAAAGATAGGTAGGTATTCCAAAGAAAGACAAGGGAATCCAGAAGCAAAGGCATCAGAGACCTGAGCCCAAGAGAGATCTACTGGCAGCCTATTGCACGGGTGGGGCAACTGGGGGGAATTCTTTGGGCCTTATACTGGCGGGTAGGGAACCCGGGGCAGTCGCACCTTCTTCCTTTCTGAACAGCTTTAACATTTTTAAAAAATGTTTATTCATTTTTGAGAGGCAGAGAGAGACAGAGTGTGAGTGGGGGAGGGGCAGAGAGAGAAGGAGACAGAATCCGAAGCAGGCTCCCGGCTCTGAGCTGTCAGCACACAGCCCGATGGGGGGCTCGAACTCACGGACGGAGAGATCGTGACCTGAGCTGAAGTTGGACGCTTAAACCGAGTCACCCAGGTGCCCCGACAGCTTTAACCTTTAATTCTGAGTGTTCCATCTTTAAGGATACTTCAAGGCGCCTATAAACAGTACAGTGTGGCTTCCTTTCAAGGGGGAGTGTCTTGGGCAGGCAGCCTAGTCCCAGGCCCCGCTGTCTTCCAGGGATGCCTAGTTGATTGGGTTAGAGCATTGGGTACCTCAGAAAAGGATTACAGAAGACCTTCTGTACCACGCTGAGGGGTTGTAGGGATTTCCGAGACATTGAAAGGTGTAAAGCAGATAGGTAACAGGTCACCTATAGGTCTTAGATAAGATAAATCCCTTTGGTTGCCGGCTGGGAGAAGGTGTGGGCAAAGTCAAGAGCTCCAAGCAAGAAGTCAAGGGGGCTACACAGAGCCCATAGCACTGAGCACGAAGTGCAGAAAGGCGGTCAATGAGATGAGCCTCAGAGGTAGAATCAATTAGCCCTGGGTGCTCACCAGATGTGTGTGGGGCGGGGGGGGGGGGGGGAAGGGGGAGGGAATCAAGGGTGACTGCCCAACAAGTGCAAAGAGAGATGACCCTCTGTAAGAGTCTCCGGTCTCCTCTAGCGGCGGCAGGACGGGAGGGGAGGGGAGGGGAGGGAAGAGGAGGGACAGGTCCTAGGCAGCAGGAAGAGGTCTGGAGCGCGGATTAGGAAAAAACTCAGAAAACACTGTGGAGGCCAGGTGGCAGAAAGGAGGCTCCGCCCCCGGCCCCGGTCCCGCCCCCGGCTCCACCTCTTCTCCCTCTTCCCACCCACCCCCAACCGCAGCTCATCCTCGAGGGCGGAGAGAGGTGGCATTTGAGTCCTCCGGTATCCCAGCAGGCAGTGCAGCCTAGAGACGCTGACAAAGGACCGGAGGAGCAGTCGCAGCTGCTTTCCGAGGAGCCGGTGTTGCCGAGGTGAGACTCCCCCCCCCCCGCCCCGCCGTCCCGTCACCCACTTCCTCCGACTTCGCGAAGACGTGGAAGTTACGTTGCCGCGAGACCCCGCGCAAAGAAGGAGCCGAACCCAACCCCGAGCTTGGCTCTGTGACTGACGGCGGGGCTCCGCGGCGCCGGGATGCGGGTGGGAGGTGGCAGCGGGCAGATGGGGTCCTTTCTGCCCCATCTCTGACTGTCAGTTGCCCGGCCGCCCGCGAATGCCGGCTCCAGGGTCGGGCCGGCCCGTGCCTGCCTTTCTCGTTCCCCGGGCGGAGGCAGCAGGCTCGGGACCCTCCCGGTGCCTGCCCGGCAGAGTTCGGTTGCTCCGGGGATGCGACTCCAGGGACAACTCTTTGGCGGATGTTTCGAGGAGGGCTGCGGGAGGGAGGTTGACTCTCCATTCGGGGTGACACCGTCCTCGCCCTAACTCCTCCTCCCCACCCCCAGCCGGTCCCCCCCCCCCCCGCGCGAGCAACTGGAAGGAAATCTATGGGGCCGGAGCGAGGCGTCCCGGGATGGCCGGAGGGAGGTGAAAGTGGGGTGGCGAGGCAGGAAGGGAAAACGAACGCCTTCGTGGAATAGTGACGGGGGGTGGTGGTGGAAGGGGTACGCAGCCTGCATCTGTCCCCCTTCCTGGACCTCCGCACGGATCCTGATGGTTGCACCAGCTGCTCGGCTGTAAACAGGCTCACATGACCGGTTTCACATGGAGCCGGCCGGTGTGGGGACGACGGCTGGAAAGGCTGGGCCCCAGTCAGGTGGGGCTGAAGTCCTAGGACGGGCCGTTTGGTGCTCCTCTCCTGCCCTCCAGCCCTTAATCAATGTACTGCGGTTTCAGAGTAACTGACATCTGCCCTCTCCGGACTGAAGTTGCATTTCTGCCCCAGTAGAATCTAAGAGACCTCACATCGGGGAGCGAGAGGGCAAAAAAATAAAAACGGTCCCGATTTTGGGCCTTTGAGGGAAATCAGAGATGGACGCAGACCTGGAAAATGGGATCCTTTGGATCTTGCCTAAAAAGCAGTGCTTTTCTATCGGAATGCATTGCGTTCTTAATGGGAATTCCAGACAGAAGGGGAAAAGTCTACTTTTTCAGCCAGGGCACACCTGGAATTTAATATATTCTTGATGATGAAAACCTTGTCCACGTTTCCTTCAAGTGCTTGGAAATCTGCTTGTAAAATGCTATATATTGGATATTGACCGGGGAGTGAACACCAACTTTTAGATTACATATATATATTTGGTAGAAAGCAATGGGAAGTTTGGAAAGCAGAAAACGAGGCCAAATGTGCGTTTCAAGTTGTTCACGTCTACATACCCAGACAGCCTACAAGATCAAACTAGTTTCTGAAGCATTTCTAGAACTCTGAAAAATACAAGGTTTACTCAAATACCAGGATGTTGGAAAAGCTGGCGTTTCTCAAATCTGTAAGGGGTAGTGGTGATAGATTCCCTTTACATGTAACATATAATTAGATGTAATGGACAATATTCAGTGTAAAGTTACCCCTTTGTAGGCAAAGACCGAAAACAGCTTATAAAAGAATACATGTTTCTCTCCTTATTGTTCATGCACGTTTTCTTCCCCAGTTTTTTATTTAAAAATTTTTTTTCTCCTGAAGTTTTTACATTTAACTCTAGTTTCTGAAAACAATTAAGAAACTACAAGAAAAGCTTCCCCGTCCTCTAAGAGCCCAATAAAAGTGAGTAATTTGCTACTCTTTTTTTTCTGCTTTTAAAACGTTTAAGATGGAAAATAGAGGAATTTAAAATCTTGTCTAAAATTTAAATGAACCGATTATCCGTGTTGCTCTGAATCTTGTTTTGCCATCTTGTAGTATTCTGGAAAAGCTTGCCCTACAATAAATAGATGAAATGATTTACTCTTTGAAGCCCTCTGTTTCCTCATCTGTAGTATGAAAGTTTTGTTTTAATCTCCAGGATGCCTGATAGCTCTCAACTTCCATAAAACAGCGCAGTTTTTAATCGGGAACTATTCTTAGACAAAATAAGTTGGTCAGATAAGCCAAGATATTGGTATCAGCTGGAAAACTTACGTTCCATAATGAGAGGCATCCAGAGTCCTAGTAGAAATAGGAATTGTGCTCTGGCAAATTCTCATTAGGTAAATTAGCCATATGGGTTTTCCCTCTCTCCTCTCAATTAGGAAATTGAAGATTGCCTCAGCTAAATCCTGCCCCCAAAGTTAGAAATAACAGGTACATCCGACTTTCTTGACCGTCAGGGCATAGTACAAAGTGATTCTTTGATTCATTCCAGCTTCTTCCAGAATTAAGTGGACTGTGTGATCGGTGATGAAGTTAGGATGAAAAGAAGGCTCCAGCAGGGTCTCACCTTGTCAGTTCCTTGGTTAGACCACCAGAACCGATGCCTATTTTCGGCTTCTCAGCATTTGAAATTGAATTTTGCCAGCACATCCCGAAACTGTCAGTCTCAAGGATTGATTCACACTAACCAAACTCCCCAAACGAGTTTTATGTTACTATGAATGCCAGCTTCCTAACTTCCAGTGAGAAGTAGAACTGCCCAGCTGGCCGGAAGACTCGCGGCCAAGCCAGGGCACCAGGGCACCGTTTGCTTTTGACACTGTGGAAACACAGATCTTGCGCTCCATCTCCTCCCTTTTTCTAGGGAGTGTGTGCAACACTTCTTTCAGGAAACACCTAGTGGTTGATACCTCCGGCAAGGTCACACATTTTATCTAAACCACTTCAGTCACACCTTTGTATGGATATATCCTCATCACCTGATTGAATCTGGGCCACCTGTAAAATATCCCTAAACAGTTTCCTCTCCGTACCTACTGCCTTCATCTCGGCCCTCTCTTCACGTCACATTTATTCCAGAGTTACTTGTTTTTTACTGGAACTACTCTGGAGTTAGGTGCCGTGCTTGGCTGGGCAGCAGCAACCAGTGTTCCTACTTGAGATCTTATCCAGGCAGTTCTCTGCTCAAAACCCTTCCGAGATTTTTCTCATTGGCCGCAGCAGTGGCTCTCAAAGCGCGGTGTGCCTTAGAATCGTTTGGAGGGCTTGTTAAAGCACAGATGAGCGGGCCCCACCCCCCAGAACTTCTGGGTCAGTAGGTCTAGCCTGGGACCCAAGGATTTGCCTTGTTCACCAGGTCCCGGGTGAAGCTGCTGCTGGTCCAGTACCACATGTGGAGAACCACTGGCATCCAGAATCAAGTCGACACCCCCGAACTTGGCTTACAGGATTTTTCACCATCCCTTGCCACTCCCCCATACATGCTATTTTTTAACCACACGCAGTGCCAGAGCTCATTTTAAGAGTCCCTTTCGTGCTTCTACACATAGACTTCCTGGAATTCACCCCCCTTTCCCCTCCTACTGCAAACTCCTATTTAAGGCAGATCATCACTTTCTTTATGCTCCCAGAGGTTTTTCACCCACCAGCATTTTAACATGGTCACATGATATCCTAATTAGGATGTATGTCTGGTTTTCAGGCTAGACGGAGCTTTTGGAGGGCTGAGACCATGTTTTCATCTTTGCTCCATCTTCCCTAGTGCAGCGCCTAGCATATAGTAAGTGCTCAGTTAATGTTCCTTGAATGAATTTGTGATTCGAAAACTTTGGAGAGTGCCATAGGTGGCAACGTATGTATTTCATATAGTGAAGTAATTAACATGGATTAATACGGATTTCGCTTTGAGAATTGCACATAGATCTTGAAATAACTGAAGACCTTAGATCTTGTAAAATACAGGTTGGAAATAACTGGTTTAAGAAAAATGGTTTTTAAAAAAATGTTTATTCATTTTCGAGAGAGAGTGAGCAGGGGAGGGGCAGGGGTGTGGGGACAGGATCCGAAGTGGGGTCTGTGCTGACAGCAGCGAGCCCGATGCGGGTCTTGAACACGCGAGCTGTGAGACCATGACCTGAGCTGAAGTCGGATGCTCAACTGACTGAGCAACCTAGGCGCCCCTGAGAAAAATGTATTTCTTTATAAAAGATGCTGCCAGAGGGCATCTTTGTCATTTTAAAAATCTTAAAACTACACTACTCAACGTTTACGGTGTATAGACTGCTGTGAAGTCTTTGGCTTTGGTAAGACATCAGAGCATATGGAAAATCTAGAAAATGTTTAAAAACCAAATAGCCTAATATTTGTACAATGAGCTATTTAACCTATAACGTGAACATCCGAGCATTGCTTGTGAAAGACTTGACTTCAGGAATATACCGGCCCTTAAAAATCCTAATAGACAGGGGTGCCTGGGTGGCTTAGTCGGTTAAGCGTCCGACTTTCGCTTAGGTCATGATCTCGCGGTTCGTGGGTTCGAGCCCCGCGTCGGGCTCTGTGCTGACTGCCAGCTCAGAGCCTGGAGCCTGTTTCGGAGTCTGTGACTCCCTCTCTCTCTGACCCTCCCCTGCTCACGCTGTCTCTCTCTCTCTCTCTCTCTCTCTCTCTCTGTCTCTCTCTCTCTCAGAAATAAATTAAAAAAAAAACATTAAAAAAAATCCTAATAGACAGTACTGGAAATTTAAAGAGGAAGAGAGCCAAGTTGATGAAATGGGAAGGAAAACGAGGTTTTAATACTAGCGAGACCAAAGCAAAAGAACTTATTGCACTTAACTACTTAGTATTTGGCTGGCCCCAAATATGGAGGAAGCAGATAGTTCCTCTGCCCAGATAAAGGGAGGTGGCACAGAGGTGGAGTCAGAACCCTAATCAGGGTAAACGCAGGAGCCAGAGAGAGGGCGTCAGTAGCTGGTTTGAAATGAGTGGTCCTGGGGGGTTCTTGCGCAGTAGTGGTTTAAAGTCTGAAATGGTTAGGGATAACTTGAAGCCCAGACTTCCCCAGAAACTAGTTTCATTTGATTTTCTTACAGCCCCCCAGTTTCCCAAAAAAGGGGAGGGGGCAAATGACAACCTGCTTTTAAAGTGGCTTCTGTTTGAGATCTCCATTTTGAATCTGTAGTGGGCAGAGGTTTGGAAATTCCCGCTTTTCTCAGAGTCTTCCCTTTTCCTTCTTCTGGTCAATCTAAAGTGAGGAAAACAGAAAATAATCACACTTTGGGGTGCTGCTCTCCCTGGGCGGATAGTGGAAAGTATGTGAGGACTTTGTGTGTTCAGGCTGTTGTGTGAGTGTGGGTGTGAGGGAGAGTAGTTTGCAAACCGGTCACAAGGTGGTGTACACACATCAGGTTTTCTTTCAGATTTCATTCACGATTGAATTCCTGTCCCTTTGTACAGAGGAAAAGGACAAGCCGTTCCCGCATCACCAGCTGCTCTGTCTCCCCGTAAGGTCGGGGCTATTTGGGAACCTAGGTGGGCACTGAGGCGCCAGGGCTGATGAGGGAACTGGGAAGGAGAGTGTGGGAGGTGTGGGGAGACATAGCTGGGAGCGAGCATTCTCTGTTCCCTTGCCTGAACCCACGGCAAGCAGCTACCATAGGTTTACTGTCCCTTTAACTGGGACCCTTTCCCTGTCCTTTATGGACAAAGTGTGCTCAGCTATGAGGAAGAGGAATGTTTCTGATGGAGGAGACTGTCATTAGTAGACACCCATAGGCAAACTGGTAAGTTCAGGATCTGCTAAGTGCCTGACCCTGAGGTTGGGTCTGTGTAGGATGCCTCAAACCAACACAAAACCCACAGAAAACCAATATGGCATTATGCTCAAGTCGGGGGGGGGGGCGGTCGAAATTCATCCACTCAGAGCAAATGTCAGGATATGCAATCCATACAGCCAATACAGTCAAAGGTAATGTCCTAAAAATTAGATCTATATAGGTCAGAGAAGTAAAGACCACAAAGGGGAACTTTGTACTAGGCTTTGAAGAATGCATAACGTTTTGGTGTCCAGAGAGGAGGAATAAAATAAACCTTGGGGATTCCTGCCCTAGTGAATAGTTTCTGAGAGCCGAAGCTGCCCTTTCATAACCAGGAAAAGAAAGTGTACTCAACTTGGTCAGTAAAATCGTCTCTCAATTTCCTTATAAAACTGTAAAGGAAACACACGCATCGGGACTTGAATTTTGGATCCTCCTTTGAGAACTCCTCTCTTCTGGAAAAGCAGGGAAATTTTGTAGCGATGAGGGTGTGTGTGGCAGTGAGCGCCCCGGAGGCAGGAATTTGGAAAGGAGACCCAGAGGAGGCGATCACTGTGTAGGAAGGTGTGAGTCTGGAGACCGGAGGTCTGCCGCCAGCACCTTGTGCAACCCGGGGTAAGTCCCTTCCCTCTCCGGGGCTCGCTCTCCTCCTAGGGCAGATGAGGCGGGCTGGGAGCTGACAACGGTCTTTGACTCTGTGTGTGTTTGACTTGGGCAAAGCAACCTCCTAAACCGATTTGTAGTAAGGTTTTACCGGCTTAGTATATAATCTCTGCCCAGAATGTTTGCACCTCATCATTTTGCAACACGGACAGAAGCAAAGAGAAAGCGTTAGTCTCCCGAAAACCATCAATTAGAGGCAGGTGTGATGCTTCATTATGTTTGTTGGCAGAGTCTCTGCTCTTGCTCCGGGTGACCTGGTGCTAATTCCCCTCCAATTTCCATCGGTTGGAGTTCAGGAGGCAATTTCTATCTTCGCCAAGATAAGTGAGAAATGGGAACAGAGCTACAAAAAAGAAATAACAAACTGCTAAAAGCCAATGAAACACTTCTTTAATGGTGACTGGGGGAGAGACAGCCTATTCACAATTCATGGGGAAAGGTTCACATATCCAGCTCGTAAAGGGAAAGCTTCAACATGAAAAAGAAAGAGTATGAATTCTACTAAACCATTACGTAGAGCTAGCAAAACTTCCACTTTGACGTATGCCAATGAACTTCCCCTTGGGGTTAGAACGAAGAGCTTACTGCTTGCTCTGTGTGGTTACCTTTGACCTCCCGGTCAGATTTATAAAGCGTGTCCTACTCCTGGGAAACAGAAGCTTGCACGTTTTCCTCAGTCTGCAAGTCCTCTTAAACCTTTGTTTTTCTCGCTGTAATGTTTCTGTTGCATATAAAATAATTTTCAAGAGCTGCAATCATTGTATTTACCAGTTTAAGGTTTTCAGTGGTATTAAAGGATCACGGATTGGAAAATGCAATTAACGGAGATTTGTCACACATTGTTTCTAAATTCCTTCTTGAGTTTCCAAGGTGGCACCTCTTACAAATTAGGCCCTGGTAGAGTTACACATTAAATTACACATTTAATTTAACTTAATCTAATTTTATTTTTTTATTTTAGGGAGTGAGCACACTTAGGGGGTGGGGGGGGAGCCTGTTAATGGACCGTTGGGCTGTTTCCGATCTTTCCCTATTGACAACAGCTAACGCTTACTGAGCGCCAGGCTTTGTTCTGTGTGCCTCACATAAATTATTTAATCCTCAACACTGAGGATTAAACAAGTTCCATGTGCATAATTTCATGCAAGAGGAATATTTATGGCGGATAAATTCCTAGAAGTAGAATCTCCAGCACCAGGTGTCGTCACTGAGCCCATGAGTGGCCCTCTCCGCAATGTTAAGAACATGCCTGGCTGCTCCCACCATGTGCTATCAAACTTTTAAAAGATATTTTTTAAATGTTTATTTATTTGGAAAGAGAGAGAACGAGAGAGCACGCACGCACAAGCAGGGGAGGGGTAGAGAGAGAGGGAGAGGGGATCCCAAGCAGGCTCTGTACTGTCAGCAGCTGAGGGATTGAGCCCTGCACTGGGGATCTCGAGATCATGACCTGAGCTGGAATCAAGAGTCAGATGCTGACTGAGCCGCCCAGGCGCCCCTCAAACTTTTTGGGTTTTGCCAGTCTGACAAGTAGTAACCTGTATTTCGGTATAGCTTTAGTTTGTATTTCTCTTGTGAGTCAAGTTACATATCCTTTGGTAAGTTTAAAAACAATCTGTATGTCGTTTTATTTGTATATATTTTTTTGAGAGAGAGGGCTCAAGTAAGTGAGGGGCAGAGAGACGGAGGGAGGGAGGAGGGAGAGAAGCAGGGCTCACCCAAAGTGGGGCTTGTGTTCACTCGGTATGGGACTTAAACTCATGAATTATGAGGTCATGACCTGAGCTGAAATCAGATGCTTAACAGACTAAGCCACCCAGGCACCCTGTATGTCCTTTTCTATAAAATATCGTAGCATTTGCTCACTTTTATATTGAGTGCTTTTATAATAGTGATTTTTATTTCCTCTACATACAGTAGGGAAGTTAGACATGGCCTATGATTGAAATGTTCTTTTGGCTTTGCTTAAAAGTTTTTTGTCATGCAGTATTTTAAGAGTTTTTATGTCGTTGAATTTGTCAATATTTTTTTGGTTTCTGGTTGTTAGAATGCCTCAGATTATATTTTAAAAAGTGTCCCATGGTTTCTAGTGTTTTATGGTTTTTTTCCCCTGCATTTAAAACTTGGATCCATTTGGAATTTACCCAAATAAAATTTTAGAATTTTACAAGGAGTAAGGGATAAATTCAACCCCCCCCCTCAGATGGAAGCCTGGTTTTACCAACATTTCTCGACAGAACTGTTTTCCATAAATCAGAGATGCCATCCTACCTTTTATCATAAGCTAAATTCTCCTCCTAACAGAGTTGCAGAATGAGATGTTGAATATTATTTAGTGATGGCAAACTTGTTTGTTCTGTTTCTGGTAGCCAAGCTTCCTAAGAAAGCAATAGAGCTAATTATTTTCTGTTGAAAAAAATATGCCAGACTTCTGAGAGCACATCATCCAAATAGAAATGTGTATGGCTCTTAGCAAAAGAAAGAAATTCGTGGCAGATAAAAACTCAGAATGATTTCATCAGATGCTCTTCAGAATGATCAATTTTTCTTGTATTACAATGGACTGAGGGCACGAGGCCTGCGGGCATTATTGTCTCTGTCAGTCTCTTCCTAGTTGAATCACAATAGCAAACGCTTAGAACGTTGCCTGGCCTACAGTAAGTGCTAAAAGCCTTGCATGTATTAATTCAGTATATGTAATTAATAAAAAGTTTGAATCTGTTATGAATTATACCCATACTAAATGTTATTACTAATAAAAATGTCAATAGGCCCTTTCACTTGGTCAAACCAAACCAAACCAAAAACCAACCCACGCTGTCACGAGCTACACGTATGCTACAAAGTAATAAGCGCAGGAAGTAGGATGATGACCCGGGAAAGCTTGGAGAGTATGACCTCCCCAGTGTTGTCCCTCACCTTTGCATTTCTGTGACCTGGCATATGCTGTTCCCGAGGTCAGAAAGCCCTTCCAACCTGTGCCCTCCCCCCGACATAGAAGTATATATATATATTTTTCTTTTCGAACTACCTCAGATGTCATTTCCTGGCCCCTCTTCCAGGTAGAATTATTTGTGTATCCTTCTGATTGCCTAGCACTTTATGTATAGTGGTCTGCCTTGTAACAGAGGTAGCTTAAATACTGTCCCCTCAGTTAGACCCGAGTCTTTTAAGGGCAGGGCCCTCTATCTCTGCACAGGTCCCCACAGAGTTGCTGGCTTGTCACAGGTGTTCAGCTGAAAGGAAAGAATAAAAGTGTGAATGCCTGATTACATAGTATCTTATTTGATAAAAGTTAGAAAGGCCTGAGGCAGAATCAGCACACGGGGCTCCTGATAGCTGGTAAAACCAAACAGTTTAATCGTGCATTCTGTTTCTCTTTGAACGTGTGGGGACCTGAACACAAAGTATTAAGTGGTTTATGGCCTCAGTTAAAGGTATGATCTACCGAGTGAAAATCGGATATTTTCTGTGATCGTATTGTTTTAGCTTCTACATTTTCAAAAGCCACATTCTTAGGATGGTAGTAGCTAAATAGGAATGTTGTTGATTAAAATTAGCCTGGGAAATAAACACAGAAACATCACACACATCAGACAGTCAGACTTCTGCCAGACACAACCATTCGGAACATACTCAAGAACCCCAGAAGGAATCCGAAAGGTCTCTAAGTTGGAAGCAAATAGCTCTCACGAAGCCTGTGAACTTGACTTGACGTAGGAGGGGAGGCACCGTGCCACTTGCATGCCAGAGCCTATTTACTGACTTTGAATTTTCATAGAAGACTCCCAAGGACTCCTTAACAAGTCTGGATATTCAGCTTCCTTTCAAGACATTTTCGCTTGTCTTGGGTTTTTGGTAGAAAAAAGATGAAAAGCACTCTCCCACCCAGTGCTGCCAGAAAGCACTAACTAAAGCCTTGTTGAAATGAGTGTAAAAGTAAGTGTCATGTTCTCCCATAAATCATGGAAACTTACTTTGTTTTATATTTTTTAGTCTTTAAGAATTCTGGTTAGCTCACATCAAGTCAGTTATGACAATACTTATTCTACTTTTTAAAAAAAGTTGTTTATTTAAGAGAGAGTATGAGCAGGGGAAGGGCAGAGGGAGGAAGGTGGGGGGGGAGAGGAGAGAGAGAGGAAATTTCAAACAGGCTCCATGCTGAGTGTGGAGCCTGACAGGGGGCTCAATCCCACGACCCTGGGATCACGACCTGAGCCAAAATCAAGAGCTGGATGCTCAACCAACTGAGCCACTCAGGTGCCCCTGATTTATTCCACTTTTTAGGAAATCCGAAGTTTAAAAAAAAAGATGTCCCTTTGATCTCCCCTCTTTGAAAGAGGGTGATTCATTTGAGGTAGAAATACCTCTTTAGTGTTTATGTAATTTATCATAGGTTGAAATCTTGAATGTGAAAGGAGTGTGTAAATTTCTTTGTGTAGTTTGGTACTAGCTATGTAAGCAGGCCCAGAGGAAAAGTCCAAAGGTATCTTTAAATGATTTGGGGACCTATTTTAGTGCAAGCTGAACATGCTTTTGTGGAGGGACAACAAATGAAAACAAGTATCATTCGATTTCCTTGTCTCTTCTTCTCTTTCTAGATTGCCAAAATGCTTTGGAGTTTTTAACTAACTGACTTAAGAAAAGTCCAAAATAGCTTCGAGACTGTAAACACAGAAGCTGCAGCAAGGGGGATTCAGTGCCAATGCATCAACAAAAAAGACAGCCAGAGTTAGTGGAAGGAAATCTTCCCGTTTTTGTGTTTCCCACGGAGCTAATATTTTATGCAGATGACCAGTCAACACATAAGCAAGTGTTGACTCTGTATAATCCCTATGAGTTTGCCTTAAAGTTCAAAGGTGAGTCTCCTAGTCTGTTTCATGGCTTTTCACCTGTCCCTACTAACTTTTTTACTTGTAGAAACTAATTTTTTAAAACCACTAATGGCCACTGTGACTTTTTCTTTCAGTTTTGTGTACTACTCCAAATAAGTATGTTGTCGTTGATGCTGCGGGTGCAGTGAAGCCTCAGTGCTGTGTGGATATGTAAGTCAAAGTCACTCCCTGGTAACAGGTTTTAAGTGTGTTAATATTCATGTGTTTAACTCGAAAAGGGTCTCATCTCGAAGCCGTTCCCACACAGGCATCTATTATGTTTTGAATTTTTGCTGGAGCTTTTCGTCTCCAAATTCTTCAGAAGTCCCTAAGGTTCCAACCAGGTCGAGCAAATACTTAATAGTATCTCACGATGTTGGAGCTGATACGTGTGTTAATATCTCCATGAACATTTCCTCATTGTTATGCTTTTTAGTCAGAGCAGAGTCATTTATGAAGGTAAACTTCTAACTTACTCCTTTGCATTGCTCTAGCTATAATGGGCAATTTAGCTTCCCGTGGAACATCCCGTTATAGTGACATTTGCGAAACTGAATACCACATTCACAGAACGATGGGACTATAAGTTCATCTGAAATGATTCAGCTAATAAGCCTGGAAGTTAATCTATACACACAGGAAGCAAGTGCGTAACGACTCCTCTGTAAAAGGTTACCTGAGCTCTTCCAGATAATTTCGTTTTAGAGTGTCGGATAAATGACTGTTTGTTCAAGCTGTTCACATTTAAGTTTCACTTTAGAGCTAGTGGTGACCAGATGGCCCAATGGACCAGCTCTTAATTTAAGCTACCAAGTAGACTGTACTTGTTTAAATCTTCCATGAGAATGAGAAGCACAGGCTTTTGTGTCCGAACACATTTTCATCGTCTCCTACCCGTAAAATGATATATATCTTTAGAGGACGTGTTTTCGCAGGTTTCTTTTGATTTCTCATTTACCACACAATAAGCAAGGACTCCTCCAAAGAAATGGTGTCTCTTGCCAAATAAATGTGTTATCTTTGACCTAATTGGTTTGTGTTCTCCATTAAGAACGAAGCAAAATAAATGGAACTGTAGACGACTCTCATAAAAATTGGAGTGCTTTAGACTCTTTTCAGAGGAATAAGGAAAGTGCGTTGTTAGCCTCCTGATGGCACTGGTCATACTGGGTTCTTTGCTTATTCAATTGCTTGTTTTTACCTGTGTGCATAGACTTGCAATTTTAAGCCTAGGTGAGGTTTGTTACTTGAATGATAAGTAAGTGTCAATAGACATCTATGAGACTTTTGTGAGAAAGAAACCATTTTATATATATGTCCTATTTAGTAACTGTTGCTGGCCACAGATGTCAGGGGGAAAAATGCCATTGCTAAAAGGAATTTTCTTTACCTATATATTCTTTTACTTCAGACTTTAAAACTATTTTTTAAGTTTATTTTGAGAGAGCAAGTGGGGTAGGGGCAGAGAGAGGGGAGAGAGTCTCAAGCAGCCTCTTCAGCGCAGAGCCCGATGTGGGGCTCGAACTCCCCATGAGATCAGGATGTGAGCCGAAATCAAGAGTGGTGCTTAACCAACTAAGTTGGCGCTTAACCTCAGGCGCCTCGCTGAAGGGTTTTATTCTATGTTGCAGAGTATGTGTTTGCATCAAATATTTTATTAAAATATTTTTAAGTTTATTCATTTTAAGAGAGTGAGAGATTGTGCAGCATTAGCAAGGGGAGGGACAGAGAGAGAGAGAGAGGGAGAGAGAGAATCCCAAGCGGGCTCCATGCTGTCAGCTGCAGAGCCCGACACAGGGCTCAATCTCAGGAACTGTGAGATCATGACCTGAGCCAAAATTAAGAGTCGGACCCTTAATCGACTAAGCCACCCAGGCACCCCAGGTCTTCATCAAATATTTTAGGATTCTAAATATTCCTTTTTATCTATGCTGTGGCTTTTTTTTTAAACATCATTAGCAAAATTCTGTATTTGAGTCTTGGGTGATAGTCAGTTAATTGTCTCCTGTATGAAATCTCTTGCTGAATTCTGTTTCACAGTCCCCCAGAAACCTAAACAGCATTTATTTTTTTAATGTTTTCAGTGTGATTCGTCATAGAGACGTTCGATCCTGTCACTATGGTGTAACGGACAAATTCCGTCTTCAAGTTTCCGAGCAAAGCCAGAGGAAGGCTTTAGGAAGGAAAGAGGTGGTGGCTACTCTTCTCCCATCTGCGAAAGAACAACAAAAGGAAGACGACGAAAAAAGGATAAAGGAGCATTTAACTGAAAGTTTATTTTTTGAGCAGTCCTTTCAACCAGGTAGTCTTTAGTTTGCGTTTAAAGCCCTTTGGAGGTCTTGTGCATTTCTGACTTGAAAATAGGGAGCTAAGAATAATTACTAGAAAAAGGATCTGCCCCTTTAAGCCCAATTAACTACTTCCAAACGGAAGCTGGAGGTCTGGTACCCAAGGTGAAGCAAGAGTCCTCGAGCCAGCCTTGAAACAAGGCAGAAAGCATCTCGGCAGCCGAGGCTGTAAGGAGCTGGTGGCTGTAGCCTTTTAAATGTGCCCAACCTGAGAATGCAGCTACCCGCTTCATAAGGCTAGCACAGTTTGGCAATCGTATACTTTTGTTTCTATGACTTTCCTGTATCCTTTCTCATTTAATTAGTTCGAAGAAGGAGAGGGATTGTGTTTGGCAATAGGCCAAGCTTGGTGCACTGTTCGTATTATTTGGAAAAAAAATCTCATTAAAGTTGAAGTTAATTAAACTAAGTAGATTATAATATCCCCTGTGGGCTATTAACTGAATCCCTGTCCATTCCTCATTTCCTTCCAGCTTAGATATTCAGAAGTGTTATGATATATTCTTTCAACATTGACACTATCCTCAGATTCAACTCGTTGGACGTCAATCCTCCTCCCTCTTAACTTCTCATTATCGTCTTCCAACCCTATTATAAGAGGAGGAAGATAAAATTTTCCATAAAAAACATGGAACCTTTTTGATAGTGATAGATGAATGTGATAGCAGCTGCCCTTGAAATTGCAACAGTATCTATGAGGAATTAAAAGCAGTTCTACTTGTCATGACATTAATTCACAGATCCCTGTCAGTTTGTTCATCCTGGAGGGTTTATTTGGATAATGCAGGGAGTAATGCCTCTCTGATTTACTGCAGGCAAGAGTCTTCTCCGTCCACGCAGGGAGTGCCCGGAATTCATGGTGAAACCAAGCCCAGGGACTAGGTAGTAGCCAGTAGATTGCTTTCAACTGTTGTTGACTGACAGGACCAGATTTTCAGCTTTTGAAGCTGAAAGAGAACCTCTGGTAAATGTCACTTTGATCTCTGATCAGTATTGTGAAGTGGACTCATAAATATTTATGCAATGCAAGATTCTGCCTTTAAAATGCCTTCTCTAGAATAAGAAAAGTCGTACGATGAGTATTTGTTTTTTGATGTTAAATTCATAAATGCATAATTGGCTCATTTCGGTTTTTAACAGACCAGTGTATTTTATTTAAAAAAAAATTTGTTTAATGTTTGTTTATTTTTGAGAGAGAGAGAGGAAGACAGAATCCAAAGCAGGCTCCAGGCTCTGAGCTGTCCGCACAGAGCCTGACATGAGGCTTGAACTCAAACCGTGAGATCGTGACCTGAGCCGAAGTCGGACGCTCAACCGCCTGAGCCACCCAGGCGCCCCAACAGACCAGTTTAGTAGCCAAAAAAACACAAGGGTTAAGAGTTCAGTTATCTGTATGTTTTTTCCTTTAGTTTAAAATTTGTTAGAATTCTGGTGAAAATCATCCTAAAAGGTTAAATAATTACATTGTGTATTACCTGAGCATTTTATTCTTATTTTACTCTGATAATGGTCCTTTGGTATCTGAAGTGTATTCGAAAATTCTTGTAATTGTAAAATCAAAGTAGGTAAATGAATGAGGTGGGGAAAAAAATCTCTCTAAGCCATCTGTGTCAGGAAGCTCAACGAAGGCAAGCGCCTTATTTGTCTCGTTGACCATCATGCCCTTGGCCCCTAGCACAGTGTGCAGCAGAGTAGTTACACAGGAGGTGTCTACGTGGCCTTCACTAGGAGGGCTGGACTTCTCATCGGGCTGGGTCTGCTGGATTGGTTTTCTTTGTCTTACAAGGTCCATGGCTCTGCCAGCCTTCCGAGCAAGGGGGACATGGCAGTGGAGCCCCATATGAAGTCCTGACCAACCTGTCCAGGTAGTGAGTGGTTACCCCAGTGTTTCTACTGTGGCACGAAACTGAGTACTCTCTTCTTGAATAGAGCATAATGGTGACCGATTGAGTCCATGTTGACAAAGTGGTATTTTTCACTTCTCCTGTTTATTAAATTAGTAGCAACTTACGTCTGGTTTCCAGTATGCAGAATTCTACAGATTTTCATTAAGTTTCTCTAAACTGAAATGTTGAAACAAATCGAGATTGTTTGGGGGAGGTTTTGAACTGTCCTTATTTTTGCACCTCTTTAGCTCAGGAAGATGTTTATTAGACATATTACAAGTGCAACAGTGTTGTGAGCCTCCATGATACTAGCCAGAAAATGGTCAAGGGCTAGATCATGAAAAATTCAGATTTCATAAATGTTTTGAAAGGCAGTTAAAATGAGAAGTTTCTTCTCCAGCTGATTGTACTAGAAAAGACACAGCAGTAACAGATTCAAAAAGGAAAACAGCACCTACAGTCACACACACTTAACAGATCTGCTTATGTAAGTGTTCCGTGTTCCTTTCCAGACCTTGTCTGTATGCATAAATACATATATATATATATATATATTTTTTTTTCATTTAACAGAAATTTAAGAGAAACCCACAAAGCCTACCTTTACAAAATACCACAGCCCAGGTTTATTAAGATGTTTTGAAGAGATGCAGGTGAATCTTAGTAGGTTTGTCTTAATTATATCACTAAGGAATTGCCAGGTCTATGCAGTGTTTGAGCCTGTGCCCTCTGGCTTAAGAAAATCACACTATTTATTATTGTTTATAACAATAAAAGGTTGCAAACGACCTAAAAGTCCATCAGCTGGGGACTGATTACATTGTGAATGTTCATGAGATGGGATGCCAGGCAGGCATTTATTTACAAGGATCTGATAGAATGATAGATGGTTACAATTGACCTAGTAAGAGGCTCAAATCTATTTCTGAGAGGAAAACAGTTATAGAACAGTGTGTATATTATGGTCTCATTTATATTAAAGCTTTTGTATGTTTATATGGGTATTTATAAAATCTGAAAGGATCTGTATCAAGCCTTAACAGTGTTCCCTCGAGGAAGAAACTATTTCCTCCATCTCTATAAAATCTTCGCAACGATCTTGTAGTTTCAGCAAAACAAACAAACAAAAAAACCTATTTCCGTTTTGAAAGATTTCAAGTATCTCTGCAAATGTCTTTGGAATTTTTAAAAATACTAAAAATTCCTTGAAATGATCTTTATTGTGGGTTTGTAACCAGCAGTGTGGTTTTCATAAACCAATGTTTTCCTTGAAAGCTCATCTCTGCAGCAGATATAAAGATAACTTCATTTATTAACTAAAATAAGACTTGTTTTTAGGTATTCGTGCTATGGTTTCATCTCAAGCAATAATCACTGTAAAATTTGAAATTTGTTTTCACCTATGTGGCTTTGTCAAGGCTCAGTTAAACTTCATGCAACAGCTAAGGTATTAATAATTTAGAAAAGCTGCATTTAATAATAAAATGAATGGTGTTATTTCATTAATAAAACACAGATTGTGTTGCTGTTGGCTATTCCTTTTAATGAAAGAAGGGTAGCCTGAAAGGCTAGATGACAGAATGTACTGTTATTGGGTTTCTTAAAAATATGGGTGGGAATCCTGTACACATACAACCAGAACTGTAGAAGAGCAGGCCTGATCATGTTTTTTAATTTTATTTGATTGTGGTAAGAACACTTAACATGGGATCTGCCCTGCTCACAACTGTTTAAGTGTCCAATACAGTACTATTAATTACGGGCACAATGTTGTACGGCAGATCGCTAGAACTTGTTTTACTTTATTGAGACTTTATGCCCGTGATTAGTATCTCCCATTTTAAACACACCCCCAGTCCCTAGCAGCCACCATTCTACTCTCTGTTTCTGAGTTTGACTCTTTAAGATGCTTCCTGTAAGTGGAATCGTGCAGTATTTGTCCTTCTGTGACTGGTTTATTTCATTTAGCGTGATAGCTGCCAGATACTGCTTTTGCTTTCTTCTTGGCTATAAATGGGGTAGAGCAGAGGACAAGGACTTTAACAGGTAGCTTTAACACACTCAAGTAGTGCCTTTCTGCTGCTTTAACATTTTCAAAAATGGTAGCAGAATGCTACACTTATGAGGACCAAAGCTGTCTGGAGACCTACCTAAGATACTCCCAGAAGGCAGTGCGCTCCAAAATGGAGTAGACACAAGCAATACATTGGGGTATAGGAAGAAAATATCCGAACTTCAGTTTCTATCTATGTCTAGCCCATTTGTTAAAAATTCTATTTGTATATTTTATACACATATGCAGATGATGGCATGCTTAAATACTTGTACTGATTAGGGTAAGGTTGGGGGTGGCGTTAGAATGGTGACATTTCAGTAGGAACTCACTACCTCATAATGCCACTTCACCATTCCATTCTGTACTGACTCAGAAGTTATGGGCTTCCAGATAAGTCCAGTAGATTGGTCTCCATGGAACGGAAATATTAGGCAAAGAGTCAGAGAAGCCAGACGAAACCAGAATCCTGGTGAGTGGTGGACAGTATATGTGAACCAGCTTTGGTCTTAAGTTGTTTTTAAAATCAAGCTCAGAGATTTTTGTCTTTTTACAGAAAACAGAACTGTCTCCTCAGGACCTAGTTTACTAACTGTCTTCCTGGGAGTGGTGTGCATCGCAGCTCTGATGCTTCCTACGCTGGGGGATGTGGAATCGCTGGTGCCTCTCTACCTCCACTTAAGTGTCAATCAAAAATTAGTGGCCGCTTATATCTTAGGTGAGTGTTTGAAGGATGCATTTGGGTCATGTGTGTAGGCTCCGAGGTGGAGGTGGTGGTGTTACATGTGTATGGGGTAATAGTGGCCACGGGGCTGATACTTGTGTGATTTTATCTCTACACCCAACGTGGGGCTTGAAACTCAACGACTCCAAGATGAAGAGTCACACACGCTCTTCCGAGTGAGCCAGCCAGGTGCCCCTACAATTAGTTCTTTGTAGCTTATTGATCTAGTACCTAATACTGTATTCAGTTATTTTCATTTTGCTGATTTTCAATGGTATAAAACATGTAAAAGATGTAAAATGCGCATATTCCACGATCCAGCATCTCTACTGCTAGGAATTGATCGTGGGGAAACACTTCGACAAAGTGCATACAGTGATAAAGGTGAACACTGCAGCCTCGTTTAACGTCATGAACCTTCTCTTTAAGCCAGTTCCCTGGCTTAACATTTCCTGTTAAATTATTCTTTCAGCCATCCTAGCTTGAAATCTTATGATTACCTTAACTGAACCAGTTACTCGGTACCTGCCACGTGTCAGGGATCAGGGTTCTGGTGACGACAGACTCTGTCTTCGTAGTCTCCTGTCACCTCTTCTGAGTCACCAAGTCTTCAGTATTCTTTCAGTATTTCTTGGTATGTTTTTTTTTTTTTTTTTTAGAGAGCACGGGTGAGCAGGGGGTAGGACACGGGGGGAGAGAGAGAGAGAGAGAGGAGAGAGAGAGAGAGAGAGAGAGAGAGAGAGAGAGAGAGAGAGAGAGAGAATCCTAAGAAGACTCCATGCTCCGCACAGAACCCAGTGCAGGGCTCGATCCTACAACCCTGGGATCATGACCTGAGCTGAAAATCAAGAGTCAGCTGGACGCTCAACTGACTGAGTCACCCAGACGTCCCTTCTCTCTTTTTTTAAGTCGAAAAATTGTCTTCTAAATATGACACCGTACTGTCTGTCTGTGTGCCTTCCTTTCGTATTCCCACCCCCCACCCCCACCCCACGCTTTATCTTCTCCCAGATGCTCCATCACATTGCTGTTAGATTGATTTCCACTCAGGTTTGGTGTTCCCACCGCCGCTCCCAGCTCAAGAGTCTTCAGTGGTTCCCCAAGTCCATGGGAAGAAGTACGAGTCCACAGTTTGGCATCTAATGCTCTCTACTCTGTGACCTCTTCCGGCTAATCTTGTCTAGCTGATTCCCTGTATAAATCCTTGAGCAGAGCCTGTTAGATTTTTTACTGATCCCCAAAAAGCTCATCGAGAGTCTGGTCAACCTCCTTGCCCTCGCTCTGGCCATTCCCTCACCTGAAATGCCTGCTGATCTCATTGTTCCTTATCATTCCTGTCTGTCTTTTAGGCTTATTTCAGCTTGACATTTTGGGGCATCTTTTCTGTCCGGCCTGGTCCTACGCAGTGATTCTCCTCTGTACTTTATCACTCACTTTTTTTCCTTTTACCACTTATTTGGGACTGAGCGTATTCTTACATTATTAAATTTTTATGGTTTTATGTATGGAGCCTCTTCGAAAGAGATACACCGAGCAGGAATACTGTGCTTTTGTCTCTCTGTGCTCCTAGAGCCCTGAGATACAAATAGGCTCGAAGTATGTTTGTTGATGAAGTTGGCTGGCTTTATGGACACTTTAAAATGCCATGTCTGGGGGAGCCTGTGGCTCGGTCGGTTAAGCGTCCGACTTTGGTTCAGGTCATGATCTCGTCAGTTGTGGGTTCGAGCCCCACGTCAGGCTCTGTGCTGACAGCTAGCTCAGAGCCTGGAGCCTGTTTGAGATTCTGTGTCTCCCTCTCTCTCTGACCCTCCTCTGTTCACACTGTCTCTCTCTCTCTCTCTCTCTCTCTCTCTCTCTCTCAGAAATAAATAAAAAACATTAAAAAAATTTAAAATGCCATGTCTCCTATTATGGCTGATGTGACCTGGACAATGTGGAAGGTGTATTCGATGGTGAAAAAATGATCTGTAGCCAGACAGTAGTGACTTAATTAAAATCTATTCAGTGACTGCCCATTGCTATCAACTGGATTTCTTCTATATAATATCAACTATTCACACTGACTTTGAATTCTTGGTAGAGTGCCTGTCCCTGTGCTGTTTCTTATTTGCTCCTTGAGGTCCAAACAGTGACTTACTGCATGGAAGATTTTGTAAAATGTGTGGCTTTAACTGTTCTCCAATTTTCTTTCAGGTCTTATCACAATGGCCATACTTAGAACATGAGCAAGGAATTCAGTTGACTTCTGAAGTAAATTTATCTTGCAAATATGAATGTGGACTGCCTTTGATCTCTTTCACTCCATTAACATGCTACCGACTATTGAGTGATTGACCGTAACTGCAAATGTATAATATATATTTTAAATTACAAACGGCAAGGATGCTTCTGAGTGACACCTAGGAAATCATTGGAAAAAAATTCTTTTTATATCTAAACCTATTATGCAAAAGACTTCAAACATCTGTTATTGTCTTCTTTTTTTTTCTAATTCATTTTGATCACCAAGGTCCTGTGTCCTTCACAGCTACAGGTGTGAAACATAAAATGACCTTTATTTCCTGACTACAAACGTCAATGTTCCTATGTAACTTATACCTTGTCCTCTGTCATTACAAACAGTTGCCATGGGGTTTCTAAAATAAGTTTTACAGTTAATGTGCAGAGGGTACACACCAAAGCCTAAAGTGTTGAGGGATCATGCATATCCTACCCTAGGATCTTCCAGAAGAACAGACATACTTACAGAATAGGATGTGGTCCAGACACAAAGCCTGTGGGTTTTTTTTTTTTAACCCTCGGAATTAGGGTGACTTCTCTGTTTGGTCTAACAATTCGAAAGGAAGGTAGGCATTTGTTTAGTTACGTCGTTCACCCTGGCTTTACCTCTGGATAATGCTTTACGTGAACAGGAGGAAAAAAATCCCTTTATCATTTCTTGCCAGCCCTTTGCCTGACTGTAAGCAACTAGCCCAGACTGGGATGACCAGATGCCGGGTGGTTTGTGTGGCGATGTTTTTCATCTTTAAACTCCAAGCCAAGTGTAGAAAATACTTGATATGTGTCTATTTTATATCAATCATGGAGATATTTTTTAAGTTTGTATTTATTAAAACAACTTTACCCAAAAAGGTCCCTAAAGCAACAACTATTTACATTTCTTTATAACTTCTCTGATCTTGAACATATATGTATGCGGTTTTAACTGTTATTATCATAATAGCTGATCTTCTGACTTAGAATTTTTTTATTTATTTATTACGAGAGAGAGAGCGTGTGCATGAGCAGAAAGAGGGAGAGAGAGAATCCCAAGCAGGCTCCGTGCTGTCAGTGCAGAGCCCGACACGGGGGCTTGAACCCACGAACTGTGAGATCGTGACCTGAGCCGAAATCAAGAGTTGGACGCTTAACCAAATGAGCCACCCAGGCGCCCCTTGACTTAGGATTTTTATCTGCGAGCACAATGCCTTGTGCCTCTTGAAAATCATGTTACAAATCTTTTTACCGAACAAACTTCGGCATTGCTACTGTAGTATTCTCGAGGAAGAAACACAACATGTATGCCTGAGGTTGGTTTTTGCAGGAAATAGTACTTTGCTTCTAAAGTAAAAGCTTTTACATAGGCTCTTTCATAGCAAATCTTCATTGTGTAACCATTTGGGGAAGATAAATCATTAAATGGATCGCGTCTGTACATTGCATAATGACTGAAAAGCACATAAATGTAATCTATTTTGAACTTTGTAAAAAAAAATATGGAGGCTATCCTTGTTTCTCTATCCCTTTCAAGTCCTCTGTGTGTGTGTGTGTGTGTGCGCGCGCACACGTGCATCCGTGCACGTGCGTTTCTGTGTGAGCACACACGTGTGTGTGAGATAACCCATTGTAAAGGACAGAAATTACTTTAAAAAAATAAAATTTGAGACCTCCCGAGTTTCACAGTGACTTAAACATTTTATTTGAGGGACCTCTGAGGAACTCAAGTTTTAGTCTATTTCCTAAAGCTGTTTCCTACTCCTGTGAGTTAAATAGGAAAAATAAGGAGTGAAATATGTGAGCTAAAATGTATTAAGTTTCTTAATTTGCCAGGGGAATTAATTTGTCTAGATTTTTGAATAGGTAAGAGTCACATGCTTCAAAGATCAACTATAAAAAGGTATACCAGGGTGCCTGGCCGGCTCAGTCAGTGGAGCGTGTGACTCTTGATCTTGGGGTTGTGAGTTCAAGCCCCGCATTGAGCATAGAGATTACGTAAAAGTGTACAGTAAAAAAAAAAGTCACCGCTTGCCATCCCTGTCCACGTCATTCCTTGTCCACTCAGCGCCTTTCAAGTGACCACTGTTGTTGGTTTAAATACGCTTCCACTGTTTCTTTATCCAAATACATTTCTTGTGTGGCTTATAGCATAATTCATGGGGCCAGTTCCTTCCTGACCAGTTTTATCAGCAGTACATCAGAGTGCCTGTTCTAGCCTCATCAGCCATGTGTCTTGCCAATGTGATAGATGAGAAATGACATCTCTGTATACTTTTTTTAACTTAAAAGTGAGGTTGACCACCTTTTGAAAAAACTATTTTTGAGAGAGACCGCATGAGCAGGGTGGGGTGGGGTGGACAGAAGATCCAAAGTAGGCCCTGCGCTGACAGCAGCGACCCCGTTGTAGGGCTCAAACTCATGAACTGTGAGAGCATGACCTAAGCGGAAGTCAAATCCTCAACCGACTGAGCCACCCAGGCGCCCTGCCCACCTTTTCATAGAGCTATTTATTCATATCCTCTGTTCCCCTAGCCCCTGCTTTCTGGTGGCAGAAAGCCTACTGGCTTCTAGGAGAATTCTGTGATATGAAGCAAAGGTTTCCTTCTGGCTTATCGTGCTTCTTTTGACTTTGCTTATGGTATTTTTACCATGTAAACCTCCTAGGGTAGTTGAATTTATGATCTTTTATGGCTTCTGGATTCTGAACCCTAGAAAACCCCAGACCATTCCAAGGTTACAAATCCTCAATACACACACGCACATGGACACCAGTGTGAAGCTCTAATGAAGAGAATAATCCATTTACAATAGCAAAATAATTTAAAATTCAAAAACCCTAGGTTTATTTGTGAATTTTTTATGTCTTTATTTTGAGAGAGACAGAAAGCGAGTGAGGGAGGGGCAGAGAGAGAGAGAGGGAGACAGAATCCGAAGCAGGCTCCAGGCTCTGAGCTAGCTGTCAGCACAGAGCCCAATGCGGGGCTAGAACCTTTGAACTATGAGATCGTTACCTGAGCTGGTCGGACGCTTAACCAGCTGAGCCACCCAGGAGCCCCTCACAAACCCTAGGTTTAAACTTCAAGTCCATATGGGGCGTCTGGATGGCTCAGTTAGTTAAGCGTCCGACTTCGGCTCAGGTCGTGATCTCACAGCTCGTGGGTTCAAGCCCCACTTCAGGCTCTGTGCTGACAGCTCAGAGCCTGGAGCCTGTTTCAGATTCTGTGTCTCCCTCTCTCTCTGCCCCTCCCCTGTTCATACTCACACTTTCTCTCTCAAAAAACATTAAAATTAAAAAAAAAAAGCTTAAAGTCCATAATCTTTTATAAGGAAAACTAAAAGACCCTCCTGAGAAACCCAAAACTAGACTTGAACAAGTAGAAAGACATCTTTCTGTTTTAGGACATACAGCCTTGACATCAAAATTTCTCGTTTGTAAGTTACGGAAGTTTAACATGATTCCGATGAGAATGCCAAGAGGTTTTGGTATCTCTTTTCTTACCCAGACAAGTTGATTCTAGATTCATCTGGAGAAATAGGCACAGCTAGGAAAACTCTTTGAAAGAAGATTAATGGGAACAGTTCTCCCAGAAATTAAAACATTTATATAAACCCCATAATTCTAACTGTGGCACTGACTGGACCATGAAGAGAGCAATTGAAAAGAACTGGAAGTAACAGAAACAGACTGAAATACATCTAGGAATTTAGAATATGCTAGGAGTGTCATCTCAAAAACAATATACTGGTCAATAAATGGCATGAAAACAACTGGGTAGCAATCTAGAAAAAATTGAAGTGGGATTGATGCATTCTACCAAGATAAACTCTAAGTGGATAAAACATTTGAATGTAAAAAAACCCCATAAAGGTGCTAGATAACCATATAAGGGAATTTATTCCTTCCTTTATCATCCTGGAAGGCATTTATTTTTGATGACTCAATAGCGGTGTTCCATATCAAAGACTAAGTCTGAACCAGTGCCTCTCCTAGACGGCTTTCCTCCTTTTAGTGTGTTATTTCCCAGTTTTGTAAAAGGACTCCCCCGGACACCACCAAATGAGTTTCCAAAGTAGATTCCCAGAATCACAAAGCAGTTGGATCTTCCCTGTTAGAGATTAATTCAATGTACTTAAGTCTCAAGTCCCTTCCCTTTAATTTGAAACCTGTCACATTTGGACAGGCTGCAGTCAGCAAGCACTGGGTGAGTGGCCGGTGATCGTACACTGTGTCTGCACTGCCGGGATTTACAGTGTGTTGGAGTGCGGCGGCCTGGGGGAAGGGAGGAACAAAATGCACCCCAAACAGCCTTGGACCTGGTTCCACGCTCAAGCGTGTGCTCCCCCCCCCCAACAAATGCTGCAGGAGTTGGAAGGCTCTGAGCTGACTCTTAAAGGGTGGGCTCCATCCATAGAGAGGAGTTGGGTTCATAAGAAAAGGCAAGGATGAGTGTGCCATGATATGAGGCAAGTTGCTTTGAAATACTTCCCAGGGGAGATATTGGAGACTGATGTATGTGCCATTATTTCCTGTCTGCCACGAAGAACGCGTTTCCCTGCCCCGATGAAATGGCCTGACCGTGGGCCCGTGGAAAGAAGACCCAAACTCCCCAAGGGGCCACAGGTATTACAAAGTTTAATCAGGAAACAAGGTAAAGAAATAGTTGTCATCGTGAAAACAAATATGATTCATCTTGGAAGCAGCCAGCAAACAGAAATGCAGGTGTTTGTCACCTCGAAATCGTTAGGCCTGCACAAGTCTGCCACCCAAGTTAACTTCAAAAGGAGTTGTACAAAGTCAGCATCTAAAGTTCGGGTTTCTAGAAGGGATCCTGGAAATGAGCGTCTTGGCCAGATATTTTCATTCGCGAACACTTCAGTGGAAAGACAGCACAGCGGCTGGCTGAGAAGATACCTTCGGGGTTTCAACATGAACACGGAAAGAGCACTGACATTCCAAAACTGTGTTATTATGAGAAAGATTGAACATTTCCAGTAGCACCTAAAAGCCTGACATTTTGAGAGAACACACTTAAAAGGAACAATCTATTTATTTATTTAATAGTTTATTGTCAAGTTGGTTTCCATATAACACCCAGTGCGCATCCCCACAAGTGCCCTCCTCCATGCCCATCACCCCCCTTCCCCTCTCCCCCACCCCCGTCAGCCCTCAGTTTATTCTCAGCATTCAAGAGTCTCTCATGGTTTGCCTCCCTCCCTCTCCCCAACTATTTTTTCCCTTCTTCTCCCCCGTGGTCCTCCGTTAAGTTCCTCCTAATCCACCTATAGGTGCAAACATATGGTATCTGTCCTTCTCTGCCTGACTTATTTCGCTCAGCATAACACCCTCAAGGTCCATCCACATTACTACAAATGGCCAGATTTCATTCTTATTGCCATGTAGTATTCCATCGTATAGATAAACCACATCTTCTTGATCCATTCGTCAGTTGATGGACACTTAGGCTCTTTCTGTGGTTTGGCTATTGTTGAGAGTGCTGCTATGAACATTGGGGTCCATGTGCCCCTATCCATCAGCACTCCTGTGTCCCTTGGGTAAATTCCCAGCAGTGCCATTGCTGGGTCATAGGGGAGTTCTATTAGTTTTTTGAGGAACCTCCACACTGTTTTCCAGAGAGGCTGCACCAGTTTGCATTCCCACCAACAGTGTAGGAGGGTGCCCGTTTCTCCACATCCTCGCCAGCATCTGGAGTCTCCTGATTTGTTCATTTTAGCCACTCTGGCTGGCGTGAGGTGGTATCTCAGTGTGGTTTTGATCTGCATTTCCCTGATGAGGAGGGACTCTGAGCATCGTTTCATGTGTCTGTTGGGCATCTGGATGTCCTCTTTGGAGAAGTGTCTGTTCACGTCTTCTGCCCATTTCTTCACTGGATTATTTGTTTTTTGGGTGTGGAGTTTGGTGAGTTCCTTATAGATTTTGGATACTAGCCCTAAAAGGACTAGTTTAGAAGAGACCCAGAGGAAATTGGAGGGAGTGGGCTGGAACTAGAAGACCCAGACGGAGAGCCCCACAGAGCCCAGCTGTGTTGGCCCAATGGGAGAATGCCAAGTTCATGATTATTTCATTAGGAAAATATTTGCTACACCTATAATCTGGAAGTGATCAACAACATACCAGAGAAGGACATTACTCTCCAGGATGAAATACCAAACAGAATAACAAAGAGTTGACCCAGCTACACAGGCTGTTGGGATGAGGTCTTGTCCAGTTACCACATCAAAGACGCTGCCACAGGCAGAAAAAAAGAGGACTCAATTAGGACACTGGTTTGGAGAGGCTTTATATAAGCCAGAGGAAAAAGAAATGCAAATAGACTAAGCTCAAGCTGGCTGCTTCCTTATTTTGTTCATTTAGTTTGGTTCTGATTTGCCCCGGCTGCTCGGTCAGGCAAAAGATATCCACAAGTTTAGTGACACCTATCCTGAGCTGTGTCAGCGCAGTCCCTAATAAGAACCAGGCCCACTTCAAGGAAGATGATGACGATGCTTGTCTATCTCACTCTGTGCTTTCTCCAACTTAGTATGGCAATTGCTTTGCGAATCACGGACTTAATGAATGCACAAGGTGGGCCGTTCAGGATGTGAGCCAGGTAGGTGGAGGAAAGGCCTGAGTCAATAAAGTGAAAAGAATCAAGGATGTTATGAGGATGTGGACAGATTTGTAGTCCACCGAGGTAGAGAAAAACAATGCCAAAAAACACCATGAGAAAATGAAGTGTGAGTCGTGCTAATAGTAAGGGGGAAAATGTGCTAAATCCTGGGGTGGATGGGGAAATTGCTTTTGTGCAATCATAGGTCACAAAAGGAAAGGTTATGAATGGATTTATTTGCAGAATTGGAATGGAAGCTTTCTGTCTTCTGATGATCATGTTTTTGGAGGTTAACACTGTACCAGGCAATGGGTATCTCTTGCTGTTCTCAGGCTATTAGGGAACAGGTATCTTTTTTTTGTCTGTGGGTTTTTTCTTTCTCTTTTAAAAATTTTTTAAATGTTTCTTTATTTTTGAGAGAGAGAGAGAGAGAGAGAGAGAGGGAGAGAAAAAAATGAGTGAGTGGGGGAGGAGCAGAGAGAAAGGGAGACACAGAATCCAAAGCAGGCTCCAGGCTCCAAGCTACCAGCACAGAGCCCGACGCACGGCTTGAACTCACGAACCCTGAGATCATGACCCGAGCCGAAGTCGGACATCCAAACGACTAGGCCACTTGGGCGCCCCTGTGGGTTTTTTCTTAATAGACTTTATCATTTAGAACAGTTCTAGGTTCACAGCAAACCTGAGCAGAAAGTACCGAGAGTTCCCATATCCCCACATCCACTCCTCACATGCGTTGTCACTCTACTATCTGTATCCCTCAGTTGTGCATGTTTTTCAATGGCTGGACCTACACTGGCAAGTCATTATCATGAAAGTCCACAGCTTCTATTAGGGTTCACTCTTGGTGTACCTTCTGTGGGTTTGGACAAACTTATAATGACATGCATCCACCATTATAGTATCGTACAGGAAGTATGCTATCACTGCCCTAAAACTTTTCTGTTGGGGTTTTCTTTTTCAACTTAAAAAATTATCTTGGAAAATGTTCAACAGGTACAGAAGCAGAGAGAGTAGTATAAGGAACCCCTCCCATGTACCCATTACCTGCCTTCATAAATGACCAACCGTGGCCAATCTCAAAGAGCCATTTTGCAAAGGCTATGGGAACATAGCTATAGGCAGATTACTGTTATGTTTGAGGAAAAAGGGTTTCTTTTCAGTAGTTTTTTAAGTGAGTGATTGAAGTATTTTGGGGTGGTCATGTATTCAGGCACTAGATGTGCTGGCCACTTTGCAAATGACCTACTTGCCACTCCAAGTATGGTTCGTGGAGCAGCAGCATGGACATCAATCACCTGGGGGCTTATTGGCGATGCAGAATCTCCCACCCGCCCCAGACCTACTGAGTCAGAGTCAGCAGTTGAATAAGGTCCCCCGGTGAGGTGTATGTACATCAAAATTAAGAAATACTGTCTGCCTGACCTAGGCCAGACACTTAAAATAGCCTCATAACAATCTTACGACAACACTTCAAGGCAGATATTATCTTGCCCAATTTACAGATGAGATAACTGAGGCTGAGTAGATTATTCAGCCTTCCCAAGAGCTCACAGCTAATACATTTAGATCTGTCTGTCTGGCTTCACAGTTTTTGATTTTACCACTTGTAGCATGCAGCCTCCCCACTAAGGGGTTTACTTTTGGGGCAACTCCGTAAAGAAAAAGAAAAGATAATAGTATGTGTTTACCCAACAGAAAACAACGAGGCATCTTGGCAACAACAACGGCAACAGAAAACCACACCGTTTGCTATTACGCAAGCAGTCGCTTCCTCCACTGAAAGACCGTCTCGCTTCCCAATCCATTATTTTGGCATCACGTAGACAGCTCAATATTTTAGAGTGGTCAGAAAAAACAAACTGGAGCAATGATCAAAGTCACTCCCCCTTGCCAGTGACTGTTGACCCAAAAAAGAACGAAACTGCAAACACAAAGTGTCCCGGAACAAAGGGATTATATATTATAGACCCGCATAGCTGGGCAATACATTTTAAAAAATCAGCCAGACTGGTTTGACATCCCGTAGGCAGGAAGGGTAGGTTGTGGACTGGCTGCTATTTAACTTTTCAACCATCGGAGCGGGCTGAGCCTAGCAGACCTGTGCAAGAGGCAAGAGAACTGCTTCCGCGGAGAAGGGGCCCTCAAATGGATGAGTATTTTTGGGCAAGGCAACAGGCTCTTTTGTTTTCTGAGTAGCTCTTTGGAAGGAATATTACAGGAAAAGGTAGAAAAAGCCTAATTCCTGTATCATACTCATCTGATACTCATCAGATCTCAGGAGCTTCTCCCCTGTAATCCTGGGAGATTAGGCCATATCCTTCTCTTTCTGCTGTCCTAATGACCCCAGGGACCTGCATTAATGGGTCAGCATGGCGGCTTGGTTTTGCAGTGAGTTGACTTGATTAATTAGCCAGTAGCAGGAACCTGATGAAATTCTCAGCTCAAGGCCCCAGGGATCCGGTTCAGGGCACTCTGCCCTCACAAAAAAAGATCAGGTGAAGAGGCACACACACTGGCCTGGTGATAGGCACCACGGGGTTATTCTGACTGACCCCCCATTTTACAACCAAATGACCTGGACACAACCGGCTGTTGTGAAACAGTAATCCTACTGAAAGGTAGTAAACCTACTGGCTCAACAAAGCTAATTGTCTTTATGCCTGAGATCAAATTCCTGGTGTTTGGATAACTATCCCACACTCTTTTTTTTTTTTTTAACTCTGCATTCTAATGGTTTCATAATATTTTATGGCCAACCTCACCCTCATGCTAAAAAAAATATAATGAATACTGAGAATGAAGTACCCAGCCTAAGGTAAAACAGATAAGACTTTAAGAGTTATTTTAAGAATGTTTTTCTATTTCAAGATTGCTTTGGCTCTGCAGGGTCTTTCGTGACTCCATACAAAATTTAGGACTGTTTGTTCTAGTTCTGTGAAAAATGCTGTCGGAATTTTGATAGGGATCGCTTTAAATCTGTAGATTACTTTGGGTAGTAAAGACATTTTAACAATATGTGTTCTTTCACTCCATGAGCATGGAATGTCTTTCCATATCTTTGTGTCATCCTTATTTTCTTTCATCAATGTTTTATGCTTTTCCGAGTACAGGTCTTTAACCTCTTTGGTTAAGTTTATTCTTAGGTATTTTATTATTTTTGGTGCAATTGGAAATGGGTTTGTTTTCTTAATTTCTCTTTCTGCTGCTTCATTATCAGTGTATAGAAATGCAATAGATTTCTGTACATTGATTTTATATCCTGTGACTTTACTGAATTCATTCATCAGTTCTAGTAGTTTTTTGGTGGAGTCTTTCGGGTTTTCTATATGGAGTATCATGTCATCTGCAAACAGTTAAAGATTTAATTCCTCCTTAGCAATTTGGATGCCTTTTATTTCTTTACGTTTGCTGTGGTCAGGACTTCCAGTACTATGCTGAATACAAGTGGTGAAAGTGGACATCCTTGTCTTATTCCTGACCTTAAGGGAAGAGCTCCCACAAAAGACCTCGAATCGCCAAAGCAATCTTGAAAAAGAAAAAACTGGAGGCATCACAATTCCAGACTTCAAGTTATATTGCAAAGTTATACTAATCAAAACTGTATGGTACACACAAAAATAAATACACAGATTAATGAAATAGAATAGAAAACCCAGGAGTGCCTGAGTGGCTCAGTCGGTTGAGCATCTGACTTTTGATTTCAGCTTGGGCCATGATTCCAGGGTTGTGGGATTGAGCCCTGAGTCGGGCTCCATGCTGAATGTGGAGCCTGCTTGGGATTCTCTCTCCCTGTCTCCCCTGTTTGCTCTATCAAAAAAATAAATAAATAAAAAGAATAGAAAACCCAGAAATAACCCCATAATTATATGGTTAATTAATCTTTGACAAAGGAGGAAAGAATATGCAATGGGAAAAAGACAGTCTCAACACCCCCAAAAACAAATATTTGAATTAAAAAATGGACCAAAGATATGAACAGGCATTTCTCCAAAGAAGACCTCCAGATGGCCAACAGACACATGAAAAGATGCCCAACATCACTCATCCTCAGGGAAATTCAAGTCAAAACCACAGAGCGATATCACCTCACATGGGGTCAGAATGGCTAAAATGAACAACACAAGAAACAACAAGTGTTGGCGAGGATGTGGAGAAAAAGGAACCTTTGTGCACTGTTGGTGAACGCAAACTGGTGCAGCCACTCTAGAAGACCGTATGGAGGTTCCTCAAAAAATTAAAAATAGAGCTACCCTATGATACAGTGGTCACACTACTGGCTATTTCCCCCCAAAATACAAAAACACTAACTGAAAGGGATACGGGCACTCCTATGTTTATGGCAGCATTATTTACAATAGCCCCATTATGGAAGCAGCGCAAGTGCCCACTGACAGATGAATGGATAGAGAAGATGTAGTGTATACACAATGGACGATTATTCAGCCAAAAAAATAATGAAATCTTGCCATTTGTAACAACATGGTTGGAGCTAGAGAGTATAAGCTAAGTGAAATAAGTCAGAAGAAAACGAATACCATATGATTTCACTCATAGAGGAATCTAAGAAACAGAAAAATGAGCAAAGAAAAAAAGGAGACAAAACAAGAAACAGACTCTTTTTTTTAAAAAAAATTTTTTAGATGTTTTATTTATTTTTAGGAGAGAGAGAGAGAGAGAGAGACAGACAGCGTGAGCAGGGGAGGGTCAGAGAGAGAGGGAATCACAGAATGAAACAGGCTCCAGGCTCTGAGCTGGCAGTCAGCACAGAGCCCGACGCGGGGCTCAAACCCACGAACTGCGAGATCATGACCTAAGCGAAAGTCGGTCGCTTAACCGACTAAGCCACCCAGGCGCCCCGAAACAGACTCTTATCTACAAAGAACAAACTGATGTTTAGCAGAGGGGAGATGGGTAGGGGGGATGGGTGCAATAGTTGACGGGGACTACAGAGTACACAAATCATGATGGGCACTGAGTAATGTAAAGACTTGTTGAATCATATATTTAAAAAAACAATGTATATTTTTGAGGGGGAGAGGGGCAAAGAGAAAGGGAGACACAGAATCCGAAGTAGGCTCCAGGTTCTGAGCTGTCAGCACAGAGCCCAATGCAGGGCTGGAACCCATGAACCATGAGATCATGACCTGAGCCAAAGCCGGATGCTTAACCAACTGAGCCACCCAGGCTCCCCACTGTATCACTATAAGGTATATCTGAAACTAATATAACACTGTATGTTAACTATACTGGAATAAAAGTTTTTAAAAACTTAATAAAAAATAAGTAAAAGTAACCATTTGAATTCCAATAACAGAATGTTTTTCTAAACATTGAAGAATATTTTACAACTATTTTTAATCTGCATTTGAATGTCTTCATCATGGTATTTTCCCTCTGAAACTTTCACAAAGATGCTGCTAACGTGTTTATCTAAATGACCTCCTTTGTTAGGTTAGGAGGACAGTCATTATTTACCCCTCCTTCGCAGATGAGGAAACTGAGGCTGGGAGAGCTGAAGTTACTTGCCCTCCACAAGAAGGCCTCCTAGTGAGCAAGGGTCAGAGCCATGATCAGCTTCCAGAGCATGAAGTGGCCCTGTGTTCTGTCCATTTACCACAGGCTGAAGAAAAGGCCCAAAAGTAGCCACAGAAATTACCCCCTTGAAAAACCAAAGCAACAAAGCCCATGTGGGGATTATTAAAGCAGTTGAAGATATCTTTTCACTTTGGAAATTACAAATTATACAGACAGGTTATTCAGTTAAGGGGAAGACATTGAGGCGTGAGTAGCTACATTCACCATGCATATTTCAGGCCTTTTAGCCTTTAGGTTGAAAGCTGTGATGTGGACCGAGAGCAGCGGCACTTGGGGTGGGACACACAGCTGGCTGTAGTCTTTCCTTTCCTCCCTCGCTGCTCATGCTCTCTTCGCCCACGGGGAAGTGGGTGTTCTGGAAGGCAGAGGCCCCCACTCTGAAAGTGGTGAGCTAGGGTACTATTGGCCATACTTCATGAAGGAGGGGAGTATTCATCAGCTTTGAGTGTCTCCTGGCCCAGAGTCAGATGCCCTCCCCACCACTACCCCTTGAAATAATTTCTTCTAAAGGGCACATCGTAATGGGTCTGAGTCTGCATTTGTGTAAGTGCTGCTGTTCAGTTGAGGAGAACAAAGTGCTCTTTGTGAAGGGCAAGTTCAGTTTGTGCAAAGTGGAAAGATTTCAAAACAGTGAAGGGGAGAGGAGGTAGGGGATCCAAATTAATCCCAGCCATGGAACCCCTATGGACTGACTTCTGCTAACTCTTTCTGGTCTTAGCATGATTTTGAGCCGTTATTTTCTGATGTTATGGGCTATAGAGTGCCTTGTGAAATTCTCTTACCCACCACAAAAGAGTCCTGAGGAGCTAGATGCCTGGGCACTTGGGTTCCACGAATTATCTCCCTGGAATGACTTGTAGATATCATGTAAATAACACAGCCTGGGACATAAATTCCACACATGCATCACTTACATTTGAAAGGCCCCAACTGCTAGAGGCCAGACTCTTTAATCTATAGTTAAGGAAGGGATTTCTGGCATTTTCTGTGAGCCTTCCAAGCCTCCACATCTCATCCCTGTCACTAGGTAAAAGAGTGGAAAAAGGAGATGCCTGTTTGTGATGGGAAAATCAGCACAGGAGAGAGCCTTCTGTAATATTTAATCTAATGGTAAAAGTTTTGACAATCATTAAATAAGTTTGTAGGAGGAAACAAGGTCCTTGCTCTAAATATTTATATCACATACCACAATACTCCTAAGATCCTGAAGAAGGTTCTGGTTTGTGTGTTGTAGCAGCTGGATGGACACTTGAAAAAACTGTAGAGGGAATTTGGACACGGAGTGGGAAATGGGCTGGAGAAGTCACTCCTTTTCAAGCCTGAGAGTCTGTGAAACTGGAGGTGCCAATCCATTTCTTAAGGGAACTGTTCTTTTTAAACTACAAGATCTTTTTTTAAAAATGTTTTATTTATTTTTGAGAGAGAGAGCACAAGTAGGGGAGGGGCAGAGAGAGGGGGACAGAAGATACGAAGCAGGCTTCACACTGACAGCAGTGAGCTCATGTGGGGCTCAAACTCACGAACCAAACTATGAGATCATGACCTGAGCTGAGGTCGGATGCTCAAAAAGCTGAGCCACCCAAGTGACCCACAAGATCTTTTTTTTTTTTTAAATATTTTTATTTATTTCTAGGAGAGAGAGAGAGAGAGAGAGACAGCGTGAGCAGGGGAGGGTCAGAGAGAGAGGGAGACACAGACTCTGAAATAGGCTCCAGGCTCTGAGCTGGCAGTCAGCACAGAGCCCGACGCGGGGCTCGAACCCACGAACCGCGAGATCATGACCTAAGCGAAAGTCGGACGCTTAACCGACTAAGCCACCCAGGCACCCCCACAAGATCTTTTTTTAAAAATATTTATTTATTTTGAGAGAAAGAGCGGGGCTGTGCATGCATGAATGGGGGAGGGGCGGAGAGAGAGGTGGAGAGAGAATCCAGAGCAGGCTCTGCACTGTCAGCCCAGAGCCTGTCATGAGGCTTGATTCCACAAACCATGAGATCATGACCTGTGCTGAAATAGTCAAACCCTTAGCTAATTGAGCCACCCAGGTGCTCCTTTAAAGTATGAGATTACAGAGATGAGAGAATAAATGAATGGTTACCAGAGATTAGGGATGGTGATGGGGGTAGGGGGCAGGGTGGGTGTGACCACAAAGGGGTACACCAGGGAGATCTTTGTGGTGATAGAATAGTTTTTTATCTTAATTGTGATGGTGATCACACAAATCTATACATGTAATGAAATGGCATACAACTATACATACACACTGTACCTATGTCCATTTTCTGGGCTCTACAGGGTACTATAATGATGTGTGATGTAATCATTGGGGGAGACTAAGTGAAGGGCAACTTCCTGTGAGTCCATGCTTATTTCAAAATCAAAAATTAAAGGGGTGCATGGGTGGTTCAGTAGGTTAAGCATCCAACTTCAGCTCAGCTCATGATCTCACAGTTCATGAGTTCAAGCCCCATGTCAGGCTCTGTGCTGACCACTCAGAGCCTGGATCCCTCTTTGGATTCTGTGTCTCCTTCTCTCTCTGCCCTTCCCCTGCTCCGTACTCTCTCTCTTTCTCTCAAAAACACATAATTTTTTAAAACAGGTTTAAAAAAATCTGAGCACAAGTCTGCATTTTTTTAAGTGACCTACAAAACCTTTCATTTAGCCTACTCTTCTTTTGAGAGAACCCTACCCCCATGTCCCCACCCCCCATATACCATAACTCCTTGACACTTGAGAATTAGAATTACAGACTTAAGAAACTTTTTCTTTTCTTCCCCGGGTGAAAAAAACCAGTCCGAGAATGCATGTGCCCTTCTTTTATTTTAATCTACAGATCTGATGTTTCAGATGAAGGCTATTTGATTGGCAATGCCTTGAGCAGACTGGGAAGATTCTATATCTGACTAAGCCAGCTCTTCTCCCTGCCATGGAAAAAAAAGCAGAAACATGTTAAATTCCTTCCATGCCTTCTATGTGAACAGAAGCAGAAGGGTAGAAAAGGAGGGAGAGGGCAGGCCACAGGGGTGTGGGGTCTTGTGGTTCTCAAAAGAGAGGTTTCTCTTGGCTCAAAGGGGGCTGGGCTTCTGGATTGAAAAACGCGGAGAAACTGCCCCACAAGGTCAGGCACTTGGAAGAGTAACAGTTGGGCTAGGCTCAGAGAGGGGGCAGTTTGAGTTGAAGGTGGAAATGTGAACTGGCTTCTCCTCCCCACCTTCCCCAGTACACCCGACGAGACGGACAGAGCCTGAGCCCTTCAGTGGGAACAGGTGGCTGTAATGGGCAAGTTATAAAAGGCTTTGGTATGGGAGCACCTGCTGCAGGCTGTCAACTTCCTGACACAGTCTTATCTCCCAGAGGCCCCATCCTGGCCTTCCTAGATTCCATGCATCTCACTGAACCTTCTTGAGTGCATCTCATCTGGCCCACGCAAGCAAGTACTTGCCTATAAGCCATCTCATATTATTCTCTTTTGTTGAGTCACAGGCCTGCTGGGTTTGAATCCTAGTTCTACCACTTACTAGCTTTGCAATCTTGGGCAAGTTTTCTCAACCTCTCTGTTCCTCAGTTTGCTCATCTGTTGTATAGGGGCAGTATCTCCCTTACAGAGCCTGGCACCTAGTAGGTGCTTAGCAAGTGTCAACGTGTCTTTGGTTACTGTTGCCCATGTGGATGCCCACATGGTTCACCTAGACTGGAAGATCCTTGAGAGAGCTTCCTTGTCTTCTTCCCCCACCTCCACCCCAGCACCTAGCATATGATTGGGCACATAGCACATTGTTAATGAGTCCTCATTGGATGAAGCTTTCCTGGCTACCTCAGTGACACTGATGGAGACCCAGAAATGGGCACGAGGGAATATCAATGTTCCATTTCCAAATATGAAGGTACTGTGCTGAATTCTTTACTTCCTTGATATACTGTTACAGTAAAACTGTCCCGGTGATCAGGCCTGCCTTTAGGTGCAAATATAATTTTAGACAATTATGTAGCTCAAGTAAAATTAAAGCCCATGCCTAAGTATCTTGGCAAAATGGCCTCTTGACTGGTTTATCAGAAGAGGAACAGGAAAAGAAATCAATTAGACTGACATGCTCATTACCACAGAATTCAGAAGGTTACTGAATATAGCAATCACATCTGGGATTGACCCAGTCACATCTATACATCATTGTCTTGGGATCAGACCTCAGTCGTCAGTCATTTGTAAGGTACAGTGGAAAGAGTAATGGATGACCAGAGATACCATTCCAGATTAAGTCATTCATTCACTCATTCAGGCAACAAATATTTACTGATGGCCTGCCACGGGGCTAGGCTCTCTGCTTCGCAGACATCACCCTGCCCTGCATGAAATTTGGTATCAGTAGCTGTGTGACTTTTGTGAAGTCACTTCAACTCTCTGGGTCTCATGCTCTCCATCTGTCAAATGCTAACAAATCTATTTATATCATAATTATGAGAATTCTATGAAGGAATGCAGGGGCCAGAGCCTTGTAGACCGTTCCTGTTCTCTACTATTGTCTTCTACGTAATGGCTACGCGAATAGCTTGTGGTCACTTGAAAATTATGTCCAATGTCTATTTCAAGGGGGCTGAGGAGGTCTGCCTGTCTCATTTTCCTTCCTCACATGTTGGCAAGCCAACCAAGACCAGAGTGAGCAGGAAGGACAGAGAGCTCTGTGATATTGGGCTGAAGTGTTATAGGGAATAGCACTCCATTTTGTGTTCCCAAATGGGCTGGATTTCAGACATGGTTCCTGTTAGGGGTTGAGTCAGGTCACCCCAAAAGATAGGCTGAAGCCCTAACCCTGGGTACCTGTGAATGTGAGCTTATATGGATTAGGGTGTTTGAAGATGTAATCAAGTTCAGATGCCATTATTAGGGCGGGAGCTAATCCAATATAACCAATGTCCTTATAAGAAGACGAAACTTTGAACAAAGACACAGATACGGAGCGGAGCGAATGCCATGTGAAGACAAATGCAGACACACAGGGAAGATGGCCAGGGAGAGACGGAGGCAGAGACTGAAGATGTGCAGCCACAAGCCAGGAAACAGCCCAGGGCCCAGAGCGGAAGCCGGAAGAGGCAAGGAAGGATCCTGCCCTAGAGGCTTCAGAGGGAACATGCCCCTGCCCTGCCTTGATCTCAAACTCTCGCTTCTGGAGCTGTGGGAGAATAAGTTTCTATTGTTTTAAGCCACCCTGTTTGTGGTAATTTGGTTCAACAGCCGTAGGAAACTAATACAGTCCCCAAACAAAAATAGTGCCACCATGTACTTCCTCTGCCCTCCATGGAGTCACGGTTGACTTTCCTTTTCTGTACAGGAACCCACATGAAAATGATGCCTTGGCTCTCTGGGCTCAGACCTAGTTTGCGGCGACATGGCTAAATGCACCACGAAGGTCGGAATCGTCAGTAGGTACGAGACCCGTTGTGGTGTCTCCCTGTGGAAAATGGTGAAGTAGACTGAAATGAGCCAGCATACCAAGTACACTTGCTCCTTCTGTGGCAAAACTACTGGGAAAAGGTGAGCTGTGGGGATCCGGTCTTGTGGTTCCTGCATGAAAACTGTAGCGGGTGGTGCCTGGACCTGTAGCACTGCTTTGGCCTCACAGTGCAGGCAGCCATCAGAAGACTGAAGGAGTTGAAAGACCAGTAGAAGCTCCGCCATTCAAAACATTGCTAGCCTATAATAAATACATTTGTGTAGAAAACAAAAACAAAAACAAAAACAAACCCAAACAATGCCTCGATCCCACTGTCTAAAAGTGTGGGTCCCCCAGGTATGGGGCTGACTGAGCAAGCTGTTGCTGTTGCCCCTCAGGGTACAGGCCATCTCACCATCTTGGGAAAGCCACGGAGTCCATTTTGGGTCCGGGTACAAGCCAGCAGGGCTTAGAGCAGAAGTGACCTCACTTAAGCTTTCCAAGCACTGTCAGCTTGTGTCCACCTGGCCTTCACTCTTGCAGCCAACCAGAGGCTGCTGTCCTAGCCAGGGAGGCATCCCTTCTGTAGGATAAATAAGCAATTCATTTAACCAATGCGTAGGCGTTACTTTGAAAATTACTATTTGACAGCCACCATAGTAAAAACTGATTCAGGCAAGAGTCATCAATGGATCCTAAAACTAATGAGTGAAAGCTTTATGAGAAACATGTTATTTACATAGTCTCAAAGTATCTCCCCCGTACATTAGTTATCAAGTACAAAAAGAACAGTTGTATCTTTACACTGGAAAAGCATGGCAGATGTCATCTTTTTTTTTTTTTTTTTTACAAATAGTTTATTGTCAAATTAGTTTCCACATAACACCCAGTGCTCATCCCCACAAGTGTCCTCCTCCATGCCCATCCCTCCTCCCCCCCACATCCATCAGTCCTCAGTTTTTGTCAGCATTCAAGAGTCTCTCATGGTTTGCCTCTCTCCCTTTCCCCCACCATTTCCCCCCTTCTTCTCCCCCTTGGTCCTCTGTTAAGTTCCTCCTAATCCTCCTATACGTGCAAACATATGATATTTGTCTTTCTCTGCCTGACTTATTTCACTCAGCATAACACCCTCAAGGTCCATCCATGTTGCTACACATGGCCAGATTTCATTCTTTCTCATTATGGCAGATGTCATCTTAACCAATTAATCAAAGTTAGGGGCGCCTGGGTGGCTTAGTGGGTTAAGCGTCCGACTTTCGCTTAGGTCATGATCTCGCGGTTCGTGGGTTCGAGCCCCGCGTCGGGCTCTGTGCTGACTGCCAGCTCAGAGCCTGGAGCCTGTTTCAGAGTCTGTGTCTCCCTCTCTCTCTGACCCTCCCCTGCTCACGCTGTCTCTCTCTCTCCTAGAAATAAATAAAACATTAAAAAAATTAAAAAAAAAAACAAAGTTAACATCACCAACAATCATTGGATCCCTTCTAATATTTTACTCATGCTAGAAATGCATGGCCTCTCATCATGAGGGCACATTAGGCAAACCCCAACTGGAGAACATTCTACAAAATAACTGGCCCCTACTCTTCCAAAATGCTGATGTCATGAAAGACAAAGAAAAGTTGAGGGCTGTTCCAGATGGAAGGAAACTTGAGAGAACTAAGAGACATGACAGCTAAATAGACTGTGTGATCCTCGACTGCATCATAGACCAGAAAAAAAATAGCTGTGAAGGACATTCTTGGTACAATTAGCAGAACTGGAGTATAACCTGTAGATTATATAATAGTATGATGTATTTAATGCTATTTCTTGAATTTGCCAACTTGACCATGTTTATCTAACAGAATGTCCTTGTTCTTAGTAAACACATATTGAAGTATTGGGGGCAAAGGGATATGATGATGTCTGCGATTTACTCCCCAGTGCCTCACACACAAAAATGTGTGTGTGTGTGTGTAGGGAGAATGGTCAATGTAACAAGATGCTAACAACAGATGAATCTTGATAAAGGGCACGTGAAAGTTCTTTCTGCTATTTTCGCATACAATTTTCTATGCGTTGGAAGTATTTCAAATTAAAATTGTAAAAATGTATTATTTCGAGCATTTAACCATGTGCCCTACCAATGCTGTGCTCGGTGTGAGATATTCAAGGGAGAACAAGACACAGGCTTGGTCCTTAACCCAGGAGTTCATAGTCTGGGATGGACAGGAGAAAAAAAGAGGCCAACACATTTTGGTGTGAGGGCACAGAAGAAGGTATGCCAGACCCAGGCTGCCTGGGGAAAGGGGGGGGGGGTCATAGGAGGCTGTTTCCAGAGCAGGTAAAGGGGAGGCTTCAAGTTGGGGGGAACTAATTAAGTTTGGGGTACTAGGGGCATATGCAGACAGAGCTGACCGACAGACTGCAGACACAGGGGAGAGGCCCGGGCCTGTAGGCAGCAAGGGGAAGCCACTGCCTCCCGAGGACAGACAACAAGGCATGGATTAGCAGGTGCTGGGACCAGGCCAAAGTCACCATAGCTTCTGAGGTAACAGAAGAAGCGCACACATAAGCAAAACAACTTAAGGCTGAAAGGTTGAACGTAAGTGTGCTTACTGACGGCATAGGATGAACTTGGCAGTGCTGTATACTGAATGTCCTAGAGACATCAGCCCCCAGACTGATAAATATCCGCAACCTGGACAAATGCACGGCCCCAAATTAGTTACAATTGCTAATAATAGACTGTGAGGCAGGAAGAGAACATCAAGTGATCATAAAAAACTAAAGACGTGATTTTTTGAGAACAGGATGAACTTTACCAGCAAGAAGGCTAAGGTGGTACCCAATTAACACACAACAGGGTGGGGAGAAGGCTGCTGTTAACAGGAAAAATCCTGAAAATAGCACCCAGAATAAAAGGAATCAGAGAGGAACTACTGCTGTTTCAGAAGTTGATGGCGGGAATGGGAATTTCCACTCAATTGTAAGATACAAGAGCCGGGATGAGAGAGTAAGTGAATAATATTCCTAGCAAGAGCGTGGTGGGAGCTCACTTGTTTTCCTATCTTTGAAAACTTTTATATTTTGGAAAATTTACAAAAAATACTGAGAACAGCATTAGCTTAAATTGCATGAAATTGCTGCAGCGCGAATGTTTTTGCCCTACAAAAGTGGCGATTTCACGTTTCAGATGAAAATGAACCCCACATACCCATCACCCAGCCTCAGCAACTACTGACACACGGTCAATTTCATGGCATCCAAATCCCCTCCCATTACTGAGGCAAACTGACTGGTTCGAAGCAAACTCTCTGGTGGGAGTTTTTGTCGTGCTTTTATTTTAATGATTTAATATCTATAAAAGAGATCCAAATTACATAGAGATAGATGTTATTAGTCGATGTATAATGTTATTAATTAATTATTTTATTCCCTCAGTAATATATTCACATGGTTCAAAATTCAAACGGTACATCATGTTGTATAGCTCGAATATATACAACTTTTACTTGTCAATTATACTTCCATAAAGCAAAAAAAAAAAGAAAAGAAAAGAAAAGAAAAAGCTGCAGAACGAAAGGACAAATGAGAAGTGGCTTTCCAAACAAACCCTGTCACCCAGGCAACAGCCCTCCTCCTCAGACAACCTATATGAACAGTTTTTATGTATCATCTGGAGAGGTTTTACGCATGTTAGCAAATAGACTGTGAACTATTCCCGCTGATTGGCATTTGGCCTCTTCCACTTAGCAAGAGAAACATCCTCCTCTCTCCAGCCGCCTAGCATTCCATTTTAGGAACCACAATTTATTTAACTAATGAAATCACTACTGATGGGCTTTTAGGTTGTTTCCAATCTGTGGCCGTTACAGACAGTGCTGTAATGACTCACCTTCCACATTCATCGTGCACAAAAGCAAGTAAGTATATCTGGACGAGAAACTCCTCAAAGCTGAATGGCTGGATGGAAGGGAACGGTGTCTTTGTAAGTCTGACAGATATTGCCAAACGGCCCTCGAGCAGGTCGGTGTTATTTTAACGCTGTCTTCACCCCTCTATCCGCACGGTTTCCCTGCCGCGCCTCCCACTTCCCCCCAGGTCTCCATAGGAGACCGTTCAACATCTCAAACTCAGAAACACCCCTCTGACCTCTGCTTCTAATTGGTCTCCCTCTACACTCTCTGGCCCACATGGCCACCAGCCTGTCCTTCATCCCTTCTCCTTTCCCAGACGCCATCGGTAAGCCTGCTGGCGTCTTCTCCTTCCAGGTCAGCCCCATGACCAGCCATTTAGCCATGCCAGCACTGACCCCTGAACTCCCTCTCCCCGTGTCCTTCTATAGCACCTGCTCTGCCAATCCTCAGCCCTATGAAAACCCCACCACCCATGCTCTCCACCCCCCCACTCCCAGGCCACTGGCTATTGCTGGAGAAGGTCATGAAGTTGGCTCCGCTACAAAGCCAGGCCGGCCAGCTTCAGCGGGGCCCCAAGGGCTGCGAGGCAGTCCTTTTATATATCTGTATCACATTTCTCTCAGCGATTGTTCCAAATCCTCCCCCTCTCTTCAGATCCCCTTCCCAACCCCCTCCACCCGACCCCTCAGTAGAGGGCCAGCTTTGAATTTCAGTGATAGGACACAGGTCACTGGGCAGGAACTCCCTCGGTTCTCCCTTGTTCCCTCGCCCTGCCCCAGTTCTCTGCCTTTTCCCCTGTCTGCTTGTCCCCCACCCCTCAGCCTTATGGAAACGAGGGGCTTCCTCCTCAAGGGTCCCTCTTCCACCAGTGCTCTTGACACTAGGTTCTCTCGCCTTCTCCGGCACTTGGCCCCGGGAGCCATCTTCTTTCCCTTTGGGCAAGCTCTCCGTCTTCACTAGTGTTTTGTCCGCTCAGCCTAGAAACACTTCCCACAAATCTGTGTCACGGTTCCACACCACCACCAAGCTTTTAAAAATGTACCCATCTTTAAAATTCCACATGAAATTCACGCCTCCTCCTGGCCGCGCTTCCTCCCTCCAAGTCAGCCCCCAAATTGGACCGAAAAAATCAGAAAATTATAAGCAAGAGGAAGAAAAGACAAACCACCCACAATTGCATCAGCCTACCGTTGATGTTTTGATATATTTCTTTCCGAGCTTTTTCTGTGCCCATCTATAAATTTACATATCTATGTGTATTTTTTCTCATAAAAGTGGATTGTAGTATACATAGTGTTTTGTCATAAAACATTTCAGACATCTCAGCATTGCTACTTATTAGTTGTCTGACCCTGGGTAAGTAAATTAACCTCCCTGAATCCATTTCCTCCTGTGTAAAATGAGGACTATTATAGGAACTACCTCACAGAGCTGTTATGAGGATTAAATGAGATAAAAATATATAAAAACACTTATCGCAGTGCCTGGCACGTAGCATGCTGAATTAATGTTAGCTATTATGATCTTCCCACGTCAATAAATATAGCCCCACATAATAATTTAATGAGTTCTGTCACTGCTGTGTCTAATAGGAGTGACGAGCGCACTGCAGTGAGTCACCAACACACACTCATTTGGTATATGAGCAAGTACATATGCGGGATAAACTCCTAAAAGCAGAACTGCTCATTCAAAGGCTCTGTGCCTTTGTAATTTTGATAGCACCAAGTTGTCCTTCTTCTAGTGAGTTATGGTGAGTTCTCCAACTGAACTCTGATTGATGGCTACTGAGTCTGTTCCAACGTTTTCACTGCTACACACTCAGACGGTGATGAACATCTTTGTCACCACATCTTTGTATAGATCGGCGAGAATTAATTCAGGGCAGAGGAAAGAGTGTAAGTGAATGCGCAGAGACAGCGGAGCGAATGGTGTGCACAGGAAACTGCTTACATCGCTGACATGCAGAGAAGGACAAGAGGTGAGGCTGGAAGATAGAGCGGGACCCGATTATAAGGGACTGCGAATACTGTGGCCATTCATTCGGTCCCTCGTCAGATATTTAGTGACCATCTCCAACAGGCCATGCACCGTCTTGGGCACTGTGTTCACTTAATGAACAGAACCAGAAAAAGGCTCCTGCCCTGGAGGGGCTTACGTTCCAACAAAGAGAGACAAACAATAAGTAACCTATAGGAAATGTTAGAGGGTAATAAATCCCAGAGCAAAAAGAAAAAGCAGGGCAGGCTAGAGGGGATCACGGTACGGTATTACATAGAGTGGCCACTTCACTACGGTTTGACCTTATTCTAGTGATGGGGAGTCACTGAAGGAGGCGCTTACTTATATTGATCAACATCTTTGCCATATCCACACACCACTTGATACCTAACGATTCTGCTTAAATCAACTTACTTTTCCCTGCTTGAATTTCTGTCTTTCCTTTTTTAAGTGGGCCTCATGCCCAGTGCAGAGCCCAATGGGGGGCTTGAACTCTAGACCCTGAGATCAAGACCCGACCTTAGAGTAAGCATCAGGCACTTAATCGACTGAGCTACCCAGGCATCCCTTAAACTTATGTTAAAGGAAGCCTTATAACCCACGCATAAGTGGAAACCCAGTACTGCATAGCACGAATGTCTAGAAAGGGCGACTGGAAGATACCTAGGGTTGGCCCCTTCCCTTCCTTTCAGAGACCAGCTGACAAAGAAGAACAATCACAGCAAGCACTTCTAAAATTGTGTGCTTATGATTTGCCAGGCAGCTTAGCGTTTTGCATGTAGCAGGTAATTTTGTCTTCACAATAACTCCATGCTATAGGCGCCATTATTGTACCCAGGGAACAACTTGGGCACTGAGTAACCCTCCCAAGTCTCAGTTTCCTCCTAAACAAACGGGGACATTAATGGGGATAGAGGAGAGAAGGCCCATGGCTTCTACCTGCTCTTCGCTGTGCCTGAGAGGGGGCAGGAAGGGGATGGAAGCTTCAAGCTACATCATCTCCTGGCCACTATGCCCCAAATTCCAATGACTGAGATTAGAGCTAAATTGCTGCTTCAACATACAAACAACCCTCCCCAGGGCTAAATGTATTGGCCACTTCAAATTTCCTGTGAAGAACTTTAATCGGGATGTCCAAACTGATGTCAGACTTGCTAGGACGGGAAGTTCTCTTTTCCAGTAGACTTAACATACAGTGTTCTATGAGTTTGAGGCATACGATATAGTGACTCAACACTGCATTACTCGGTGCTCATCAGGATAAGTGTATCCTTAATTCCCTTTGCCTATTTCACCTGCCCTCCCTCCTACCCACCTCCTCTCTGGTAACCACCAGCTTGTTCTCTATAGTTGTTTGGTTTGTCTCATTTTCTTTGTTTGTTTGTCTTGCTTCTTGGATTCCACGTATGGGTGAAATCATATGGTATCTGTCTTTCTCTGACTGATTTATCTCACTTAGCATAATACTTTTCAGATCCATCCATGTTGTTGCCAACGGCAAGATTTCAATTATTTTTTTATGACTGAGTAATACTCCATTGTATATATACCACCTCTTCCTTACCCATTCATCTATCCATGGACACTGGGGCTGCTCCCATATTTCAGCTATTGTAAATAATGCTGCTATAAACATAGGGGTGCACGCATCCCTTTGAGCTAGTGTTTTTGTACCCAGTGGCAATCACCTAGTAGTAGAATTACTGGATCACAGGGTAGTTCTATTTCTAATTTTTTGAGGAACCACACTGTTTTCCACACTCAACACACCTGTTTGCATTCCCACCAACAGTGCAAGAGTGCTCCCTTTTCTCCACATACGATGGGGGTTTTGATTAGAAGAGGGAAGAAGATATGCCTCTGGAGCATCGGCGCTGGCCTCTTCTGGAAGAGAGCAGACCTGGGCAGATACTGGGGGAGGAGGAGGGAGGCGGGTGCCTGGGCAGCTGGAGGGAACCAGGCAGCAGAAAGCTGGGTGGGAGGAAACGAAGACAAACTGTATCAACTTCAATTGTCTCTGCTTCAAGTCCTTTGGGGAAAGAAGTGGAATCTAAATACAATAAATAATACATCAGCAGAGGCACGGTGCCTAGGTTCGTTTAACCTGTTTCATCTCTCAAAGTGTGCTTCTGCTGTCCAACTTCCTGAGAAGCATGCTTCATTTCTAAAAAGAGCCATTTCATTCATATGAAACAATCCGGGACTCTGAACCACTCAATCAAAGAATCTGAACCAGAGAAATGTCTGCTGCAGTTACCATTCAATAATCATTCCACAGAGTCACAGAGATGAATCCAGGTTCCTTGAAAGGCTTACGACCAAGGAAAGTGCAATATAATGTAGTCAACCTGGAATGTACTTGATTTATAAAGGAAAGATGAGCTCTTGTATAGAGTACATATTTTTAAATGGCTTCAAGAAAGTTGGAGGCTAAAGAAAAGCTTCTTATAGAAACAAAAAAAGCTAAGAGCAGAAGGGGTTAGTTCTCTGGCATTCCCAAATGACCCCAAATAGCCCACAAATGCGATGTGTTGTTAACGTGGGTCCTATATCACAGAGGAAAACATTACTAAATCTGCTTTGTGCAGACCATCTATGATGGGATAGAAATCCTAGAGAGAAGCACACTACTCCTGATTTTACAATGTAGATAAGGAGATATCAAAATCCTTTACTCGAGAGCCTGGTGAACGTGGCACCACATTTTCTAGTGTACAGCTTCCTTCTGGTGCACAGCATTTGAGGAGTCCCAAACAGGACTCAAACAATCCTGGAACCTACACTAGAGTTCCTATATGCTAAAGTGAGATTAGCAAAGCTTGTTGCTTGGTAACGTGCTCTATAAACCCTTGAATCTTGGGTGAAATAGACAAAGTAGATCTAGTGTTTTGATCCATTTAATTTTTTAAATGTTTATTTTTGAGAGACAGAGAGACAGAGCATGAGTAGGGGAGGAGTAGAGAGACAGGGAGACATAGAATCCGAAGCAGGCTCCAGGCTCCAGGCTCCGAGCCATCAGCACAGAGCCTGATGTGGGGCTCGAGCTCAGGAACTGTGAGATCATGACCTGAGCTGAAGTCAAATGCTTAACCAACTGAGCCACCCAGGCACCCCTGTTTTGTTTCACTTAAAAAGGATTTCTTTCCTGTCACCAAGAAGTAAAGGCTGATACCATGCTTCATAGCTTCCCAGATACTCACAACCCCTAACCAACAGGACACTGGCAAATATCTATAAAGTTAGACTCTTGCAGACACCTGTCAGTGGGAGGGAGTATGGGAGGCTACATACACATTTACTATGTCACTGGGAGGTTAGCAAGCCCCAGCTTCTCTTTAAGAATGCTTTATTTATGAATTTATCTTGAAATTAACTAAAAAGAAGTGGGAAGGCATATGAAGCTATTCCTAAGAATTTTAGAAGACTCTGGAGAAAGTCAGCTCAGTTTATTTTCTAAAGCAACTAGGATTATCTTTTGAAGGAAGTATGCCCTTTAGCTGATCATTTTATTTTATTTATTTTTTAAATGTTTATTTACTTTTGACAGAGAGAGCATGAGAAGCGGAGGGCTAGAGAGAGAGGGAAACACAGACCCAAAGCAGGCTCCAGACTCTGAGCTATCAGCACAGAGCCCGACGCAGGGCTTGAACCCACAAGCGATGAGATCATGACCTGAGCTGAAGCGGGATGCTTAACCGACTGAGCCACCCAGGTGCCCCTAGCTGATAATTTTAAACAGTGATGAATAACTGCATTTGGCCAATTAACAAGACCCAGGATATACACGGTAAATTCTTTGAAAACAAATAAAATCCGATGAACGTTTTTTAAGTAAAATAAATATATTTTAACACAGTTCCTTACTCTCACTGACGGCTTTCTTATCTTAAGGAACATTTAACACAACAAATCCTTTAGAAAAGCAGTATCTCAAAATGAAAACACTGTTTAAATGAACCACACACATGAAGTACTCAAATGAATATGCATTGCAGGTGGAAATACAAAATGGTGAAATCACTTTGGAGAACAGGCTGGCAATTTCTGAATAAAGTTCAACATGCAGTCACCATCATAATACAGCAATTCTGCTAGATATTTACTCAAGAGAAATTAAAATATACATCCACATAAAAGTCAAAACACAAATATTCATAGCAACCTTATTCGTAATGGCCCCCATCCGGAAACAACCCAAGTGTCCATGAAAATGTGGATGAACAGGGGCACCTGGGTGGCTCAGTTAGTTAAGTGTCTGACTTCGGCTCAGGTCATGACCTCACCGTTTGTGGGTTCAAGCCCAGCGTCGGGCTCTGTGCTGACAGCTTGGAGCCTGGAGCCTGCTTCAGATTCTGTGTCTCCCCCTCTCTCTGCCCCTCCCCCACTCACACTGTCTCACTTTCTCTCTCAACAGTAAATAATAAACATTTAAAACATTTTTTTAAAAGGTGAATGGACAAATTGTGCCATTTACACACAACGAAATATGACTCACAATAAAAAGTAATGAACCACTGATACGGAAAGCAACATGGATGGATCTCAAGGACATGCTAAGTGAAACCAGCCAGGCACAAAAGGGTACATACTATGTGATTATACATGTATATGAGATATTGTAAAAGAGAACCTAATCTATAGTGATAAAGAAAAGGAGATCAGTGATAACCTGAAGCCAGCAGCGGGAGTGGAAATTAACTAAAGGTGGCATTTTCTGTGGCAACGGAAGTGGTCTCTATCTCAACTGCAAGCTCTAATGGATGCAATTTGTGGTAAGTATGTAAATTATATCTCAGTAAGGTTGATTTTAAGCATAGTATTACTGGGAAATACTTCAAAAGGTGAAGATTTTTTAAAACATTTTTATGTTTTTAATTTACTTGTTTTTTTTAAAATAATATCTATGCCCAACGAGGGGCTCGAACTCAACACCACCAAGGTCAAGAGTCACATGCTTTGCCGAACTGAGCCAGCCAGGTGCCCCCAAAAGTTGAAGATTTAAAGTTACTTCTGCTTAGCAAGTATAAGTATTAAGCATCCTGTGCAAACTATGCACCAAGATGCAGTCCCCAGAACAAGGCAGCTGAGCGGGGCGGTGGCGGCAGCCTTGTGGACACAGAGATGCAGATCTTTGTGAAGACTGATGAGTAAGACTACTGCCCTCAAGGTCAAGCCCAGTGACACCACTGAGAATGTCAAAACCAAAATCCAGGACAAGGAGGACATCCCACTTCCCCGGCAGCGTCTGATTCTGTGGGCAAACAGCTGGAGGATGGCCGCACTCTCTGAGGCCACAATACCCAGAAAGAATCCGCCCCGCGCTTGGTGCTTTACCTGTGGGGTGGCATCACTGGGCCTCCCCCCCGCCAGCTGGCCCAGAAATACAACTGTGACAAGTGAATCTGTCGCAAGTGTTATTCTCTCTGCACCCCAGTACTGTCAACTGCCGCCAAGAAAAAGTGAGGCTATATCAACAACCTGCGCCCCAAGGTCAACTAAGGCCCCTCTACTGGCTCTTACTTTGCCTGCGGGGCGGCGTCCTGCCCAAGCCCCAAGGCCCTGTGGCCTCAACAAAGTTTCCCTTCTGCTGAGTGGAGCAGCAAAACAAAACAAAACAAAACAAAAACCCCAACAGACAAAATTTAATAACACAGGCACGTATGCACGGTGGAAGGCACCGGGCTCGTGCTATTTGGAGCTGGTAGATCCAGTTTACCAGGATCTTTCAAATAGCGCCTACCGTGTGGGATGCATGGCAACGGGGATAAAAGGCAAAGGATTCGTTAGGCTGGAAAGAAAACCAATGTATAGGTTACACTGGTCAGGAGAACTTGGCTCAGATCAAGGACAAGAAATGGTATTCTGCATCGCCGCGCACCCTGGCTTGTCGTCTTGTTAGCTACCTCTCAATCCAGAGGCCGGTCAATCTGGACGCAGCTTGACCTTGTCTAAAAGCTGGTACAATGACTGGGACAAAGAGTAGAAAATGATATAGGACAAGAGGTTCTTCAGATTCCTTGGCCAGGCTGTAGGGACTCCCTTTGCCCTTCCCCCTCCTTCTCCTTTCAGTGTTTGACAGAAAGTTCTACTAAGGTTTTAACAAACACAGGAGATTGGATAAGGACCTAATCTGGAATATTTTACTCCTCCGTGTAGCTTTAGAAATTAAAAGATGGGGAGATAGCTAATTGAGTATCTGCCATATATAACCTTACGATAGGATTCAGAGTACAGTCACACTGAACTGGGAAGTATTCTGAAATTGCTTTTTTAAATTAGAGAAATCTAGTATCACGTTTTTTTAAGGAACTGACAATGAGATGCCAAAAAGAAAAAATGTGAGGTGTGTATGGTCATTTCTGGGTACTACACTTGAAGCTTGCTGATGAACTAGAAAATGTTCAGGGCCAATGGCTAAGATGGTAACAAGGTCTGGAAACCATCTCGCAAAGACTAGAATGGAAACATACAGGAGAAAAGATTCGTGGGGACATGGCTATTGTTGCCAAATATCTGGTGATGGACCCTTGGGTTGTTCCCACCTTTTGGTTGTCGTGAATAATGCCTCAAGGAACATCAGCATACAAGTATCTATTTGCGTCCTGGTCTTCAAGGAGTGGAATTCTTGGAGCATATCATAATTCTATGTTTACTATTTTGACGGCCTGCTAAAATGTTTTCCACAGTCACTGCATTCTAGCCAGCAGTGTGCAAGGGTCCTGTTTCTCCACATCCTCACTATTACTTGTTATTAGGAAAGAGATGGATTTTGCTTATTTTGTGGCATTCGTCAGGGCAAATTAGGTCAAATGATGGAAGGTAGATTTCAGTTCAGTATCAGGGAGAATTTTTTTTTTTTTTTACAAATAGTTTATTGTCAGGTTGGTTTCCATATAACACCCAGTGCTCATCCCCACAAGTGCCCCCCTCCATGCCCATCTCCCCCCTCCCCCACCACACCCATCAGTCCTTAGTTTGTTCTCAGCATTCAAGAGTCTCTCATGGTTTGCCTCTCTCAGGGAGAATTTTTGAATGAGCAGAACTTTCTAATAGTTGAGAGGCCCTTTGACTCTCCTTCAATGAAAGTTCAAATAAAAGTAAGTGTAGTTCAAGAGCAGTAAGGGGGTCCTGATCTTCTCATCCCCTCCCTCACGTTAATTAATAACTGCAGATAACTTTTTAAAATATATTTATTTTAACTTCTATTATTTCTTGATTATTCAAGTAACAAATATTCCATGTGGAAAAATATGAAAATACAGATAAGCAAAGAGAAAAACAAATGAAAACAAAATCATCCATCTTCCTACCACCCAGAGACTTAAACATTTTGGCATATAGTCTTACAAAGTTTTTTCTGTTATATATCCATATAAAATATATACATATATTTTTTAAAACAAAAATGAAATCCCATTAATCACGTTGCTTTTTTACTTTGCAATATAGTGTAAACATCTTTTCCATGTCAAGTGATATATGGCCATGTCATCATTCTTGATCATGGTATCTCCCCTGCCAGGTAAGTATGCCGGCGTTGGTGGTATAGTGGTGAGCATGTCATCATTCTTAATGGGTGCACAGATTTCCATGGAGTGAATGTACTGTAATTTGTTTAACCCGATGTTTTCCAAAGGGTGTACATAACATAAATCCCTTAAGAGGACCCTCAAAAACAAGAACTTAAACAGTTTAAAAATGCTTCATACCATGTCTCTTTTGTTGGGCTTTCACAATGTTGAAGAAATTATTTTTATGGGTTTTCCTAAACTTACTGAACCATAGACTCCCCATGGCCTTCATGATCTTTCATTCTTCAGGACACTTAACTTACTCATATTTTGTAAAACACCCTGAGAAATGATGGCTTAACTCATCTGTTAGGGTTAAATACTAGATTTCTTGTTTTTTACATAGAACTTGCCATTTTAACCACTTTTAAGAATGCAATTCTGTGGCATTGATTACATTCACAATGTGCAACCATTCCCATTATCTATTTCCCAAGCATTTTCATCATCCCAAGAAAAAACTCTATACCCATTATGAATAACTCCCTATTCCCGCTCCCTCCAGCTCCAAGTAACCTGTAATCTACTTTCTGTCTCTATGAATTTATCTATCTTAAATCTGTCACATAAGTGGAGTCGTGCAATGTTTGTCCCTTTGTGTCTGGCTTATTTCACCTAGCATCATGTTTTCAAGTTGCATCCATGTTGTAGTATGTACCAGAACTTCATTCTTTTTCATGGCTGAGCAACATCTCACCGTATGTATGTAATGCATATTGATCCATCCATCTGGTGATGAGCACTGGGGTTGTTGCCGTCTTTTGGCTATTGTGAATCATGCCACAAGGAACACTGGCATACAAATGTCTGAGTCCTTGTTTTCAAGGAGTAGATTGTAAGATCAAGGATCTTACGATAATTCTATGTTGAATATTTTGAGGAGCTGCCAAAAATGTTTTCCACAGCCACTGCACTATTTTCCATTCCAGCCAACAGTGTACAAGGGCCCTCTATTTCTCCACCTCCTCACCAACACTTGTTATTATCTCTTTTATCTCTTAGCCATCCTAGTGGGTATGAAGTGCTACTGCTTTGTGGTTTTGATTTGTACTTCTTTAATAACTAATGATTATTTCTCATCTTTTCATATGCTTATTGGCCAGATGTATATCTTCTTGGGAGAAATGTCTATTCATAAAAGTCCTTTGCTCATATTTTAATTGGGCTGTTCATCTTTTCATGGCTGAGTTATAAGACTTCTTTACATATTCTGGATTAAATTCATCAGATAGGATCTACAAAATTTTTGGTAGTCTTTTCACTGTCATGTTAGTGTCCTTTGAGGCACAAAAGGTCTTAATTTGATAAAAGTTCAATTTATCTATTTTTTCTTTACTTGCTCATGTTTTTAGGGATATATCTAAGGATCCATTGCCAAAACCAATGTAATGAAGATTTACCCTTGTTTTTTCCCTAAGAATTTAAGGGTTTCAGATCTTAATATTTAGGTCCTTGATCCATTTTGAGCTAATTTTTGTATATGGTGTGAGGTAGGAATCCAACTTTGCTATTTGGCATGCAGATATTCAGTTGCCCCAGCACCATTTGTTGAAAACATTACAGTTCTATTTTTGAAATCATTACATTTTTCACATTAAACATCCTTTTCAACCTGTCTCATATTTTTCCCTAAGAAAAAATTTTAGAAGAATTGCTGTATCAAAAGATGTGCACATTTTGAAGGCTTCTGATATGTACTACCAAATGTCCTCCACAAAGGACATTAAGGACCCACTGCAGTGAATTGAAACACCACTTTCCCCATACTCTCAACAGCCATGTATACTACAAACAAATTTTAAATCTCTGCTAGTCAGGGGCGCCTGGGTGGCTCAGTCGGTTGAGCATTCCACTTCGGCTCGGGTCATGATCTCGCGGTCTGTGAGTTCCAGCCCCACGTCGGGCTCTGTGCTGACAGCTCAGAGCCTGGAGCCTGCTTCCGATTCTGTGTCTACCTCTCTCTCTGGCCCTCCTTCACTTGCGCTCGCGCGTGCTCTCTCTCTCAAAAAAAATGAATAAACAGTAAAAAAATAAATCTGCTAATCAATGTGGCATGGTGATGTATTCCAAATCAAGTTTAAGAGAGTTTTGGCTGAACTTCTCTTGACAGTCCCAACATGCTAGCCTCAGCACCTTCCTTTCCAGCGGCTTCACACCTATGAAAAGATTATCTAAGAATAGGACTCAATGTAAACTGCTGCAGAGCTTAATATAAGTCTAGTTAAGGAAGCAAACTAAATCCTCCCTTTCAGAAGAGTGAGACTAGAAATGGAGAGAATAATTAGGTTCCTCTGCTGGATAATGTAATTTCAAACTATTTCCTTCCTCAGCACAAAGTCACAAACCAGCTGTTGGCGACTTTCAAGTATGTCCACCTTTGTCTGTGTTCAATGGACAGTTACCAAGCACGACAGCCATGCCATGAAATCAACTAAGCCAAAGATAGAGGGCTTTTCTTATAGCCATATCATAATTATCAAGGAAAAATAAAAACTATGTCGCTGGTGGCCTGCTATTTAGTACTAGTTCGAGCACTTCCGAATATGGATTGTGACAGGGTTTTTATAGTTGATGTAGCTTTTTGCTCTGTCTCCTTTGCTTCTCGGAAACAAACACATCAAGTGTACCTTTATTTTGTTTTGTCTCAAGCTGTAGTTACTAGAAAGAAAATCTTACGGTGAGTGCTTTGTCAGTGGGAACTTGTACTAATATGGAAATCCTGAGAGGATCATTTATCCACACAAAACAAGAAACCAGAGGGAAATGAGCTTTCCACATTTCATCATAAAGTATGCATAATTCATAGAAGAGAGGCAACTATGGATGAGGCTGAAGAAAATGAGGTTCTTGTTGCCAGAAAGAATCAAAATACTAGGAATAAAGCTAATGTCCTAAATATTTTCTTAAAGCCTTCAGAAGCTTAATGCCATAATGAATTTCACTGTTACAGTAGCAAAGATGAAGGCAGATGTTTTAACAGAATCAATAACATTTTAAGTGGCAGAAAGGACTCTATTTAGAGATTGGAAATCTGAAGCCCAGACTGGTGAAGTGACCTGCTTAAAGTCACACGGAGCTGGTGACATAGCTGGGGCCAAAGTCAGGTCTTCTGATTCTTATAATATAATTTGGTCATTCCCCTAAAAGGTTGACATAAACAGTTATGCTACCATTTTATTTTGAAGTCAGTGATGCCATGGAGAACTCCATCTCTCTCTCTCTATATATAGCCTATTGGTCAATTTGTAGGATTCAGTTAATAGCTGCATTAATTTAATGCATTTTCTTCTGAGAGGCGATGGTCATTAAGTCTCCCACTATTAAGAAAGTTGAGCCAGTTTCCAAGATTCCTATATGTGACTCTCTCCACCCATACATTATAGACATTTATAAAAAGCAATCTCATTTACTCTTGGGTTAAGAACCATAGTGTAAGAAATCTGTAAGATATGATGGAATTTAAGGGAAACGAAGTTACCTTTTTGCCACAGTAACTTCTTGTTCTTGGGCCATTTCTAAATGCATAGCTTCAATGATCTGACAGTGAAGCCTACCTAAATGATATATTTTTCAAGCTCAACTTCTAAGATCTAAAATATTTAAAGGGGCGCCTGGGTGGCTCAGTCGGCTAAGCGTCCGACTTCAGCTCAGGTCATGATCTCACGGTTCGTGGGTTCGAGCCCCGCGTCGGGCTCTGTGCTGACAGCCAGCTCAGAGCCTGGAGCCTGTTTCTAATTCTGTGTCTCCCTTTCTCTCTGATCCACTCCTGCTCACGCTCTCTCTCTCTCTCTCTCAGAAACAAAACATTAAAAAATTTTAAAATATATATTTAAAAACACTTGAGGCATATTGTAATTAGTTTTCTCCATAGATATCCAAAGTATCATATGTGCATTTTCATCATGGATATTTATACATAGTTGCTTCTAGGTGAATTTTAAAAATTCATTTAGGAGATGAGATTAAATATATCCTGTAGTGGGAGTAGTAATAATTCAAGGAGCAGGGATAAAGATTAATGCAGAATTAGAATCTTAACTCATCTGCTTTTAATAGCACATTTGATTTGTCTCCCTTCTAAAGAGCCAATGAAACAGGCCACCTGGATACAAATTCTAACCCCATTCCCCTTTTTTACCCTATGAGCTTTCTGATAGTGAGAGTTGTCCAACAGCAGAATGAACTATTGTGTGAGAGAGTCAGTTCATTACTACAGATTTTAAACTAAGGCTAAAAGATCATTTGAGTGGAGTTCTTAAAAGGATTTCTGCATTGAAAGGTACATTAAAAGGCTTCTAAAATCCTGTACACAGAAAGTATTCATTAGATACTTAATTGAATATACTTGAAATCATCAGTTTGATTGGTTTAGTCATGATAAATCTTAAGAACTGTATTTTTTACCCGATCTGAGAATCTAACTTATTACTACAGTGGGTCTTCATGTCAGGATGAATCTGGAATGCTGCTCTGTTATAATGTTATAAGTAGGAATACTTGATTGAACATGAATACGTATTTAAGGCTTAGAAGTGATCGTCTGAAAATATTTTAAAAGCAGGGGCATTTGAGTGGCTCAGCTGGTTAAGCATCCAACTCTTGCTTTTGGCTCAGGTCACAATCTCAAGGTTTGGGAGTTCAAGCCCCACATGGGGCTCCACCCTGGGCATAAATTGGGATTCTCTCTCCCTATCCCTTCTCTCTCTGCCCCTCCCCCATTCATATTCTCTCTCTATCTCTCAAAATAAATTAAAAAAATATATATTTTAGGGGTGCCTGGGTGGCTAAGTCGGTTAAGCGTCTGACTTCAGCTCAGGTCATGATCTCGCGGTTTGTGGGTTTGAACCCTGCATTGGGCTCTGTGCTGACAGCTAGCTCAGAGCCTAAAGCCTGTTTCAGATTCTGTGTCTCCCTCTCTCTCTGACCCTCCCCTGCTCACGCTGTCTCTGTCTCTCTCTCTCTCAGAAATAAATAAAACATTAAAAAAATATATTTTAGAAATATACTTCCACTTTTGTTAATCCTTTTATTGACAATGTGAAAACCAGTATATATGTACATAAACATATATATTTATAAACAAGCATATATTTATAATATGTAAGAACAAGATTATTTATAAACAAGCATATATTTATAATATCTAAGAATAAGATTTATAAACAAGCATATATTTATAATATGTAAGAATAAGATTATAAACAAGCAAATATTTTTAACATAAGAACAAGATAGGGGAGCCTTGGTGGCTTAGTCGGTTGAGCATCCGACTCTTGATTTCGGCTCAGGTCATGATCCCAGGGTCATGGGATTGAGCCCTGCATCGGGCTCTGGGCTGAGCATGGAGCCTGCTTAAGATTCTTTCTCCCTCTGCCCCTCTCCCTTCCTCACGTGTGCACTAAAATAAAATAAAGAAGAAGACATACCAATGCTATGTTCAATACGGTCACATATTGTTCTCTTATTTTTAAAAATAAGTTATAAGATAGATGATTTTACTTTTTTTCGTAAAATTTTTTTAATGTTTATTATCATCACACAGCATGAGTGGGGGAGGAGCAGAGAGAGAGGGAGACACAGAATCTGAAACAGGCTCCAGGCTGAGTTGTCAGCACAGAGCCCGATGTGGGGCTCGAACCCACGAACCGTGAGATCATGACCTGAGCCGAATTCAGACACTTAACCGACTGAGCCACCCAGGCACCCCAAGATAGATGATTTTAAAAACTAACAAGAAAAATGAATCAGAATAAAAATTCTAAAAGTATCCTCCTGTGGTTTAAATTGTGTACACAAAAAGATAATGTTAAAGTCCAAACTCCCAGTACCTATGAATGTGACCTTATATGGAAAGAGGGTCTTTGTGGATGTAATCAAGCTAAGATGAAGTCATACTGCATTAGCCTGGACCCTAAAGCCAATCACTGCTGTCTCTGTAAGAACCACATGAAAACACAGGGACACAGGGAGAAGCCCATATGATGAGACAGAGACTGGAGTGGTATGTCGGCAAGGCAAGGGTTTCTGGCAACTACCAGAAACCAGGCGAGAAACATTAATAAATTTTCCCTCAGAGCTTCCAGAAGGAACCAACTCTGTTGATACCTTGATCTTAGACTTTCAGACTCCAGAACTAGGAGATAATCTATTTTGATTGTCTAGGCTACCCAGTTTGTGGTTCTTTGTTATGGCAGCCCTAGAAAACAAACATGTGCCTTTTACTATGAAAACTGACATTATGATTCTTTGGCATGTTTAGGATGACAAAATGTAGTCTTACCGTAATTTAAAAAAATCAACTACTCTGACAAGTATGAGGTGGTATCTCACTGTAGTTTTGATTTGTATTTCCCTGCCCAGCAACTGTACTACTAGGTGTTTACCAAAAGGAAACACAAATACTGATTCAAAGAGATACATGTACCCCGATGTTTAAAGCAGCACTATCAACAATATGCAAATCATGGAAAGAGACAAAATGTCCATCAAGTGATGCATAAAGAAGATATGGTCTATAGACACAATGGAATATTATTCAGCCATAAAAAAGAATTGAATCTTGCCATTTGCAATGAAGTGGATGGAGCTAGAATGTATTATGCTAAGTGAAATAAGTCAATCAGGAAAAGACAAATACCATCTGATTTCACACATATGTGGAATTTAAGAGACAAAACATATGAACATAAAGGAAAAAAGAGAGAGAGAGGGAGAGAGAGGTGGAGAGACAAGGGAGGGGGCAAACCATAAGAGACCCTTAACTATAGAGAACAAGCTAAGGGTTGATGGAGGGAGGTGGGTAGGGTGATGGGCATTAAGAAGGGCATCTGTGATGAGTACTAGGTGTTATATGTAACTGAGGAATCACTAAATTATACTGATGAATATTACACTTTTAGCTAACTAGAATTTAAATAAAAACCTGAAACAAAAAAAATAAAAATAAATCAACCACAAACTCTCATCATATAAAAGTTAGAACCACTTTGGTTTCAAAAATCATTTAAGAAATGAAAAATCACTGGGGCACCTGAGTGGCTTAGTCGGTTAAGCGTGTCTGACTTTTGATCTCAGCTCAGGTCATGATCTCACGATTCACGGGATCGAGCCTCATGTTAGGCTCTGTGCTGACAGGATGGAGTCTGCTTGGGATTCTCCTTCTCCCTCTCTGTCCCTTCCCTGCTCTCTCTCAAAATAAATAAATAAACATTAAAAATAAGAAATGAAAATGGTTTAAACAGATCCTCCTAATACAAAACCTTAAAAGGCAACAGACTGGAAAATTGACTACAAAGTCCTTGATTCTGAGGTTATTATGTTAAGTGTGGCACCGTAGAGTACAACTAAATAAAAACTAAGTGAATAGAGTTTAAAGGAATTGTCGGAGTTGAGAGAAGTGTATTGAGATTGTCAAGATTACCAAGATTTACTGATTAAAAGTTCCTTATACAACTGAGTAGCAGTTCCAGCCCCCATTGTTCACTTTCTTCATTCTTGGTTTTTATACCCCCAAGGTTTGTACTCCAAGAGTTTTTTATTCTGCAAGACTTTTTTTTTTTTTTTTTTTTTTGGCTAAAGTGTCAACAATGCATGAGAACACACTTTTTTGTCTGTCAATGATCTACAATTTCAGCAAGGAACATCACTGCCATCATACCTCATCCCATGAGAGCCCCTGTACGTGTTCCTGACTGGTGCACCCAGGGGCAGGCCAGTATAGAAGCTGAGTAACAGGTGATGTGATAGTTCACTTGTCCTTGGCCAATTTGTAGAATCCTGTCCCAGTTTATGGAGACCGTCACGATCCCAGTCATCTCATAAATATTTATTTATTCATAGGTGAACAGAATCTTCCCTCACATATCTAGCCATTAATTCCACTGGGGCCACTGTCAAACAATTCTTAGTGTAACAGTCTTTTTCCCACGTGGGGTATACCTACATCACATTTTCATCATTCTGATTATTTCTAATGACAAGGAAAAACTTTTTATAAATATTTTAGATAACCAGTCCTATTTTGTTAGCTGAGTAAATTAAAACTAATTTTCAAGTTCATTTCATGAGGATACATTTCTATTTTTCAAAATGCTAATGCTATCCTCAATTACTTAGAGCACTTACTTTAGAGTTTACATTTTTAACACATAATTTTTCTTATTCAGAAAGCCCTTAAGACTTCAATACAAAATTCAGGTTTAAACAAACATTTATAGCCCATAGGGAACAACTGGAGGCATAGGATTCTTGCAGAAAAACCCTAACATATTAAGCCTTATTTAATCAAATCAGTAGTCATGATGATGAATAAAAAGTAATTCATAGAAATGTAAAAGACCACAATTTATCAGCATTGTCTTTTTTCCCCACACTTAATTAGAATACAAAATTGATCAGGGATAATCAGGTTAAGTACAAATTGAGTAAACCCCAATTACATATTATTTTCTTACTATTCAATTAGCTTTTTCTCATCATGTTTCCCCTAACTATTCCTTTCCAACAAATTAAACATCCAAGGATACATGTGCAAAAGAGGCAATGCTTGCACCAGCATGTATAACTAGCTTAGTTTTAAAAACTGCTCTTAGGTGCGGCTTAGCTGGTTAAGCACTGTCTCTTGATTTCAGCTCAGGCATGGGAGTGAGATTGAGCTCCGCATGGAGCCCCAAACTGGGTTACATTCTGGCCCGCCCCCACATGTGCATGTTCTAAATAAATAAACATTTTTAAAAAATTAAACAAAATCTGCTGTAAGACAGGTGATTTTTCCAATTATTGAAACTATCGTTAAGAACTAACATGGGCATTCAATACATAATTTAAAAAATTATTTTACTTGTTGATTAATGGGACAATTATATTTCATCAGAACTATAATTTTATCTACTTATTCATATAAATAAATAGAGCTCTGAAATATGTCAGAGCTTTAAAAAGTCAAGGTGCAGCATGTTTCTACACATTAGCAGCTTGAAGATGTATGATTGCATCTTCAACATAGTTCTTATTTGGAAAACATTTTTGAAAATATAACTATATTGCTTTTAAGGGCATACACGGGAATTAGGCATGCAAGTTCTGTAGATAAACAGAATTTTAAGAAACTGAGAAAATAAGGTAATAGGAAATAGTTTAAATTATTATCATACAATTGTTTTTTTTTTTAAGTTTATTTATTTATTTATTTTGAGAGAGAGAGACAGAGCACGAGCAGGAAGGGGCAGAGAGAAAGGAAGAGTCACAGAATCTCAAGCAGGCTTACACTGCCAGCACAGAGTCCAATGCGGGCTCAAACTCACAAACTATGAGATCGCTACCTGAGCTGAAGTTAGATGCTTAACTGACTGAGCCACCCAGGCACCCCTATAACATACAATTCTGTTACTGCTCTAACGTGTGTGTGTGTGTGTGTGTGTGTGTGTGTGTGTGTGTGTGTGTGAGAGAGAGAGAGAGAGAGAGAGAGAGGGAGAGAGAGAAAGAGAGAGAGAGGAGAGATAGACAGAAGAGACAGAGGGGGGAGGAAAGAGAGAGAGGCAGAGGGAAGGAGAGAGAGAAAAAAGCAAACGTGTTTCTCCATTGGTGAGAAAGTCTTGGGATGGGTGAAGCACTTAGTTGAAAGTTCATCTACTATGATAAATGGAGAATGAGAATCAGAAGACGCCACGGGAGTTTGTGACAGAGCTGATTCTAACTGGTGAATTAGAAAATCCTGCCCTGCTACTGCTTCTGTCAAGACTATCTGAAGATAGGGGCCTTGGGTGGCTCAGTCAGTTAAGTGTCCGACTTCAGCTCAAGTCATGATCTCACCACCATTCTCAAGTTCAAGTCCCACATCGGGCTCTGTGCTGACAGCTCAGAGCCTGGAGCCTGTTCTGGATTCTGTGTCTCCCTTTCTCTGTCCCTCCCCTGCTCAAGTTCTGTCTGTCTGTCTGTCTGTCTCTCTCTCAAATAAACATTAAAAAATTAAAAAAAAAAGACTATCTGAAGATAAACTAGGGGAAGAAAATGCCATTCGCTAATAACAGATTTCAAAAGATCTCCGTGTACTCTGTTTTGTCTACAAATAAATACAAAATATGTGAAGCAAAGGAGTGGCCGTAGCTAAAAGAGCAATCTCCTAAGAGCAGTAGTAACACCAAGAGTGATAATAAATAAAAACCCATTCACTGTATTTCCCATTTTGATTATTAAAACATGCTTTCTTGGCCCGCTTTTCAATAATATGCTCAGCCTAACGAAGCACACAAAAATCCAAGGTAGAAAAGATGGGCAGGATATAACTTTCTCCAAGCTTACATTTTTATGTATTTCTCCAATGCCAAAACCCCATTTCTAAACATGTATCCAGCATATCTTTGTGTCAGACATAAATGTTAGGGAGAAGAACTGAAGTGAATAGCATCCATTTGGGATATTAGTTTGATAACTTCTAAAAATATTTAACAATATACCATACTTCTGAATATACACAATAGTAAAAACAGACATAAAAGCCAAGTGAAAAATGGCCAATGAATGTTTAAGAATTCCTGTTAATACTCACCAAGCACTCTCATCAGTATTGGGAGAAAGCACGTCGGTTGTGCCTTGGAAAACTCTCTTGGGCTGATCTTTGGCTATCACTTCACCTGTGACTAAAAAAGCAGATCAAGGCAGAACATGTTTTATCTAATATGCTTTTGCTTTTAACTGCAAAAATAAAAACATGTTCATTACAAATAATTTATAAAATACATAAAAGCACAAAGAAAAAAGTTTTACTTCCCCATTACCCAGACAGGACCACTTTCCAATAATTCCTAAATACGTGTGTATCTATATACAGGATTGTTTTTAAAGAAAATTGGATTTGTATATAATAGTGATACATTATCTACTTTTTCTTTTTAATGAGTATAGTTTTCTCACATTATTTACTAAATCTTATAATGTCATTTTATAGAGCCATGTAGTAAGGCTGTGTCATAATTTAATCTCATTCCTTATTTTAAACATTTACGTTACTGCTGTCTTTATTTTGCTAAAAATATACAAAGAACTAAACGGACCAATTCTTTTATAGTATACAATGAACAAAATAAATATATTTTAAAGAATAAGGAGAAGCGTCTAATGTCAAAACTGTACTGCTGTCATCTTATGACAAAGTCAATGGTAAAATTTGCACAGTGTTACAGAAGCATGTGATAACCATGTCTGGCTGAGAGAAAACCAATGTTCAAGCCCATAACTCGTAGGGTGGTATATATATGAATGATGAAACACTAAGGCCACCTACTCATTAAAAAATATCCCTAGGAATAGGGGCGCCTGGCTGGCTCAGTCAATAGAGAGCTCAACTCTTGGTTGTGAGTTCAAACCCCACGTTGGGCACAAAGTTTACTTAAAAATAAAATAAACTTAAAATGATCCCTAGGATAATAGATCCTAGGAACAGAATTCCACGGACCTACCTTAGGGGTATAATCATGGCTCATAAAACTCAAAAGAGGTCTGGGTATCCTGTCCCATGCCAGATTACCATTATACCATCATGGAGTAAATGACTCACCTCTCCTTTGGGGTTTAAATTAAAAGCAAGGCAAATCAAAACAAATTCATCATAGAAGGAAACGGAAACGTTCTTTGCTGATTATTACTCATAAAATGCTCTTTACAGCGGGCCAATTTCTGCAGATTTCTCAGCATTCCCACTGAAGCCTTATTTGCTCCTGCTTATTCCCAGTGGAAGTAACTGCAGCTTATCGCCACACAACATGCCTTCAAATGCTCGGAGACTCTCACCGCGATCTCACTCTCCTCCATTGTTTACGGTCCTCATTGTGTGTCCTCCCCCACCCAAAACCTCTTTGGAATTTTTATGCCCTCTTTCCCCATATTTCATTAGTAGGTTCCAAACAGGACATCATGTGTTGTTTCCCAAATGGATATTCATATTCTAAAATAGAGTAACTAAAATTAAATTTCTGTTTATCTGTTACTCTATCTAAAATGCCACATGAATTCTGACCAAACTTTTATAGGCTATCTTTGGAATGTTGTCTGACTTAAACTCCAGACTACGTAGGACATATGGACCTGGCTTTGGAGTTCTTGTGGAGACCTCAAACAAGTGAGGGAGGCAGTCGTCCTGCAGAGCAACTGAAAACCAGGTACAAGAGGCTTGTGTGAGACAGGCCACACCCACCAAGGCACTGGGCAGAAACCAACTCTATTATGTCAAAATTGTAACATAGAAATAATTTTGTTAAGTCAAATTTTGGGCACCTGGGTGGCTCATTCGGTTAAGTGTCTGGCTCTAGATTTTGCCTCAGGTCATGATGTCATGGTTCTTGAGATCAAGCTCCACATCAGGCTCTGTGCGGACAGTGTGGAGTTTGCTTGAGATTCTCTTTCTCTCTACCCCTGCCCCATTTGTGCATGCATGCGCTCTCTCTCAAAATAAATAAATAAACTTAAAAAATGAATACATAAATCATAAATTCTAAGAAAATTCCAGGAATTTTCAATGTTATAAAATCATTTTATGCATAAATGTCTTAAAAGAATTATTTTAATTTAGTAAAACAGTCTTTAAGTGTATTTTATTTACTTATTTATTTGAAAGATTTTATTTTTAAGTAACCTCTACACTCAACGTGGGGCTCGAACTCATAACCCTAAGATCAAGAGTCACATGCTCCACCGACTGAGTCAGCCAGGTGCCCCAAGCATATTTTATTTGAAATACTGAAATGACCCCAACTTTCTAACAGCTCCTAAACTATTAATATATTTAAATGCTTTGTCAACACTAGCCCCCAACTTCAGAGCAGAGGCAAAAGACCCCTAAGTTAGGTCATTGACCCATCATCATAAAACAGTGTGCTGAGTTTGAAAGAGTGTTTTCCACAACTGATCTAGTCCTAGTCTTAGAATATAATAAGTACATGCTGAGTTAGATGTGTTGTTAGGGTAACTGCCATTAATTTATCCAAAATACATGGAAGACGGAAGTACATTTCAATTTCTTTCCCTATAGTTTGTTCTCTTTTCCCTTCCCTTCTTTTATTCCCCCTCTTCCTCTTTTTCTTCTTCTTCTTTCCTATCTTTTTTTTAAAGGTACCTTTTTTAAAGATTATTTTACTTATTTTGAGAGAGAGAGAGAAAGAGAGAGTGACTACAGAAGGGCAGAGAGGGAGGGAGGGAGAGAGAATCCCAAGCAGGCTGCATGCTGTCAGCACAGAGCCCAACATAGGACTCAAAACTCATGAACCGTGATATCATGACCTGAGTGGAAATCAAGAGCCAGAGACTGAATCTACTGAGCTACCCAGATGCCCCTCTTCTTTCCTATCTTAATGGATTTTTTTTACAAATACACATTTTTAAATAATTTTTTAATTTCATGTTTATTATTTTGAGACAGAGAGATAGAGACGAGGGGAGAGGCAGAGAGAGAGAGGGAGACAGAATTTGAAGGAGCCTCCAGCTCAACTGTCAGCACAGAGCCTGATGCGGGGCTAGAACTCATAAGCCATGAGATCGTGCCCTGAGCCAAAGGTGGACGCTCAACCGACTGAGCCACCCAGGTGCCTCCACAAATACACATTTTAAACTTTTAACCTTCTTTCCTATTTATCCATTTTCCCTCCCTATTATAGTTAAACTTTGTATTAACTTTAAAACTCAGTAGCGGTATTAACCAAAAAGGAAGAATAACCTAGCTTAGTGAGGTAGGACTGAGAAATGGAACCCAGGGTTGTGGGAATTAAAAAAAAAAACACTTCTGTTTTTTCCACTGTCCTTTTATTAATGAGTAGGTGGGTTATTTTCCATATATTTAATAAAAATTAACCCACATAAAGAAGTGAAACATCAAAGAATACACACTTTAACATATATTTTTAGTGTGGTAAGTGCATCTGATTTGTGTCAACTTATTCACATAATGTCGACAAGTAGGTGCGGCAGCAGGCAGGGCAGGGGCAAAGTTTAGCAGAATACTAGATGAGTGATTCATTCTGTCTGTTCATTCGCTCATTCCCCACCATGTTTTCACAAGTATTTAAGGCAGCTAGCCTGGTGAATTATACTTATATAATGAAAACCATAATAGTTGACTAAACTGGAATTAAATATCACAATTCACATTTATATGGCACTTTATAGCTTTTCAAAAAAATTTTTAAAGTTTTATTTTTGAGTAATCTCTACATCCAATGTGGGGCCTGTATTCACAACTCCAAGATCCAGTCGCATGCTCTACCGACTGAGCCACCCGGGAACCCCAGCACTTTATAGCTTTTAAAATTGTCTTTATATAGTTTGAGTAAAATGAAAGGACTCTAGTAACTTATCAAATATACTTTAAATAAATCCTTTAAAATAAATTTTTATACCACTTATTTTTATATAATACCTTATAAAAATAATTCAGTTATATTTATTTTTGCTAGTAGATAAAAGTACCTTTTCTTTTTAATGCTCCAAATATACTTGGTCTAATAATGTTGGTGGGGCTTTGATTTCTTCTTCTAAAATAAAATTATCACAATCATTACCAGAAAAAAATTTGAACAAAATCAGCTATGACTGTTTCATTAGAATAGATCCAAGGATGTACACTAAAAAAGGACTATGTAGTATCACATCATTTTATTGCTTTTCTCTTAATCTGGGTTAAAAACAGGAATGCCTCAGGGTAGCAAATTGTCTTGCAATTTAGAAGGATTCAGGATTTTTTGAAAGTATGGAGGAAAAAAGCTAGAAAGATCTACTGTTCTGGTTGTGACTTGCCTTGAATCAAGGTGAGAATCATGGGTAAATGAGCGGTACAGCTGTTTACAGCTCCATAATTAGTTTTGATCCTTATCAACAAGCTTGGAGAAGAAGACTATGTTCAAGTAGGGTTAGTGAATTACTGATTCTTCCTATGTTCACATGTTCTCAACTCGCTTGATTCATTTCAATATACAAAATGATAAACCAAAACAATGATATTTTAATTTAGCGAAACACACATTACTTCTTTGGTTGTCATAGAACCTGGAGCTACACTTTCTTTTAAGATTCTAAAATTCTTATTTTATGAGCAAATCAGAGAACTCTAGATGCTGGCGAGGATGTGGAGAAATGGGAACCCTCCTACACTGTTGGTGGGAATATAAACTGGTACAGCCCCTCTGGAAAACAGTGTGGAGGTTCCTTAAAAAATTAACAGTAGAACTCCCCTAGGACCCAGCAATAGCACTGCTAGGAATTTACCCAAGGGATACAGGGGTGCTGATGCATAGAGGCACATGTATCCCAATGTTCACTGCAGCACTCTCAACAATAGCCAAAACATGGAAAGAGCCTAAGTGTCCATCAACTGACAAATGGATCAAGAAGATGTGGTTTATCTATACAATGGAATACTCCATGGCAATGAGAAAGAATGAAATCTGGCCATGTGTAGCAACATGGATGGAACTTGAGGGTGTTATGCTGAGCGAATTAAGTCAGGCAGAGAAGGACAGATACCATGTGCCTGCACCTATAGGTGGATTAGGAGGAACTTAACGGAGGGCCGTGGGGGAGAAGGGGAAAAATACTGGGAGAGAGGGAGGGAGGCAAACCATGAGAGAGACTCTTGAATGCCAAGAACAAACTGAGGGCAAATGGGGTGGGGGGGAGGGAAAGGGGGGTGATGGGCATGGAGGAGGGCACTTGTGGGGATGAGCACTGGGTGTTATACGGAAACCAACTTGACAATAAACAATTTAAAAAATTTTTATAAAATACAATTCTTATTTTATAAGCAATCTGGTATTTCCATACAACATGAACTTACACTGGAAACTGTTGCGTAGGGCTGGGATTAGGACTTGGAGGAAAACTCACACAAGTTTGCAACGATGGAGAAAAATATTGCTAAAACAAAATGAGAACAGAGGTTTTAAAACCAGCAATCTTCTCAGAAAGCAGATCAGTGGTTCCCTGGGGGAGTGGGGGGGTACAGAAGGCAATGGACTGCAAAAGATCATGAGGACATTGCTTGGAGTGTGAGAACTGTTCTACATCTTGGCTATAGTTATGGCTACAGGATTATACACAATTACCAAAATTAATTAAATCATATGCTTAAAAGTTGGCAACTTTTGTTATATGTTAAAAATGGTTCAAGAAATGAAAAGGAAGGGAAAACTGCCAGATGTACTACAGCAAAATTATCCCCCTCCCCAAAGTTTGGGTGGTGAAATATTAGTATTTCATAGATATTTCAAAGGACACAGATTCTTAGGCTCTCCTTTCTTACCTTGTCAATCCCCCTGGTGGGAGTAGGTGCTGGGGGTACTGGAATTAAATCAATGCACTTTGAAGATGGTTTCTCTAAATCATTGTCACTCTGTGTAGGCAGAAAGCAGTGTACAATTGGAGCACCAATTGCTTACCTAATCAAACGCTTAAGGAGGTAGCTGCAACATGGGGAAGGGAATCCTTACTGAATCAGTGGGTGTACCATGGTAAGGAGCTCATATCAGCCTAACACAAGCAGGGAACCCACGATTCACTTCAATAAGGAAAGGCACTCTTTACCCTTTTAGAAAAGGGAGCTTCATGGCAATTTGAGGGGCTTCCCTAGTGTCTCCAAAGATGTAGAACGTGACTACTTGATATTGAGCAATACTTACTAGTATTTACACTAATCCTAAATTAAAATGTTTCTCTTCCAGTTTAACCTGTACTTTGTTTTTAAAGCCTACAATACTATGTTCAGGAAACAATCAAAATGGATTTGGTTAGAATTAAGATACAAAGGAGGCAGCAATGATAACTACAGCTATAAAAAATGTTCATAGATTTTATATAGACAGAATCAGTACTGCCTAATTCAGGACTTTAAAATGTGCTCTTTTCTTTTCCGAGACACAGGTAAAGTTATGTTATGTGTTCCCTTCCACTTCCTAACACATTCACAGATTCACTCACTCGTGCCAACACCTGAAGTAATTAGAATTGGGTCAGTTAAGGGAATCCAATAGCATCTATAAATTGTGTTGGAACCAAACATGAAAAGGAGCAGGCTCCAGAGGTCTTCTACTCATTCTTCAGCACCTACTCCTAAACCAGGGATTGATGGCCATCTAAGGTACTCAGGGCTCAAAGGAAAATAAGATGTCACTGTTTCTGCTGATGGCCCATTTCCTAATCTAACCATTCCCAAATCTGGAAACCGACATCTAAGCAGAATCTCTTCTACTCGAATTTCAGCTTAATTCCTGTTCTATCATTATCTGAGATGTCCGTGGAAAAGAAGCCTAAACATCATTCAACTTCTACAACTTTAACTCCAACTGTAATGTGTACAGAGGCATTAAAAAATGTTAGCAGGGGATGTAATGAAATTCCAAATATGTTCAAGTTAAAGGTTGCATGTTAAAATGTTAGTGGGAGTGTATATGCTACAGGAATAAAAATGCTGTGTTTATCCAGGAATAAATTATGTAGAAAGGAGTGAAATCATTTATTGTTTTGTCATGTAAGCAATTTGACCAGCAGAACTGAACTCTTCTTAGACTTACTAGGACAGAGAGGAAGCTGGTCCAAAACAATGGTTTTTGTATCAGACAACTACTTACTTTGAACCCCACTTTCAAATGGTGTCAGTTATTTTTATCAGTAAGTCATAAAATGTTCCTTAACAGCAATCAGAAATGATTTATGCAGCATACAAATTTCAGTTTCAAATGAGAACTTAGATTTCTAGAAATTACAGCAGAAGCAGGTAGTACCAACACCGAAAATCAATAAAATTGAAATGTTAATACCATACCAGTTTCAAACTTTCTTCCCAAGACTGATTTATCTGTATTGCAGTTTGTACCTCCCTACAAAAGAAGAGATATCAGTACTGCAGTTTGCCTAACTAAAAGAAAAATATAACTGAATACAGAAATGATCAGAATAGTAATTCAAAGCACACTACTCACCATTCACGCATTGCTTCTCTATTTACTAAATCCATGCTTTCTTCCTGAAAGGCAGAACATGAGAATAAATGAATACCAGTTCCCATGGCTTTACAAAATTGTTTCATTGGGTTGTACCTTTACTATTATTCACTGGGCTCTAGAAGAGTCAGAGTATAAACAGATCTCTAAACACGTGTCTAGTTCTCTACGTTTCATTATTGCACCTACTACACCGAAGATCTCTTACTAAAGCATTGAAGTACGTCAGATATGCAGAAGCTTCTTAGATGAAACACTTTGTACCTTTCTTCATTCCAAAGAGAAAACGTCAAACATTTATTATACTATTTTTTCCATGATTCATACTATGATATTAATAAATATTACTCATAGTCCAAAGCAAACTAAATGTCTATCAGTATGGGTTTAAGTAAATGATGGTGCAAACATGATTTAAATCTAGTCATTGACACTGAAAAACATGTATGACATATTAAGTAGGAAAAAACCTCACATGCTATTTATGTAAAATTATAAATAAAAGGTGTTCAGAAGGATGTTCACCAAAAAGTTTGCAATACTTATCAATGAGTAGTGAGGTTTAGGGTAATTTGTTCTTTCTTTCTTTATACTTTGCCATAGTGTTTGACTTTATTTTTTTTATAAATTCAAGTATAATTTCTCACATAAATATTTTTACTTAAAAATTTTTTAATGTTTTATTTATTTTTGAGAGAGAGAGAGAGAGAGAGAGATAGCGTGAGCAAGGGAGGGTCAGAGAGAAAGAAGATACAGAATCTGAAACAGGTTCCAGGCTCTGAGCTAGCCATCAGCACAGAGCCCAACGTGAGGCTCAAACCCACAAACCGCAAGATCATGACCTGAACTGAAGTCAAACGCTCAACCGACTGAGCCACCCAGGTGCCCCTACTTTAAAAAATTTTTTAAATGTTTATTTATTTTTCAGACAGAGAGACAGAGCATGAGTGGGGGAGGGGCAGAGAGAGAGGGAGACAAAGAATCCGAAGCAGGCTCCAGGCTCTGAGCTGTTAGCACAGTGCCTGATGTAGGGCTTGAACTCACAAACTGTGAGATCGTGACCTGAGCTGAAGTTGGATGCTTAACCAATCAAGCCACCCAGGTGCCCCTCACATAAATATTTTTAAAAATAACCCACATATGGAAAGATATTCAGTGTTCACGGATTAGAAAAATTAATATTGTTAAGATGGCAATACTATCCAAAGTGATCTACAGATGCAATGCAACTCCAGAACAATCTTGAAAAAGAGGACTAAACATGGAGGATTCACACTTCCTGATTTCAAAACTTGCTACAAAGCTATAGTAATCAAAACCAGTGTGGTACTAGCATAAGGACAGACATATAGGCCAAAGGAGCAGAATAGAAAGCCCAGAAACGAATGCTCCGATATATGTTGATTTTCGACAAGGGTGCCAAACTATTCAATGGGGAAAGGACGGTCTTTTCAACAAACAGTGCTAAGAAAACTGAACACCTGCATGCAAAAGAATGAAGTTGAAACCATTCCTTACACCATATATAAAAATTAAGTTGAAATGAAGACCTAAATGTAAGACCTAAAACTATAAAACTCTTATATGAAAACAGAGGGTAAAAGCCTCATGAACTGGATTTGATAATGATTTCGCAGATATAACACCAAAAGCACAGGTAACAAAAGAAAAAAAACAAAAATTGGACTTCATGAAAACTTAAAACTTTTGTGCATCAAAAGACACTATCAAGAAAGTGAAAAGAATCACAGAATTGGCAGAGATGTTTGCAAATCTTGTATTTGCTAAGGGATTAATATCCAGAATATATAAAGAACACTTACAACTCAACAACAAAACAAACAACAAATTAAAATAGGGGCAAAGGACTTGAACAGATATTTCCCAAAGAAGATACACAAATGGTCATTTCCCAAAAAAGATACATAAATGGTCAATAAGTGGGGCCCCTGGGTGGCTCAGTCAGTTGAGCCTCCGACTTCGGCTCAGGTCGTGATCTCAAGGTTCTTGAGTTCAAGCCACATTGGGCTCCGTGCTGACGGCTTGGAGCCTGGAGCCTGCTTTCGGTTCTGTGTCTCCCTCTCTCTCTGCCCTTCTCTCTCTCTCTCTCGAAAATAAATAAACACTAAAAAAATTAAAATAAATGGTCAATAAGGATGTGAAAAATGTTCAACATGTGTCATTAGGGAAACTCAATTCAAAACTGCAAAGAGCTGGCACTTCACACTCATTAGGATAGTATTTATTTGTTTGCTTATTTGAGAGTGAGAGAACATGAGCAGAGGAAAGGGACAGAGGGGGAGAGACAGAGGGAGGGAGGGAGGAGAGGGAGGGAGAGAGGGAGTATGTGTGTGTGTGTGGGGGGGAGGGAGAGAGAGAAAGAGAGAGAGAGAGAGAATGAGAGAGAACCTTAAGCAAGCTCCATGTTTAGTATGGAGCCCAATGTGGGGCTTGATCCCACAACCTCGGGATCATGACCTGAGGCAAAATTAAGACGCAGATGCCTAACCAACTGAGCCACTCAGCTGTCCCAGAATAGCTATTACTTAAAAATGTGGAAAATAACAAGTGTTGGTTGGAATGTGGAGAAATTAGAACTCTTAAACATTGCTGGTGGGAATGTAAAATGGTGCAAACTCCATAGAAGACACTTTGACAGTTTCTCAAAAAGTTAAACACTGACTTACCATATTACCCAACAATCCTGCTCCTATGTATATACGCAAAAGTATTGAAAAGAGGGACTCAAATAGACACTTGTACACCAGTGTTCCTAGCAGCACTGTCTACAATAGCCAAAAGTTGGAGACAATCCAGTGTCCACCACCAGATGAATGGAGTAAAAAATGTGATATAAACGCAATGGAGTATCGTTTAGCCATAAAAAGGAATGAAGTTCTGACACACGTTACATACAACATGGATGAATACTGTAAACATGTTAGGTGAAATAAACACCAAAGAACAAATATTTTCTGGTTCCACTTATATGTGGTACCTAGAGTAGTCAAATCATTGTAGAGATAGAAAGCAGAATAGAGGTTACAGAAGAAAAGGTTAAATAGAAGTTATTGCTGAATGGGTATGCAGTTTCTGTCTGGCATGATGAAAAATTCTAGAAATGAAAAGTGATGATGGTTGCCCAAAAAGGTGAATTACTTAATGCCACAGACTTGTACTCTTAAAAATAGTTAAAATGGCTTTTAAAAAAAATCCTACAGTTCGAATGTATCCTGGTCTTCTTAAAAACATATAATACATCATAAAGTACCTAGGATAGTGCTGGGCAAGTATGATGCCAAATATGGGGACCATGAAATAAGCAGATGAGCTTTCCCTAAAACGACCTAGAATCATATTTGAGAGACAAGTTTTATATACATCAAGTTGGTGCTCTCCAAAGCAAGCATGAGCATAGCCCAGGAAGTGTACAAGGTGATGCACTGAGAAGCAAAAAAAAAAGTTCAATTTATACATTTTAAATCTAAGATAATAAGAAATGAAGGTTTGCTAATATTAGATAAACAGACTGACACAGGTGCTCTCACTCGGCCCATAGGGTCCAAAGATCTTGCAAAAAAAACAGCGTCGGGGGGGGTGGGGGGCTTAGCTAATTATAAGTAATTGCAAGTTAGGTGGCCATATGGATATATTATCTAGTTTTAATTAAACTGAGTTCCACAAAATAGACAAGTATCTTAACAAGATTTCTATAAAGAAATGTTGGACAGAAGATTCATAATACAAGTCTAAGCGAGCAACAGGGAGATGACAAAGGTGGCATCTGTACTCCTCCTAGCCCAGCACATCATCGGCCACCTTCTTGTGAAAACACAAAGCTGAGCTAGTCTCTATCAAGGAGCTGGCCACAAGAATTTGAGATCATGAAGACTACTAGAAATATGGATCCATATTCTTCTCAATAATGACCCATAGTTAATAAAATACAGTTTAAAATGTCCTAAAAACATTATTTCATCTTTCTCTCGTCCTTGTTATATTTGTATTCTGCATCTATTCTATGATTCACATTATATACCAGCTTGGTAGTATACGTCCATGATGTAAATACAGTTTACATGTATTGGAAGGACGTGCTACCACATTTTGCACTGATGCAGTGTATGATCAAAAGAGCTTAAATATTACTGTCTACATAAACAATACATGTGATGGGTAGTCTGGACTAGAAGAGTGGCGTGAACTGTGTGAATGAAAATTTGACCTAGGCTCTGAATGGTTTAAAATCTGGACAAGCAGAGGGTGGAGGGGAAGGTGCTCCACGCAGAAGGAATCAAGTAAACATAAGCGTAGAGGAGGGAATGAACGTGGCAGGTGTGAGGGTAGTGACACTAACCTGCTGAAACAGAGTTTGTACTGAGAAGCGATGAGACCTAAAACTGGAGAGGTAAAATAGGGCCAGACTTCTCAGATCTTAAATAACCGAAGGGTCTGAACTTAAAGAATAGCATAATTGTTAGGACCGTAGGCTTTGGAGCCAAATAGAACTGGGTCAAATCTGAGCTCTGTAACTTTAAAGAAAAAAATTTTTTTTAAATGTTTTTATTTATTTCTGAGAGAGAGAGAGAGAGAGACAGCGTGAGCAGGGGAGGGTCAGAGAGAGAGGGAGTCACAGAATCCGAAGCAGGCTCCAGGCTCTGAGCTAGCTGTTAGCAAGGAGCCTGACACGGGGCTCGAACCCACAAACCACGAGATCATGACCTGAGCCGAAGTCGGACGCTTAACCAACTGAGCCACCCAGGTACCCCTGGGCTCTGTAACTTTTTACCTGTCAGTCCTAGGCAAGTGACTTAACCTTGGCCTCAGTCTCTTTGTCCATATGAAGATGATAACACAAATTGAGGATAATGAAGTGTTTGTACAGTTCTTATCACAGTGCCAGGCAGCCTATGTGAGTAAGTGCTCACTACAACCTAGCTATACTTATTCCTATTCAATAGGTAATGGGAAGCATTATAACTTTCTACACAGGGGAGGAAAAGGTGAAAATGATGTCTTAGAGAAGTTATCTTGGTGTTGGTTGTGGAAGTTGGATTAAACTGACACAGATAGGAAATCTCTTAGAATATTTTTACAGTAATCTGGACCCAAGGGACAGAAGGAAGTGGGAACAGAGAGGATGTTGTCAAGGAAGAATTAATAGGATTAGGTGCCCTAATTAGATTAGGTAGAAAAATAAGGAAGAACTGAAGGTGAAACTAGAGCTTTGAGTTCTTTTGATGTCATTATGGAAAATGAGGGAAATGGGGAAAGGAAGTTTAAGAAGTCAGTCTTTTAAAACAATGGGATAACAGTAAATCTTTTCAACAAAATGTAAAGTTAGTATAGGCCTTCCACCTAATACTTACGTAGTTTTCCTGTAGTGAGAAGCTCAAAGTATTTTGTAATGTACTCAATGAACAAGAGCAGTTTTTCCCAAAGAAGGACAGGATTTTGCTCACTGTTCCATTCGAAGTTGGAGCATTACCTAACATCAGCTATTCTGAGGGTTGTTAGTAAAAGCAAGTTGACTCTTTAATCATTTATATCTTGCCTGTTTCCAAAATGGATATTAGATGCTTATAATGAAGTATGATTGTTAAAATAAGGATAAAAAGTCAAGAGGGGCGCCTGGGTGGTTCAGTTGGTTGAGTATCTGACTTCGGCTCAGGTCATGATCTCACGGTTTGTGAGTTCGAGCCCCATATCGGGCTGGATGCTATCAGCCCGTCAGTCCAAAGCCCGCTTCATATCCTCTGTTCCCTTTTCACGCTCTCCCAAAAGTAAATAAATATTAAAAACAAAAAGTCAAGAGCCACATATACGTGAAGGACAAAGAGTGCTGTATGCTAGAAACCCAGGTTAAGGAGAGTTGTTGCACTTGAGCACAGAACTTAGTTTTCAGCTTTTTAGGATCCAAGGTAAAAATGGAAAAAGAAAGCTACCCACTGTGCTCTCAGAAGGTGAGTATGTCTGAAAGATTTTAGTTGCCCCGTGTCTGCACAGTGCTTAACAATGTTTGCTGAAAGAATGAAACGATTTGGGAGTTAAGGTCAAATTAAATTTCTTTTAAAACAAGTAAGGCTATTCCCTTAAAGAACATCTCTTCATAAAAAAGACTAGGTACTTAGTAGGTTCCAAGGAAGACCGAAAAACACGGAACAAAATCTAATGCCATTGCTTTCCTAGGCTAGAAATGGTAGCCAAGTCCATAAAACAAACTGTGAAACTGTGATACTGAAATTGTCCCTGTTTAAATCATGCCCTCTGCTCCAGTTGGCATAATGTTTTAAATGGCTTCCTCTCATAAATTTCCCTTACATTTGTGTCTAAACGCAGCTTAATTTATCCAAACCAGGTAAGATAAAACAAAGACTATAATATGCAGTGCTAAAGTTCACATGTGTGAAGATATAAACAGGAGAGATGCTAGAAATGCAGAGGTAGGAAGCAAGTAGGTAATTAAAGTGATATTACTCAAGGCACTGCAGAAAAAGTCAAGTTCTTACTGGGTATCAATGATTTTATATCCTATTTAACAAGTCAGGAAATAAATGTAAAATTACAGCACCATACACCATGAACAAACTCTTATGGGCGGAATAGTGTCCCCCTAAAATCCATATGTTGAAGTCCTAACTCCCAGTGCCTCAGACTGTGACTTTATTTGGAGATAAGAGTATTTGCAGAGATAATCAAGTTAGGATGAGGTTACGAGGGTGGGCCCTAATCCACTATGTCCTTAGAAAAAGGAGAGATTTCGGGGTGCCTGGGTGGCTCAGTCAGTTAAGTGTCCGACTTCAGCTCAGGTCATGATCTCACAGTTCATGTTTGAGCCCCATGTCGGGCTCTGTGCTGACAGCTAGCTCAGAGCCTGGAGCCTGCTTCGAATTCTGTGTCTCCCCCTCTCTCTCTGCCCCTCCCCTGCTTACACTCTGTCTCTGTCTCTGTCAAAAATAAATAAAAGAGGGGCGCCTGGGTGGCTTAGTCGGTTAAGCGTCCGACTTTCGCTTAGGTCATGATCTCGCGGTTCGTGGGTTCGAGCCCCGCATCAGGCTCTGTGCTGCCAGCTCAGAGCCTGGAGCCTGTTTCAGTATGTGACTCCCTCTCTCTCTGACCCTTCCCTACTCACGCTGTCTCTCTCTCTCTCCTAGAAATAAATAAAACATTAAAAAAAAATTTTTAAAAATTAAAATAGATAAATAAAAGACTAAAAAGAAAAAAGAAAAAGGAGAGATTTGGAGACAGACAAATGTGTAGGGAAAACTCCATGTGAACATGAAGATGGCTATTTACAAGCCAAGGAGAGAGGCCTGGAACAGATCCTTCTCTCACAGCACTCAGAAGCCAATCCTGCCAACACCTTGATCTCAGACTTGTAGCCTCCAGAGTGGTGAGAAAATACATTTGTGCTGTGTAAGCCCCTCTGCGTGTGGTACTTTGTTGTGGCAACCTTAGAAAATGAATACAAACTATTTCAGCAGGGCGGTTACTTACATTTAGGGCTTTGGTGTAGGGAACTAAAAGCCGAGTGCTTCCAAACCTCTTGAAACATAAACGCAGTTGTTATTAGGAAAGGAAGAATTACATAAAAAGAATAGTTCCTGCAGGCGCCTGGGTGGCTCAGTCCGTTAAGTGTCCGACTTTGGCTCAGGTCATGATCTCTCAGTCTGTGAATTCCAGCCCCGAGTTGGGCTCTGTGCTGACAGATGGGAGCCTGGAGCCTGCTTCAGAGTCTGTGTCTCCCTCCCTCTCTGCCCCTCCCCTGCTCACACTGTGTGCCTCTCTGTCTCTCAAAAATAAACATTAAAAAATTTTTAAGAAAATTAACTTCCATGATAATCATCTCACAATAAATACCTAAGTCAAATCATTACCTTGTGCATCTTACACTTACACAATGTTATGTGTAAGTTACACCTCAATAAAACTGAGGGGAAACAGAAAATTAACTTCCAGCTTCATTTTCTCAAGCTCTCTAATACCTAGAAAAAAGCTAATAACCCCAGTCAAGAAAAAATTATCCATTAACTGACTACTAGGAAAGGGGCAGCTTAAACCACATATCTACTTAAATGTAGACCCAGAACCTTATATTGATTTGGTGTGTGTGCTTATTTAAATGTGAAAGAAAATTTATTCAAATCAGTTTATAGGAAATACAGGAAATAAAAGAACATATTAGACAACATCACATGGAAGCAGAATCAGAATGTGGGGTAGTCTACATGACAAATGGCCTCGTTTCTTCAAAAAATAAGTGGCTCAGAACAAAAACAGGAGTAAAAGGCTGTTTTAAATAAGAGACCTGAGAGATCTTGGTTGAAACATGTCTGAATCAGTCAAAACAGATACTTTTGAGAATAAAAATTTTAACATGGACTAGTTATTAGATGACATTAAAGAATAACTTAATTTTGTTAGATGTAATGATGGCACTGTGATTACGCAAGAAAAAAGTCCTCAGAGATTCATACTGTGTGTTTATGGGCAAAACAGTATCAGGGATTTACTTCCAAGCATCCTCCTCCCCAAAAGGTTAATGAGTTCAATAGCTAAAAAGAAGTCATGGTTAAAGAATACATATAAAGAAATATGCAATTTAAGATATCTAACAGGGGTGGCCAGGTGGTTCAGTTGGTTGAGTGTGTGAATCTTGATTTCAGCTCAGGTCATAATCTCACAGTGTGAGACTGAGCCTCGTGTCAGGCTTTGCACTGACAGCACAGAGCCTGCTTGGGATTCTCTCTCTTTCTCTTTCTCTGTCCCTCCCTCGCTCATGTTCTCCCTCCCCCCTCAAGTATCTTTTTTAAATGTTTAAAAATTAAAAATAAAAAGATGCCTATCAGACCATTAAGTTGCTGAAAATAAGTTAATTTTCCATTCAATCAGTACCCAGATTGGAATATTTCTATTTTCCCATTGAATTCACTTCCTACTTGGTTTCATTTTAAATGTTTATGTAACATATATTCTGTCACTATGGAAATAGAGTGCCTTATGCTTTATATTACTAAATGCTAAATGTATCTTGATTTCAAGCTTCATAATCAAATAGCAACATGTAATCAATTTTTAAATATTGGTCTCATTTAGGGGAAGCAACAAGGAAAATTGCACAGATAAACCAAAGGTCACCTCACCTACTAGTTTTAGGTTCTTCTGAATTTCTCAAATAGCTCCATGCTTACAAAGACAATTAAAGAACGTTTTATTCACTAAAAAGCAGAAGAATCTTTTTACCATACTTTTTTGCTACTGGATGATAATCTGGACCTTAGGGAAGCCATGGTGTGAGAGGGTAAGAGGGAAAGGAAGCAGGAGTTGGAATCCTAAACACCAGGCTCATGAGATATTATAGCTTTTTTGCCACTGAAATATGGAAAAGGGAGCTGGAAAGGAATCCAGTGATTTGGGGCTAAATCTGGCTCTGACATTCACTAGCCCTGTACATCAGGTAAATTACTCAATTTCTCCCATCGTTTAGTTTTTGATCTTATAAGGCTGTGACAAGATAAAATGAGACCACAGATGTGAAGTACCTATGATAGCGCTAAGTGAATAATAAGTGCTCCATAACAGTTAAGCTCCTCTTGAACAAAAGTCTGCTTGTAGTTGGGTCAGAAAAATCCCACCACCTGCGGAGGAGTGGTGATTTGATCTTTTGAGTTCTGTGGCTAATCTTTGGATAATTAAAAGGTTTAACTGTGTATTAGGCATGTGCTATTAAATACACACATGCACACATACACGCCTGCACGAAATGTAAACCAGTGAGGTACAATGTGTCCCTGAACTCAGATCACTAAGAAATGAACACAGAATGACAGCATAAAGGTGTTTAATCTGTCAAAAAAAAAAAAATTCATCTGACAGTTTAAAAAAAAAAGTGATAACTATGGTTATTATGAACCTAAAAAATTAATTTTTCTATACAGCGTTCCTTTTCTTTGAGATATCTGAAAGAAGCCAGATTCAAGGTAGACAAATACACAGTCTTTCTGGAAACTATCAGTTTATACCCTGAGGAAATATAGGACTCCGTAGTTGTTTTTGTTTTAAAGGAACCATTCCTGGAATTAAAAACAGAATCACATGTGACCTCACTTGGAATTACTGAACCCTAGGAATTTTTTTTAAAGAAAAATAAAGTTTCCTTTTCTTACTGAACAGCTATTAGTTTTGAAAGTCTTCTTACCTGCTTGATTTGGTGAAGGCGACCAAAGGAAGTATGAATGGGAATGGGAATGGAAGAAGGTGGCAAAAACTGAAATTTAAAATATAAAAGTCAATACCCGAAACTAACATAACATTGAATGTTAGTTAATACTTCAATAAAAAAAATAAATAAATAGAAGTCAAGCTGGCTTTAATGATGCTGATTATTTCTTTTTTTAAAAATTTTTTAATGTTTATTTATTCTTGAGAGAGAGCGAGGGAGGGGCAGAGAGAAGGAGACACAGAGTCCAAAGCAGGCTCCAGGCTCTGAGCTGTCAGCACAGAGCCTGATGCAGGGCTCCAACCTACAAACCGCAAGATTATGACCTGAACCAAAGTCAGACACTTAAGCGACGGAATCACCCAGGCACCCTTTCTGAATAATTATTTCTAAACATGAATTAAGTCAATGTTGATTTATCTAAAATATCTGAGTGCCTAATCTAACAGTATTTGTTAAGTTTAAAATTAGAGAAATAAAAAATCCAACTGATTCTTGATTGAAAATTACAGTAATCAAAAGCCTATATATATCAGAACAGAACAAAACAACTGTTAACACAATAAATACAGAGCAGAACATCAATAGAACATTTTGTTTATCTCTACCTTCCCTTTCCCAAGGCACTACATCTTAAAATCATCTTATTTTTTTCTTGCCAGTTTTACCTTGCAAAACAAACAAAACAATCCCATCAAATATCCTGGAACCCTGCTGAGAAAAACATACTTTCATAACATAGAATGATTTATGGCAATCATTTCCCAGTAGCTCGCTGTCTAGACTACTTTTTCCCTTTCTGTCTTATGTCAAAGCTTATGATGACCCACCCAAGAGAGAAATTAAAGAATGGAGGGATTTAAAGCTAAGTGTGAAAAAGAGGCTTGAAAATTCTTTAGAATTCATTTATCCATTCTACCTATATCCTGGTTAGTCCTTGAAATGCCAGATAATGAATCTACCATATCTTACTTTTACATTAAAGAGCACTCTGAGTGGTGAATTTGGAAATACTTAATGAGGTAAAGCGCTATGTTAGACCCTGAAGATCCAAAGATAAATAAAACATTTTCCCATCCTTGACAAATTCAAAGTGTAGGTGGGGAAAACTAGGTCAGGGACAGAACGAGTTATGATAAGTGAGAAGTCAAAGCACAGTGACTACGTACATCTTTGCCTGGGGTCCTGGGGAAGCCTTCCCAGAGGAGGACATGAATTCAGTGGACAAAGAGGAAGCAGGGTATTTCAGGGAGTGGGAAGAGAAGCTCAGGCAGAGGCATGTTTGGAGAGCAGAGACATTCTGTTCAGGGTGGCTGAAATGGGGTACATGATAAAGTATGAAAGGAAGCAAATTTGGGGAAATTTGGCTGAAACCAGATTGTGTATTTTGGACTATAGCCTTTGAGCCCAATAGGAAACCTAAAGCATAGGTCCTTCTAAGCTCTTAAAACTCAAAGGTATTTTAAATGTTTATTTATTGAAAGAGAAAGAATGTGTGTGAGTGTGTGGGCGTATGCATGCATGAACACGAGGGGGGCAGAGAGAGAGAAAGAAAAAGAGACAGACAGACAGACAGACAAACAGACTCCCAAGTAGGCTCTTTACTGTCAGCGCAGAGCCCAAAGCAGGGCCTGATCTCATGAACCATGAGATCATGACCTGAGCCAAAATCAAGAGTTGGATGCTTAACTGACTGAGCCACCCAGGTGCCCCTCAAAGGTATTTTAAACAATATCATATCTGTTTTGGAAAGGCAATCCTAGCAGCATATACAGAACAAATTGAGGGTGGAAGAAAGAGGGACCAGAGGCAGGATTAAAGACCAGGTAAAAGATGAGAGTCTGAATAAAAAAGGGTGGGAGAAGAGAAAGAGACAGACTGGAGAAATTATTAGAAAGTGAAGAGGGGCACCTGGCTGGCTCAGTCAGTGGAGCGTGCAACTCTTGATCTCTGGGTTGTTGAGTTCGAGCCCCACATTGGGAATAGAGAGTACTTAGCAATAAATTCTTTAAAAAAAAGAAAGAGTGAAAAGAGCTCAAGATTGGCCGGAGGTTCCTACCTGAAACCTATCGGTGGGTGGTAGCCAGGAAAGGAAGGAAGAGGAGTGAGGTAAAATGTGGGGAGAAGATGAGCGCTCAAGAAAGGTGTGTTGGACAAAGAAATGTTTTTATGAAGTAGCTGGTCTTAATTTTTATTCGATTTAAAAACATATCATATGACTTTTTAAGGAGCATATTACCTCACTAGTCATATTTTGCTTAAGAGAGTATTAAAACCAGTTTGTTTTTTCCTAATCATTTGCTAGAAGGTGGAGGGAATGGTGAAAGTGGTAGAAGTAACAACAGAAAATTGATATGCAGTAACTGAAAATTCACTATGTCTAAATTACATTTGACAGTTAGCCACAATTACTTCATCATAATAATTCACTGACAGACAAATAGGGCTAACTCTTAAGTATTTCAATATTTACTGGCCCCTTATTAGGTTTAAGGAACTGCTTTTCTGCTCAGAGGGGAAGGAAAAATGAAAAGAAAAACTAGTAGTAAGCCATAGTTATTACCCACAGACACCTTACAATCCAGACATGAAAGCAAATTATTCTATGAGAGACAAGGAAATGAGTGTTAGATAGAGGCAAAGTGGGGTGGGAATAAAAAGCAAAGATTAAGGGAATGAGCATAGAGAGTGGGAGACAGAAGACAGATAAGGCAAAAGGCGGCATTTGAGTTGGGACTTGTAGGGCAAGGAGTTTGACAGCATAAGCAATAGAAAAGGGAAAGTATATGGCATGTTTTAGGAAATATGTTTTAGGAAAGACTGTTAGTTTTGTGTGAGTGCAACACCAGGTATCTCTGGAAGGATAAAAGATTCCAAGGTCAAGAAGGCAAAGATGCTGGAAACCCTTGAATGACACACTCAAAAAATTTAACTGTAGCAAAATGATCTATTTTAGTATATACATACGAGCAGATGATATCTAACAGCACTGTCTATTTAACTTTGGAAGAGACACACTCAGATATTCATCAGCTCTGAGCCTGGTTCACTCTCTGTCCAGAGGATGGATATAAAGAAGGAGGTATTGGGATACCTGGGTGGCTCAGTAGGTTGAACGTCCGACTTTGGCTCAGGTCATGATCTCACGGCTTATGGGTTCAAGCCCCGCATCAGGCTCTGTGCTGACAGCTCAGAGCCTGGAGCCTGCTTCCGATTCTGTGTCTCCCACTCACTCTTTCTCTCTCTCTCTCTCTCTCTCTCTACCCCTCCCCCGGTCATGCTCTGTCTCTCAAAAATAAATAAACATTAAAAAAATTAAAAAAAAAAAAAGAAGGAGGAGGAGGTATCAAAGAGCCCATGACTGCTGACTGGCCAGAAATTCAGACTAGCCTGTTCTAATCATGTTCCATGGTTGACAGTTCAAGAAAATTCCTAATTCAAATCAATAAGGCTACTACTAGGTGACTCTTCTTACAAAAGTCAGGAAACTTTTCTCCATAAAACTTGCATAAAAGGGATAGGTTGGACATATAATTTGTTGCTATGAATAATGTAACAAGACTTTCTCTTTCAAGCATCTGTTTCTATGAACTGTGATAATGGTGATAATGCATGTAATATGCTTGACAGAATGCCATAGTATGTGCTCAGAAAATGCTGACTATACCACCACTACCACCAGTATCAGTACGATCATCAAAATATTTCTAGAATTCAATGTTTAATAACATATCAACAACCACTAGAATTATATATGGTAGCTTTATAAGACTCAGATATCTATTCCTTCCTACCCAGCATTCTTCATTCCTTTTCCCATCTGATCTTTTAATTAATTTATTTTTAATAGACTTTATATTTTTAAGAATAGTTTTAGGTTCACAGCAAAACTTAGTGGAAAGTATAGAGATTTCCTCTATTTTCACATATGCATGGCCTCCCCTACTATCAAAAGCTGAGCAAAAGTGGTCAATTGTTATAATAGATTAACCTAAATTGACATCTCATCGCTACCCAAAGTTCTTTACCTTAGAGTTCACTCTTCATGTTATACATTCTATGGATTTGGACATATGTACAATGGCCCATATCTATCATTACAGTATCGGACTGAGTATTTTCACTGCCCTAAAAACCCTCTGGTCCACTTATTCATCCTGATCTTTTTTTTTCCCCAACAGAAACTGACTTTTTTCTCATGATAAAGCAATACATGCTCAGTATAAAACACAATGGGGAAAAACCTAGCGACACCCACCATCCAGACATGACCACAGCAAATATCTCAGTGTTTATTTTTCCAGACCTAGATCCTACCACACATACTATTTTGCAGTTTGGGTATTTTTTTCTTCATAATTTAATATTTCCTGGCTCTGCATCTGGGGATGCTTGCAGCTTTTGGCTCCTGGGCCAGCGTCTATAATAATGTCTACTGTTCATGAAATTGTGCACAAACTCGGCTTGGAGGGTGACAACTCTATACCTCCAAATGCATACAGGATGGTGAAAACATACACCAACTTTGATGCCAAGTGGAATCCTTTGAACAATGAAATGGCATCAAGACTAAAGGTGTGGATGAGGTCACTATCATCAACATACTGACCAATCACAGCAATGAGGAGAGAGAGGATACTGTCTTCGTCTACCAGAGAAGGACCAAAAAGGAATCTGTATCAGCACTGAACTCAGCCTTGAATGGCTAGCTGGAAAAGGTGATTTGGGGCCTACTGCAAACACCTGCTCAGTACGAGGCTTCCAAGCTGAATGCCTCCCCCATGAAGGTGCTGAGGACTGATGACAACTCCCTCACTGAGATCATCTGCTCAAGGACCAATTAGCAGGCTACGAGGAAATGTACATGACCTATCTGGAGAAAGACATTGTTTCCAACACATCTGGTGACTTCTGCAAGCCAATGGTTGCCCTTGCAAAGGGTAGAAGAGCAGAGGATGGTTCACTGATTATGAACTGTTTGACCCTAGATGCCTATGATCTCTAATGCTGGTGTGAAGAGGAAAGAAACTGACATTCCCAAGGGGATCGACACCATGACCGAGCAAGTGGTGTCACCTCCAGAAAGAATCTGAAAGGTACAAGAGCTGCAGCTTTTATGATCAAGGAGTAGATCAAAGGAGACCTCAAAAATGCTTTTCTGAACCTGGTCCAAAGTATTCAGAACAGGCCCCCTATTTTGATGACTGATTGTGTGATTTCATAAAGAGCAAGAGGGTTCATGATAAGGTCCTGGTTAGAATCATGGTTTCCCACAAGTGAAGGAAGGAGATGTGTTAAAAATTAGGTCTGAATTCAAGAGCAAGTATGGCATGCCCCTGCACCACCATGAAGGGAGACAGCAAGGGCAGCTACCAGAAGGAGCTGCTGTGCCTTGCGGTGGAGATGAATGAAATCTGAACATCCAGCAGTGGTGCTCCTCCTGTGCTTCTAGCTACCAGTTCTAGAAAATCAGCTTGCGACTAAGAGCCCCTCTGTGCCCATCCCTGTGAGGATGATCTTAGCATTGCTCCCCACCCCAACCTTATTTTAGTTGCCTAAGCATTGCCTGGCATTCCCCCACTATTCTCTCCTTTTATTTTTTAAAAAAGCGTTTATTTATTTTGAGGGAGAGCGAGCTAGCACTGTCAGTGCAGAGGCCAAAGTGGGGCTCAATCTCATGAACCAGGTGATCACAACCTGAGCCAAAATCAATGATCACTGACATTGGACACTTAACATTATGCCGCCCAGGCACCCCTAGTCTCTCCTTTTAGCCAAAGTAATGAACAGTTTAAGGAGTTAGAAGTGAAATCTATGATGTGAAACACTTTCCCTCTTATGTACTGTATTATAAACAGATGAATAAATTGCATTTTTACTGTAGAAATGAAACAAAAATAACCTAATATATTCCATATATCTTTCCAGGTTACAATTCAACTGCAATGTCATTTATTTTTTATTTTAATTTTTAAGTAGGTTCCACGCCCAACATGAGGCTTGAACTCATGACCCTGAGATCAGAGTGACATGTTCTATTGACTGAGCCAGTCAGGCACTCCACCAGCAACACCATTTTTATTTTTTATTTTCTAAGTCTATTTATTTTTTGAGAGACAGAGAGCAAGCGGGGGAGGGGCAGAGAATGAGGGAGGGAGAGAATCCCAAGTAGGCTCTGCATTGTTAGTGAGGAGACCAACGTAGGGCTTGAACTCATGAATCATGAGATTGTGACCTGGGCCAAAAATCAACAGTTGGATGCTTAACCAACTGAGCCACCCAGGCGCCCCCTGCAACACCATTTTTAAAGGCTGAATATTATATGAATGTACCCACTCATAGTAAGGCACCCATTATCTCCCGGGCATGTCTTATCTCACTCAATTCTTACAACCCCTGACGTAGACACTAATATTGTCCCCATTTTATTAAAAAAAAATCTTTTTAATGTTTATTTTCCAGACAGAGACAGGGCGCGAGTTGGGGAAGGGCAGAAAGAGAGGGAGACACAGAATCCGAGGCAGGCTCCAGGCTCTGAGCCGTCAGCACAGAGCCCGATGTAGGGCTTGAACTCACAAGTTTGGTGATCATAACCTGAGCTCAAGTTGGACGCTTAACTGACTGAGCCACCCAGATGCCCCAATACTGTCCCCATTTTAAAGATTAGAAAAGTGAGGGGTGCCTGAGTGGCTCAGTTATTTAAACTCCTGACTCTTGGTTTCAGCTCAGGTCATGATCTCATAGTTCATGGGTTCAAGCCCCATGTTGGGCTCTATGCTGATGGTGAGGAGCCTGCTTGGGATTCTCTTTCTCTCTCTCTGCCTCTCCCCTGCTCGCTCTATTTCTCTCTCAAAATAAATAAATAAATAAAGTTTAAAAAAATTTTGAAGATGAAAAAAGTGAGGGACAGAGAAATTAGACAACTTGTTCAAGTTCGTACAACTAGTTATTGCTAGAAGTGGGATTCAACTCAGATAGCAAAGGCATCTTCATTTAGCCTATTCCCTCTTGTTGGACATGCATACTGTTGCCACGTTTTTTTGCTCACTCTTATAAATAATGCTGTGATAATAATGTTTAAGCTAATCTTTGGACATATCCTTAATGAATTCTTTAGGAGAAATTCATAGAGATGGAATTTCTGGATCACAAGGTTGATACACATTGCCAAATTGCCCTCCAGAAAGCTTATACAAATTTACTATCTAGCAGTATATGAGAATATCAATTTCCTTTTCTTTCTCCAACATTAGATATGATTACTAATTTAAAAAATTGTATGCCCGTTCCTAAAGAATACTATAAAAGTAATTGACTCTTCAAAGAAAGCAAGAAAATATTGTGATTTATCCATAGTTTAGGATATTCTCCCCCAATGCTTCCCTTTATTGGCACTGATCATTGAGAAGTTGTTATACAGTGACATGCACCAAATCTGAAAAAAAAAAGTTTTCCTCTAAAAAAAAAAAATCAAATATACACACACACACACACACACACACACCCCTCTGAACAAGCAGAATTTTAATACATTTAATTCATGCTACTGATTCTCATATTGTCATCATTCAAATGCCCAGAAAGCTAATATAAAATGTGAAACACTCAGGTTTATAAGATTTATAATCTAATTTGAAAGACATGCTAACATGAACTTAAATATATACAAATGCTCTATATAAAGAAATTATGGGACTTTAGCTGTATGATGATGACACGTTTATAAAAAACAAAATAAGAGAACTGCATGGTGTGGTAAACTGTTCTTAACTAACTATGAAAGATCCTGGAAGAGATTATTTTTAGCTGATATCTAAGGATGGGAAAGAACTGGTTAGTTTCTCGTAAAGGCCTAGAATTTCCCATTGCGGAGCACCTAAGTGGCTCAGTGGGTTAAGTGTCTGACTCTTAGTTTCGGCTCAGGTCTTGATCTTTTGGTTTGTGAGTTCAAACCCCACATCAGGCTCTGTGCTGACAGTGTGGAGCCTGCTTGGGAATTCTCTCTCCCTGTCTCTCTGCCCCTCCCCGCTTGCTTGTGTGCACTTGCTCTCTCTCTCTCTCGAAATAAATAAACTTTTAAAAAATCTGTAAAAAAAAAAAATTTCATATTGGAAAACTTTATCTAGGAAATCCTGAGAAGACTGCCTGACTGAAACTGAGGCGATCAATGGGAATATAGTGTGAAATGTCTGGGGAAGGTAGGATTTGAACTTGAGCTATAGAATCATTAACCACAGGAAGGCTCTTAAATTGGACAAAATGTGGACTGGACTTGGCTGATTCTTTTAGGAATGACATGGAAGATTGATTGGAGAAAAGATGGGTTTTGGAAGAGAATCTCCCATAGGCTAAGTACTACAGTTGGTGTTTGCAAGGGAATTACCTTAGTTATTTTACTACACAAAACAAGGTATTAAAATAGAAATAAAGCATTTCCTGAGATGTCAATAAACTTCACTGGTATTTTGTGTGTGTAAAATTCTCACTGTGCCTTTCTCTCACACTCTAGGGGAGGAAGTCCTTGGGAGGAAGCAAGAGCACCAGCACCAAGGAATGCTGTCATGGGGGTGAGGAGGAGTAGGGGACATTGGGGTGGGTGCTGGATGAAGCTGATTCCCAAGCATTACCTGCCGTGAAGGAATTAAGGTAGATCAAGCTCAGTTCCACTCAAAAGAGAAACCACAGAAAATTAATATTGTAAACACATTAAATTCTTTGGAAAGAATTTTAACTTTACTGCCGTTGCTAATTTTAACCCATTTTCCTCCTGTAGTTACTAGAGATAAAGCACTTAAAAAATCCTGAACAAAAGTTGTGTGTTATGTTTACGAATGCCTCTGCCTAGTTCCTGCAGTGACTGATACTGAATGTGAATTGAATGTAGGCTAGCAAGACAAAGAATAAAACAGGGGCAGGAATGTATTATACGCTCACTACTGGGTGGGCCACAAATTAAATTTAGCTTGTAGTTGCCAATGAGAAAAGCAAAACCTAATCAGAGAAATATCAGTAGTCATAAAATTAAAATGGACAAATTGCTCAAGAAAAGCACCATCATTTGCAAGAGGAAGATGAAACATTTCTCCTGATCTGCTTTGAGTAGGTGGGGGTAGAGATGAAGAGGTGAGGCTGCACCAAATTCAAAAGACGTGCCAGAAAATTAATTCCTAGTGGAAGAGTGGGGAATAGGCATGTGAACTATGGAGTTCTTAGGAGATACAGTAAAGGGATAATTTGGGGGGAAGGCATGGTCCCCACAGTCAGAAAGCCTCAGGGGGGCGCCGGGGTGGCTCAGTAAGTTAAGCATCTGATTCTTGATCTCTGCTTGGGTCTTGATCTCGGGGTTGTGAGTTTGGGCCCATGTTAAAAAAAAAAGAAAAAGAAGAGGGCCTCAGGTTTCTGCTCATTAGAAGCGGGGTGGAATGATTTTCTGAGAGTGGGGAGCAAAATATTGAAGCTTAATTCAGATAATAATTGTGAGACAGCAGATTTTTACAAGGTTTGGAAATATGCATCTTTATCTGTATATGAAATGGCACCCATGGTTCTTCAATGCCCTCTACCACTGCAAGTTTTTCTAAAACACTCTTTCATCTTCACTGAAATACATGAAAAGCAGCTCTGATTTGAAAATTTTCAATTGTGATACAATATACATAAAATTTCCCATCTTAACTATTTTTAAATGTACAGTTCAATAATGTTACGTACATTTATACTGTTGTACAAACAGTCTCAAGAACTCTTTTCATCTTGCAAAAGTGAAACTATAACCCATTAAATACCCCTCATTCCACCCTCCTCCTAGCCCCTGGCAGCCACCATCCTACTTTCTATCTATACGAATTTGGCTACTCCAGGTTCCTGCCACACCATTTCTAAGGACGGTATGATATAGGACAGGACCCTTAAACTTATGATTCATGTTATCATTCAATAATACGTGTATTTTTTCCAGAATGATGTTTCTCTTTTGTGATGTGATATATCAGTTAGAATGAAAGCACCTGTATTGTTGATGCACTGTGAAAAGCAAATATAAATGCTATAAATTAACAGTCTTCCTGTAATTCCATGCTCCAGAAATAACTACTGATAGATTGATACATCTCTTTCTCAACGTCTGTAAATACATACAAGACCATGATACACACAGGATCTTGAACCCCAGGTCTAATTATTAGCTACACAGGTTAGCAAGGCTGCTGAGGATAGCAAAGTAGAAAGATGGAAGGAACCTGGATGTCTGATGGCATCACTGAGCCACTGAATTAAGCAACCCTGGAAGCTCCTTTCCTTAAGACTTCTTGTCATTTGAGATAGTAAATGTCCCTTATTAAGTTGCTTCTAATTGGATTTTGTTACTTCTGCCAAAAGCATATTAACTACCTGTGTCATTCTCCTAGACAATTCAGCCTATCTATCCGGAAAGCAAGTATAAACCTATATAAGTCTTACAATAATAACGAAGTGATGACTTTGAACAAAATAAAAGCTCATGCATAATGATGTTACAGCAAGTGAAACCAATAAGCCTTGAAACTCCTGTCATCAAGTAAGTGTAAATGACGTCAGTTGTGCCAAACACAATCTGTTATATAAGATGGTTTGTTTTAAAACACACAGAAAAAAAAAAAAACACAGTATATTAAACTGAACATGATGCAAATTAAGAGCCTAGAATTCCTAAGGAAAATTATGCATTAAAAAAAAATGCCCGGTACACGTCTGCTCTGTATATGTTCTATAACTAATAAAACATCTAATATTTATTGAGCACTTACTATGTGTCAGTGCTGTGCTGAGTGCATTACACTGATTTTTTTTACACGCTATGAGCATTTTTTCCTTTAAACTGTGTTAAAACATACATAACATAAAATTTACCATCTTAACCATGTTTAAATGTACCAGTTCAGTGGTATCAAGTATATTCACATTGTTATACTATGTGCTGCAAGTCTTTCTTTTTCTTTTTCTTCCAGTTTTATGGAGATATTTTACACTGATTATTATACTCTGCAAACCTATGAGGCAGATACTATTACACTCCTGTGTAACAGAGGAGGAAATTAACACACAGAAAGGGTAACACGCACCCAAAAAACCAAGCTAGTACGTACGATGCCATTTATAAGTCCTTACTTCTCAGTCATTCTTCAACCCAATCTAATCTAGCTTTATTTCACCCCATCCCTCTCTCCATAGAACTTGCTTTCAAATACAAGAAATTCATTAATAATCTCCATTTTGATAACTCAAAGGACATCTTACAATCTGTATCATGGCTGGCCACTCGATAGCACATAACTTAATACTTTTCCTTGTTTTTTCATGGTACTACTGGTGATCTTTAAAGCTGTTTCCTGTGGTCTTTTTTCTCCTTTTGTACTTTCTGTATAGGTCATACCGTGCATTCCCAGAGCTTTAAATAACGATGTATTGATGGTGCCTAAATGTTTTTTTTTTAAAGTTTTAAAAATTTTTATTTCTAGGAGAGAGAGAGAGACAGTGTGAGCAGGGGAGGGTCAGAGAGAGAGGGAGACACAGACTGAAACAGGCTCCAGGCTCTGAGCTGGCAATCAGCACAGAGCCCGATGCGGGGCTCGAACCCACAAACCGCGAGATCATGACCTAAGCGAAAGTCAGACGCTTAACCGACTAAGCCACCCAGGCGCCCCTGATGGTGCCTAAATGTGTGTCTTTAGCTCAGACCTCTATCCTGAGCTTCAAACTAGTACAACTAACATCTCCACTGAGAGATCCCAGGGAACTTCAAATTTTTTTAACGTTGTTTTTTTTTTTTTTTAAATTTCTGAGAGAGAGACAGTGTGAGCAGGGGAGGGTCAGAGAGAGAGAGACAAAGAATCTGAAACAGGCTCCAGGCTCTGAGCTAGCTGTCAGCACAGAGCCCAATGTGGGGCTCGAACCCACGAACCGTGAGATCATGACCTGAGCTGAAGTCGGCCGCCCAACCAACTGAGCCACCTAGGCGCCCCATCAGTTGCCCAAGTCAGAGGCCTAGTAGTCATCTCTGCCTCCACCATTGCCCACCCTCCATCAAATTAACCAGCAATTCGTTCTACTTTGCAAATACCTCACGAATCTCTTACTCTTCTCCGTGCTCACGGCCGTCACAATAGCCTGCAGCTACCGTGCAGCTGCCTCCTATCTGATCATCCTGCATCTCCTTTTGCCCACTTCCAATCTACTTACCGTTCCGCAGCCTGGGTAATCTTTCAGAGATGCCAATCTGGTCATGTCAATCACAGACTTAGAATTCTTCAGTGGTTTCACACTGACCTTAGAAGGACAAAGTGAAACGTCTTTAGCATGACTTGGAAGGCCCTACAAGATCGTGCACTAATCTACATCTCCAGTCTCATCTCTCCCCACTTCATCCTTATGTCCACTTTAGCTAGAACGCACTCCTTTCAAATTCTCTACACACTCTATTCTTTGTGTATCATACTCCTTTTCATTTCCAGGCTTTCACACCTGTCATTTTTTACCTGGAGTACTATCTGCTCCTATAGTCCATATCCTGAGCTAGCTAACTCCTACACATCAGTAAGATCTCAACTAAGAGAGGTCATTTCCTCCCTCAGCCCCTCAAACTAGGTTAGAACTCTCTGGCAACTAGATCAGGGCTTAATACATAGCAGGTTCCTAAAAATATTTGTTGACTTGTTTGAATAGGAAAAAAGATTGAGTAGGTATGGAGGGCTTTGATAGACAAGCAGTCAATAAATACTGTAAATGAATGAGTTAATAAGTAAAAAGAAGGAAGATTTGTTTAACAAACAATTCTATTTTTCCCCAGTAAAATATTAGCGCATTTGTGGAAATAATATTGGATACCATTCTACAAAGAGGAAAATATCCAGTTTCAAGATTAGGAGGCAGTGTTTAAAATGAGTTTCAATCTATAACATTTCACTAAAACAATCATGTAAGAAAAATTTATGAACAACTATATGTCAACAAATTAGGTAATCTAGAAGAAACGGACAAATACCTAAAAATCACACAAATTACCAAACCGACTCAAGAGAAAATAGAAAATCTCAATAGACCTGTAAACAAGTACAAAGATAGAATCTGTTTCAAGACTGTCCCAACAAAGAAAAGTCTAGAACCAGATATAGCTTCACTAGTGAATTTTACCAAACATTTAAAGAACAATCAACACCAATCCTACTCAGACTCTTCCAAAAATAGAAGAGGAGAAACATTTTCTAACACGTTCTATTAGATCAGCATTACCCTGTTACCAAAGCCAGCAAAGGTACTACAAGAAAATTACAGACTAACATTGCTTATGAATACAAATGGAAAAATTCTCAAGAAAATAATAGCAAATCAAATCCAACAGTACATTAAAAGCATTATACAGTAGGACCAAGTGGGATTTATCCTAGGAATGCAAATGTGGTTCCATACAAGAAAATCAATGTAATGCATCATGTTAACAGAACAGAGGGGGAAAAACCACATGATTAGCTCAATAGATGCAGGAAAAGCATTTGAAACAATTCAACATGCTTTGATGATAAAAATACTCAAGTAAGTAGGAGTAGAAAGGAACCTCCCTAACATGATAAAGGGCATTTACCAAAACCTATGCTAATATCATACTCAGTGATGAAAGACTGAAAGCTTTCAACCTGAAAAACAAGACAACAATGTGTGCTTTTTGAAACCAGAGAGAGGTGGTAGTTGAACAACACTGTAACTGCACTAACTGCCCCTGAATTGAATACTTTCAATTAGTTAACCGTATACTATATGAATTTTACATCAATAAAGAGATTCATTTAGTAAATCATTTGTTCATTTTGGTTTACTGATCTACAAACTATTTCCTATGTTTACAGGATAATTAATGAATAAGACTTATAATTTAGAGATTACATTATAACACTGTGAAAAACAAACTTCCTTTTCTTTTTTTTAATGTTTTATTTATTTTTGAGAGAGAAAGAGAGACAGCATGAGTAGGGGAAGGTCAGAGAGAGAGGGAGACAAAGAATCTGAAACAGGCTCCAGGCTCTGAGCTAGCTGTCAGCACAGAGCCCGATGTGGGGCTCAAACCCACGAACCGTGAGATCATGACCTGAGCTGAAGTTGGACACTTAGCTGACTGAGCCACCCAGGTGCCCCAGCAAATTATATTTTCAATTCAAGATAAATGCGAGATAAAAGTCGAACTAAATGCCTGAAAACTACTCTTAGGAGAGCCTGCAAATTTTCCTCTCAAAATTAGGACGTTCTTTTAAAAATTGGAAGCCAGATAAAAACAAATCTCAATGTTAAATCCACATGGGATTTAAAAGTTAACTCCCGTTGCAGCTGCAGCAAAGCACACATAACTGCAGTTAACGTGTTTATTTTTCCTTCAGTGATGTTTGAAACAGTGTTTCTCAAACTGGGAACTTGTTAGAAATACAAACTCTCAGGTCCCGCCCCAGACCTCCAGGATCAGAAAATCTGGGATTGAGGGCCAGGAGTCTATTTTAATAAGCCTTCCAGGTACACACTCAAGATTGAGAACCACTAGTTAAAACCAACTGCACAAGTCATGGCCAACCGAGGCTGCTACAAGCATATTCTTACCAGACAGTGTGGTGTCATAACCGTTGTGTTATTTCTTCTAGGTGTTACTGTGTCAGCTTGGAATACCTGTGAATTATCACTATGAAAAAAAAAAAGAAAACATTTGAAATCCATTACAAGAACTTTTTTTTAAAGAACTAAGATTTCAAATACTTAAGCAACAATTCCATTAATGTAAATGGCTTTTTTTGGGGAGACAGCTGTGCAGATGGATAAACTGCAATATGCGTGCATGCTTGTGCACACACAGCCTTAGCTGGCTGAGCCTAAACAAGTGTCAGTGTAAGGGAAGAAATTCTCAAGCACGCTGCTTTACCTCTAATCACGCTACCAAGAATAAGTAGAATTTATTGCGGCCTTGGAAATGAAATCATTTTGTAGGTAAACCTGTAACTGACTTACATTTATAACTGAAGCTACCACACGCAGTACCAATTCCCTCTTGACTGTGAAGCTTTCACGTCAACAAGAGGGACAACCAGTAGCAGAAGGCGATAGAACTGAAATTTTCACAGATGTCTTTTGTTGGACCTACTTGGTATTAAAATATTTTTAAATTAGTTGCACCCACTCGAAACATTAAGAGGGCGTCACATAAGTAATCCAGATTCCAGATTTCTAGCTTCTCTTGAAAAATCTGCAAGCTGTGGCCACACCAGGCCATGTTCCCATGTGGCAACCACAGGCCAAAGCCAAGCAAGCGCTGCCTGCAGAAGGTGGGGCTCGTCTTCCTCCGCTCTGACGGTGCCTCGGCCTCATTTGGGATCCTGAATACGCCTTCTCCTTTTTATGTCTTCTTTTTCTTTTAACTTTTTATTTTGAAGCAGTTGAAAACTCACAAGAAGTTGCAAAACTACGGAGGGTTCCCATGTACCTTTCACCCAGGTTTCTCCAATGAGGATAAAGGTCATTGTTACATTTCCTTCTTTTTTGCCACATCCACTCAGGTGCTAAGTCTTTTCAGTTTTGCCTCCGCAGTCTCTCATATAGCCATCTTAGTTTTTCAGGCTCCTTGCCAAAAACCAATTTGAAGCCTTTTTACTTTCCTACGGACTTCACAATAGTCTGATTTGTCACCTCATCTCAGTTTTGGCCCTGCCACAATCTACCTAACAGACTACCAGATCGCATTCCTGAAGGACAGCTTGCTCTCCTGCTCACAACCTTCAGTAACTCTCTGTATCACCGCGGGCTGAATTCAATGACATTCTTTACTACAACATTCAAAGCCCTCCACAGTTTAGCTGTAGGCTTTTGGATTTGATGGACTAGTAAAATTTCAAAACAAAATCTTGGCACATACAGTTGCTACCATCTTTCTCTTGCCAAGTAAGGTTATTTTTAAAAAATTCCATCATCTAACAACACCATCACTCCATTTACAAGAGGACATTTAAAAATTTTTTTTAATGTTTTATTTATTTCTGAGAGAGAGAGAGAGAGAGAAACAGCATGAGCAGGGGTGGGTCAGAGAGAGAGGGAGACACAGAATCTGAAGCAGGCTCCAGGCTCTGAGCTAGCTGTCAGCACAGAGCCTAACGTGGGCTTCGAACCCATGAACAGCGAGATCATGACCTGAGCTTAAGCTGGACGCTCAACTGACTGAGCCACTCAGGTGCCCCAAGAGGACATTTTTTTGGAGAGGTGCAGAGGGCTGGAGAGGGAGAGAGGGAGATAGGAAGACAGAGAGAGACAGAGAGAAAGTGAGTCTTAAGCAGGCTCCATGCCCAGCATGAAGGCTGATGCAAGGCTCGATCCCAGGACACGGGGATCATAACGCAAACTGAAATCAAGAATCAGATACTAAACTGACTGACCCACCCAGGCACCCCTAAAATGACATTTTTGTACTTTAAAAAGTTATAACTTACAATCTCAGGGTGAAGTGCAGTCCTGCCCAGGAAAGGACAATTGGCCAACTACATAACAATTTAAGTACTCTGCACCTTTTCAAAAACATGGGTTGGTGAAAATGTCACCTGGGATCAACGCTATTCAGCAGATGAATACCTGGGAGCCAGTGAGCCAGGTAGAGCTGACCAGCTATCTGGAATACACCTATGTTTTCCTGTCTCCAGGCTTGTTTCATACACTTGGAATGCTGACCCAGCTCTCCAGCTCCCCTCTTCCCATCTGTATATCCTATCGATCCATCAGAACCCATCTAATATGCCTCCTCTCCAAGAACATTTTCTTTATCCCTCATCAGTCCTGCTGTCATTTCTCACTCCCTTCTTTGAGTCTCTCTAGCACTTTCTTTCCCTCCCTAAGCACAGACCTTACTCTATCATGTATTTAAATCTTTTGATTATTTATGTTCCCTATTAAATGAAAAGCTTATTGAGTCATGATACATCTTTGCAGCATGGTGATTTGTATATAACAGGTAGTAACTCAATATTTCATGAAAGGATATGTGGCAATTATATTCTCCCCTAAATTTTTGTCAGTCAATTTTAATAAGACTATAACTGAAAGGAATCACATATTTCAATTGGTATGAGTTACTCAACATGAATTCATAAAATCCTAGGTGGTACCTACAACTGAGTTAAATGCTACAATTTAAAAAAGCAAAGGCATGGGGCGCCTGGGTGGCTCAGCCGGTTAAGCGTCCGACTTCGGCTCAGGTCATGATCTCACAGTTTGTGGGTTCGAGCCCTGCGTCGGGCTCTGTGCTGATAGCCAGCTCAGAGCCTGGAGCCTGTTTCAGATTCTGTATCTCCATCTCTCTGACCCTCCCCTGCTCACGCTGTCTCTCTCTCTCTCTCTCAGAAATAAAAACATTAAAAAAAATTTTTTTAAATAAAAATAAAAAAGCAAAGTCACTATAACTAGATATATGTTCAATGCACCACATCAAACGATCAGTAAGCAGCTCTGTCTAAATATCTAAGCTATAAGATGTTTATGCTAGTTATATTCCCAAAGCAATCATTTGCTATGGCCACTACTGTCCTTCCAGGTTTGTAAGAATTTAATAAGCCAGATGGTTGGCAAATTTCTTCTGCAAAGGGCCTGACAGTAAACATTCTGGACATACAATCTCTGTGGCAGGTATTCAACTCTGTCATTGTAGTAGAAAAGTAGCCATGGACAATAAGTGAGCAAATGGGCATGGCTATGTTCCAATAAAACTTTATTTACAAAACCAAGTGGCAAGCTGGATTTGGCCCACAGGCAGTAGTTTGACTTTCAAACAGTTCCAACGCACGGTCAGCCTAGAGGCATTTACAGGGGGAAGGCACTGGCAGAAATCCTGTAACTTACTAATTCTCACGGGGCCAGAGAAGTAAAAGAAAAAAACTACTACATTTAAATAAGGTTACTGACACCTGCAGTGAAGTCAGCCAAGTAGATGGCTAAAGGGTAAAAAGAACCAAGAGGTTCAAAACTTTTGGCAACAGTATTTTTATTAATATAAGATGTACACAAAAAAGTGCAGAAACTCTTATTTAAAAACACTTAATACTTATCTTAAAGAGTTGATATTTAAGGGACCAATTCTGCAAATGCTGGTGCAAGAGTGATTGTGTTTATACACAGGAAGCATCAAGCAAAATTGGAAAACTACTTAAAAGAAGTGCAACAATATTTAGTGAGCAGTGAAAAGAGGCAAGGCAACAAGTATTAGAGGCTCAATTTAGTGAGAAAGTGAGGGAAGTGAGGAGTGTACATATGCAACCAAAAAGAATGGAGGTGAACTTGAATTCAACTAAGGCCTAGTGTAATTCTACTCCAAATTGTTCTCCCTTCCGTGTCACTTCCCTGACCACACCCTAAACTGGCCACAACAGAACAAAATCTGTCCTCAAGAGATCATTTGGTCAAGTTCCCTGACTTTAGGCATGTCATGTATTATCTTTAGGTTACTTCTTTTTGACAGACAAGAGTCCCTGGACTTGGTCCACCTTGTAGTTTGTCTTTAACTCCTACTACATAAATAGGCAATTGCCACTCACCTTTCTGTACCAATTTTGCTTCATGCATCATATTAGCCACAGAATTCAACAGTGTAACCATATTCTCATATGATAAAAACTTTAGATCCTTTGCAGAACAAAACAAAGCATGAAGGGATAACTGCCATCACTCTTCTGGTTTCTAAGACAGTTTGTAACCTGTTTTTTCATTTCATAAAGGCTTCCAGTAAAACCAACATTCTCCTCAAGTGGTTTGTTCTAGCAGAATGGGTCCACAGCAATTCATTTTTTCATACAATAGGATTAGAGTCGATCCTGAATTTATAGAATGTTATTTTCAGCCCAACATGCACAGCTGCCTCCCTTTATTTTTCTATCTGCCTTTTAAAAAAAGATAATGTATTCTTTTTTTGGTTAATCTGAGTTTGCATTTCTTTTTGGAACAGTATATTCTCCTTTACCTCAGAAGACCAGAAAGTTGAGTTTAGTTAGTTAATAAGCTTAAAAGTTGATGAGTAGTGGACAAATCACTAGCTTAGGAATCAGGAGACACAGGTTCCTAGTACTGGCCCTACTATGTCATGTTAGAGACTTATGGGCCTCAGTTTCCTCATATTTTTTTTTTTAATTTTGTTTTATTTATTTCTGAGAGAGAGAGAGACAGCATGAGCAGAGGAGGCTCAGAGAGAGAGGGAGATACAGAATCCAAAACAGGCTCCAGGCTCTGAGCTGGCTGTCAGCACAGAGCCCGATGTGGGGCTCGAACCCACGAACCATGAGATCATGACCTGAGCCGAAGTCGGACACTTAACCGACTGATCCACCCAGGTGCCCCATCCTCATATGTTAAATAAGGAGGGTAGATCTGGTCTCTGAGTTCATTTCTAACAGTTGTGATTTATACCTATCAATTAGTATGATACTAGCAAAAGGGGGGAGCAAAGTTACTAACACAGGAAGTGACTGCATTTTTCAAACACTTACAATACTGATAAAACTTTATGATACAAGGATGAGAGATCCAAGATCTCACTTTCAAATCCTATTTTAAGAAATTATATGCTTGTGTCATGCCAGATTTTGGACATGTGCAGGAAATACAGTTAACCATCAGGATGGTGTTTTTAAATCTTATGTTTTTCATTATCAGTTCTGAGGATCCTTCCCCCCGCTTTTTTTTTTTTTTTTTTTTTACAGGGGAGAGGGGCAGAGGGAAAGGGAGAGAGAGAATCTTAAGCAGTCTCCATGAGATCATGACCTGAGCCAAAATCAAGATTTGGACACTTAAGCGACTGAGCCACCCAGGCACCCTTCTAAGGAGGCTTTTTTTTAACATTTCCCCTCCAATTACTCTCTCTTGGAAATTCTTACAAAATTTTTGTATGTATAGCTGTGGTCTTGTGCATAAAAAGAGCAAGATTTTTTTCACCGTCCCCCTTTCCCCTCACCAAGAACCAAGTTGGGGACAGTATCGGCCACCGAGGATGCAACATTTATGAGATCATGTTTCTGTGGTACCTAAACTTTTTGTTCAAACAAAAACTAGGTGTAAAAAAAAGGTCCAAGCTTATTTGCTTGGCGACCATTTCCATTAGCTGGAGGTGAAGGTCAGCGGTGACAAAACAGATGAGAGAATGAGAGTCATCAACAGAAGATCTGGAGGCAAGGGTGGGCAATACTCAGTTTTTTCCAAGGAGGGGGTAAGAGATGGGATGAGGTTAGAAAAGGTCTTGTCCGGGGCGCCTGGGTGGTTCAGTCGGTTAAGCTTCCGACTTCGGCTCAGGTCATGATCTCACTGTTGGTGAGTTGAAGCCCCACGTCGGGCTCTGTGCTGACAGCTAGCTCAGAGCCTGGAGCCTGTTTCAGATTCTGTATCTCCCTCTCTCTCTAACCCTCCCCTGTTCATGCCGTCTCTCTCTCTCAGAAATAAATAAAACAAAAAAAAAAGAAAGAAAAGAAAAGGTCTTGTCCACAACAATAGGTTGCTGCTTTGGGGTCTTTGTGGACTGTTATTAGAGGACGTTCAGGTTCACACGTGTGTCAACCTTAGGGTAGGTGTGCGCTCTCCCTCCTGCCAGCCCATCCCACTCCTCCCCAAGGCTGAGGGTGAGGTCTCCAGCCAACAGGAACACGGGAGATAGCTGCAGAACCTCGATGAAGACAGGGATGGGAATGCTATCGGAAGTCACTTTCCCCCAACTCCCGCCACCCACCCCCTGCTATCTCAATCCTGCTCACCCAAGCCCACTGATCAAAGGGGCACTGTTGGATCTTCTCAGCCTGTCGTCTGTGGTGGCTGAACTCGGCACCAGCTCCAAGTCTAGGTCCATTTTCTCTTCCTCCATGTCCATGTCGAGGAAGAAGCTATTGCTCGGTTCGGAGTTCTCAAGGTTTTCTGGCTCCCATTCACACAGGGACAAGTCAACTGGGTGAGGAGATGCAGGGAGAGAGGAAAAGGGGAAAAAGAGAAGAAACCACCTTTAAACGAGTGCTCACCTCTGCAGCCCTACCATTCCTAACACCGGTGGGCACAAAGTGTGGCAAGACCGGCTCGGACCCCCGAACCCCACAAGCGCGGAGTCCCTAACGCTGAGGAGATACTCCACCTCCAAGTCTATCGGGAAAGGGAGGAATTTTTCTTAGTTACCTCAGCGAACTGCCCTCCCTTTTCCCTCGGCCAAGGAAACCCCAGGTAACCCTTTCCAGCCCAAGCAAAAACTACAACCTGCCGCCTTCGAGAATCAGTCCGGCACCGCCCCTCCGCACAAGCGCGCGATGGGCGGCCCGCCGTCGCACACTTATTACGTAAGCAACGCGCATTAATCAGGGCGCTTTTCTCAGCCTTGCCGCGGGGCGCACGCGCAGTCCCAGGGGCCGCCTATTTACCCTGCTCCCGAGCGTCTCTTCTCTCTTCCGAGTGGCGTTTCGCTGCGCTTATTCGTCTCCTATGTGAACCGGGGGATGGTTTCTTTTCCCTCTGTTTAGGAAAGAAAGGGTGGGGAGGAATAAGGTGTAGAGGAGTGCCGTCTTTTCTACACCATGTCTAATATAATATTCCATTTTCTCAGTTTTGATTAGCCCATTATCCCTTTATAATTGAGACCAATGGTTACCTCTGTCCTGTTACAGCCAACACTACACATTTGTAATTTTAAAAAATGTTCTACGTCTGCGGGGGGGGGGGGGAGCAAACAACCCGAGACCTGCAACGTGCCCCCAAAGTGATGCCGGTAGGGCGCTAATCCAATTGAACCAATTGTGCAGACGAATCATTGTTTTACGTGTGGTTTCATTGTTTTTTTTTACCATAATCACAAGTGTGTATTTTTACACTAAATAAAATTTAGCTTCTCAAACCTATTCCTCTAAGAAAATGATTTGAGTTACAGAAGCTTATTTGCTTAAAACAAGTATCTCAGAATTTAGGATTCATCCAAATCAGTGTTTCCATTTAATAACGCTGTCATGGCTCAAATATGTTAAGAATTGCTCTTTTAGAAATTTTTAGCACCAGTTTAATGAGCTACACCGAGTACTGAAATCCTAACTCCATCCTAACAATTTCGTAAAACCACACCTTTTAAGAACCATATAGAAAACTGGCAGAGAAGGCAAGTAAAACTACTGAAATGAGAGTTATTAATTAAAATAGTCACTTCATGGTATAGCACTTAAGAATTTAAAAAATGTCTTCGCGTATTTATCTCATTTGGTTCAATCATGAACCCTGCTCAGCTAATTACTGTGAACTTAATGGGATTATCCTGAAACAGTTCGTGACAAGTTACATGAATGATCATAATCATTCTTCATTCATTCTGAGACCAGAGTAAGAAAAACTTAATTATATCACCAGACATAAGGATGATTTGGAGTCTCCTGATGAAAGACAGGTTAACAATAGCTACCATTTTTTATGCACTTAATTATATGCCAGGTACTGTCCTAAACACTTAAATGTTTATACATTCTGAGAGAGAGAGAGAGAATGCAAGCATGTGCATGTGGGGAAGGAGCAGAGAGAGAGAGGGAGAGAGAATCCCAAGCAGGCTCTGTGCTGTCAGCGCATAACCAAATGCAGGGCTGATCCCATGAACCATGAGATCATGATCTGGGCAAAATCAAGAGTTGGAGCCTTAAGCGACTGAGCCACCTAGGTACCCATAAGCACTTTAAATATGTGATTGCATTTAATGCTTACAGTAACTCTGTGAGGTAGGCACCATCAAAATGCCCATTTTTCAAAGGAGGAAACTGAAGCCCAGAGGGGTTACTCAAACGACAACTGCTAAGTGGCAATGCCAAGATTCTTCTGCCCTTCTATTTAAGTGAAAAGACAGATGAGTACGTCTGGATATTTCTCTGGATACTATCTCTGTACTCATAAACACTTGATAAATCTTATTTAAAATTTTTTTTAATGTTTATTATTATTGAGACAGAAACACAGCATGAGTGGGGAAGGGGCATAGAGAGAGGGAGACACAGAATCCGAAGCAGGCTCCAGGCTCTGAGCTGTCAGCACAAAGCCCAATGTGGGGCTGGAACCCACGAACTGTGAGATCATGACCCGAGCCGAAGTAGGACGCTCAACCGACTGAGCCACCCAGGCGCCCCTTGATAAATCTTATTTAAATTATTTTATGAATACACGCAGGTTTAAATAACCTGCCATTCAGAGCTATCTTGTAAAGTAGGCAAGTCATTCTATTTTACAGTTGATAAAATTCCAGAGATATTAATGGCACAGCATTAGGTAGCAGTAGAATCTGAGCTGGTACCAAGGTCTCCTGAAAGCCACTGTTAAAGATCCCAAGGTACCTGGAAAGTTTATGAAAGATGGCAGTTAAACCTGAGTAACGTAGGGAGCACCTGAGTGGCTCAGTTGGTTAAGTGCCCAACTTCGGATCAGGTCATGATTTCACGGTCCGTGAGTTCGAACCCAACATGGGCTCTGTGCTGACAGCTCAGAGCATGGAGCCTACTTCTGATTCTGTGTCTCCTTCCCTCTCTGCCCCTCCCCTGCTCTCTCTCTCTCTCAAAATGAATAAATATTTAAAAAATTATTTTTTAAAAAGAAACAAGTAGTACAAAAACAATTCTGTATACTATAGTGGCAAACACAACATTTAAAGAAATTATTTTTACTTCTTGCCATTTCTATGCATACATTATTATACCAACCTTGCTGTGTTTTGTGATCAGCTCCTGCTGTTCCATAGCATTATGCCATGATCTCAAATTGCTACTTTGCTTAGCTCCATACCTTGCCGCTTATGCTACTTCTGTCTTTGAATGTCCCACTCTGCTGCCATCTGTGCCAGGCCTCTTCATTATAAAAGGTGACCCACAAATATGTCATAATCAGTTGTTTAGGTTACCAGTTGTTATGGCAACTTTTAAGCAATTGCTTAACCCTTAGTTATCAAAAGCGTAAGTCAAAGAAAAGTTGAGCCCAAGACCACAGGCTACAACCTCCCCCAGCCCCCCCCCCAAGATTTCCATGAAGTAAAAGAAACTAGGTAGGCAGGAATGATATGAATTGAACCTCAAAATAATGGCCAAGGTAGCGTCCATCTCCTCACATATCCTTGAGTTTCTCCTAATTGTTAAGCTCTTGAAAGTTAGCAATTCTACTCAATTGTTGGATTCAGAGTTAGGGACTCCACACGTGGTCAGCAAATGATTGTTCAGTAGTTATTGTGAACAATAGAATGTACTTTTTTTTAAGGGAATGAGGGAGTTGCTGAGACTTTGAGATAAAAAGAGATACATAAATTGATCAAAAACAGAGTTTGCTTTTCTAATCCAGTTGGCAGAAAAATACAGGTAAGCAAACGTTCCATAAATGCTTCAGAAACTCTGTATTAGAAGCAGTACATATTAACATTGAGAAATAAAATGATTAGGCTTGGCAGGCTTAATATGGGACAACCAAATTGAAGAGGCGGGTAAAACTATTTTTGCTAAATTTTGAAACCAATTTCATAACTATTAAATTTCCTTTATTTCTTTGTATGTATGATTATCGCAATACAATGCCATCTTTATCCTAGGGTCATTCAAGTAGTGAGGATTACATGAATTAGTATTTCTAAAGCTCTTAGAATTGGACTTAGCACGGTAACCGCTATGCAGGTGTTTGTTAAGTAAAATAAATAATTTCAGGCCTCACACATGCCGAATGGCTATTGTTAGGGTCTCCATAAATCCTAGAAAGAAAAAAATACATTCTGGTTCTGCTAATTGTTCTTCAGGACTTTTCTTAATATCGTTGAAGCTAACAGTACTTGTAAAATGGAGGTGAGTGCTTGCCACTCGCTATAGGAACTTTCATTATTTTTTTCACTTCCCTTTTGTCTAGTGCAACCAAATGGATGATCTGAAAGAGAAATCAGCCCCTCCAAAGACCAACAAAATCAAGGGACTTAAGAAACGGAGCAGGGATCACAGAGGTCGGAGCAAACAAACTGGGAGAGAAAAACCATGAAAAGCGCAAGTTTCTATTTCCCTTGAATACTGACCCAAACTCCTTCTGAAAGCTGATGCTCCAATGTCTCCAAACTATTGGTTCTTTTCAAAATCAGGCGCCAGGGTCCCCGGGCCAATGCCATAGAGGAAGGCGCCAGGCCCCCTGGAAACGCTCCTCCCCTTTGGAGGAGGTTTGCGGGGCGGGGCTCCCACGCATGCTCCGTGCCCGCGGGCTCATTGGCGCGGCCGCCGGGCGCGTGCGCAAGACCCGATAGGTCCCCGGACGCGGAAGACTTGGCCCCGTGGAGGTTCCCACTTCTGAAGCGTGGGAGGCGGAAGAGGCGGCAGGTTGTAGATTTTTGGTCTTGGCCCCAAGGGATTCCCCCGGGCCATCAGAACCCGAGAGAGGAAGAGGAGGCACCGCGGCGGCGGCTGAGGGGCCGAACCCCCCACCTGTCTTCCAGGCGGGGAGGGGGGGTAGGGAGGGGAGAAGCACCCCTCACCGGGCTGAGGAGCCCCCGGGACCGGGTCCCAGAGCATGGGGGGCTGGACCAGGTCCCCGAGCATGGGGAGCTGGAGCCGTGGAGGCCGCCCGGCCGGGCCCTGCCCGACTGTCAGCTTTACGGTGGTGGTAGCGCTGCCCGGGCAGCTGCGGTGTCTGTAGCCCGGCCCCACTTGAGGTCGTCGGCCGAAAGATAGCAACATGAGATCCGCCGCTGCCTAGTTTCCTCCCCCTCCTCTTCTCCCTCCGTCCGCCTCTTTTTTCCTTCTTCCCCATACTTCATCTTTTCCTTTCCCTCCCTCGCCCTCTTTTTCCTCCACTCTGCCCCTCCTTCTTCCCCTCCGTCCTCCCCCTTTCCCCGATTCTGTCCTCCGTGTACCCTCTTTGCTTTCCTGTTTTTCCATCTATCCCTTTTCCCTTCCTCTTTTCCCTCGATCCCTCTCTTCTCTATCTTCTTCCCTTTATTCAGTCACTCTCCACCACCACCTCCCTCTCACTACCATCTCCCCTTCCTCTCCTCGTCGTCAGCCTCCCTTCCTCCTCCTCATCCTCCTTCCCCCCTCCTCCTCCTTTCCTGCTTTTCTCCGCCCCCGCCCCCGCCCCCAAGCCTCCGCCCCTTAGCCCCCGCCCCCAGCTGCCAGTCCCCAGCAGCTCAGTCCTGCAGTGAGAGCCTTGGGAGTCCATAGTTAAGCACCAGGGACTGAGCACTGCCCGCTGTGCCTGCCTGCGAGTCTCCGACATGGCTCAGGAGAAAATGGAGCTGGACTTTGAGGCTGACACACCTGATGGGGGCGCCCTGAGGAGATCGAGCAGCGCTCCCCTGATCCACGGGCTCAGGTGAGCCGGGTTGGGGACGGTGAAGTAGGGGGTTCAGGGGCTCCTCGAGTCTCTGTAAGCAATCTTCCTTCCTGAAAGTGCGACTTGGAGCTCATGTGGGTTGTCCAAACTTGGGGGGGGCGGGGGGGGGACTTGTTTGCTTGGCAGTGACTAGGGTGCCAAGGTGGGGTTGACAGTTTGACCCCAGACTCTGGGAAGTGTGGGGAAAATGAAGCCCTCTTTACCTGGGGCTCTGTTGGCCCACTGTGAAAGGAACTACAAGAAGCTTCTGGCTCTTCTAACAGGTTGCTTGCACTGCCTAATTTACACCACTGAATGTCAGACAGAAGCCCCTGGAACTAGACTTGCAACTTGATACCTGTCTCTAAGAGCTGCTATTTCTAAGCTCGGTTTAGGAACCCTGGCATTAACAGAGCATTTACTTTAATAAATCACAATTTATCTAATAACTTGTACTCAAGTGGCGTGTTCATGGCACATTAAGCGATTCAGATTTGTCATAATGTTTTCAGATCCTAAAACTGCCTGAAATGCATTCCAGTGAATTAAAAAAGGGGGGGGTGTCCTGTAGCTTAGATCAGTTAAAGAAAACAATGTTTTAGAAAACAATGGAAAGAATCAACCCTTGAATTTAGTGGTAGGGTCTTGTATTGTCATGCGAATAAGTCACCAGAGGGTCTATTTTAAGGTAGAATCTTGTGATAGGGAAGGTTAGGTTGGCAGACCTGAGCCTATTACATTTCACTCTTAGAAGTAGACAATTCATCTTAGTAGAGAGCTAATTTGCGAGACCCTGTAGAAATGGAATTAGTCCAAAAAAAGGGGATGGGAGTAGAATTAGCCCAAATCATTAATCAAGCACAGTGAAGGCAAAGAGATGGGTAATCCTTGTCTGTCAAACTGTGATTACAATATCTGTATTTTGGGGGGGAAATGGATTTACTTATTTTCTTTTACTAAATTTTGAAACTGTGGGGGCGTTGGGGTGGTTCTTTGCTTTCCTAATGCCGTCCTCAGCCCTACAATCATTTTTGATACTATAGGAATACATTAGTCTTCGGGTTCGTCTTTTTAAATCTGGTAAGCAAAAGCAGTTGCTAGGGGTCAGGGCGATCTTGCTGGCCTGCATTTAGACTATTGTAGAAATAACACACTGTTGTTGTTGTTTTATTCGGGGTCGAAGTAACTACTTGGAAGGTAGCATGATGTGACAGAAGAAGGGGTGAGACTAGACCTTCCCACTTTTCTCCCTAATTGTGATCACGAGTGTCAGTTTTCTCATTTAAAACTTAGGAAAGCTGGATTAGGTGATCCCAGCGGTCCCTTGGAGCCTAATTCAGTTCAGTCCTGAAAATCCTTTTTGCCCTCTTATTATGGGCATGGCACTCTGCTAGGCAGTGCAGGGAGATTGTACAGAGATGAACAAAAGACCTCTGCCAAGGAGTTTGAGACACACGCACACTTGTCTTTAATAAAAGGTGAAGTCGGTATCTCCACAAGAATCTCATTTCCCATTGTGCTCTCTGGACTCGAAGGAGGGAATGATTGCGTTAGGGTTGTGGATGGAAGAGAGGCTTCATGGAGGGTACTGCCCTGAAATGGGTGCTCAAGGAGAGGAAGGATTTTGGCCGATGGTGGTGGGTGGGAGGTAGGACCCTGGAGACAGAGGAGGCAACATGAACAAACCCCCAGGTACGTTTATTGAGCTGCACAGCAGGTTCAATGGTAGTACATATTTAGGGCAGTAGTGGGAGACATGCTATCTGGGCTCACACTGTAGAGCAGGGTGCCCCAGCCCTTCTCCCCATCATGGCGCACATAGCAAGCAGTAATGTTTTGGTCCTCCGGGGTAAACAGATGAGGCCACTCATGTCTGGTGGGAACCGGTTGGGGGGTGTGCGCTCTGGCCAGAGGCAGCTGGAAACAACCAGCCTGGAGCCCCGCCCCATACCTCTCCTAGCTGCCCCCCAACCACTGAGGCGGTCAGTATCTGGGCGAACCTGTGAGCCACAGCACGCCAGTACCGAAGCGCAGAAGAAGTGGGTGAGGAGTTTATTCGTTGTAAGGAGTGTGGGACCATCGAAGATCTCACTGTTAACTAGAGAGGCGACATTAATATGGTTAAAGGATATCTTAAACGAGAAGACATTAATAATTTTATTTTTATTTTTCAGTGATCTTTCACAGGTTTTCCAGCCTTACACATTTAGAACTCGGAGGAATAGTACGACGATTATGAGCCGTCATACCCTGGTAAGTATAGAAGTAAGTATTCCGAGTGGTATGGATTGGGGTAAATACTCCCAAATGTAGTTCGTTCCTAAGATGATGGGCTATACACCATTGTTGGCTAAAAGGGAAAAAAAAATTTTACCTCCCTTGCTCATGCTGCGGCCCTTGTCAGATCTGGTTCAGATTTTTTCTTCGCTGTGGGACTTTGTGTTTTTAAAATTATTGGGCGTTTTTTGTCACTGCTTGCATCATGGTTGGGGGGGGGTCAGGATTAACTTCTAAATATAGCTGAGAAAAATGGTCTCTCTTTGTCCCAGGAAGCAAAAATTGTGTCGACATGAGCCAAGTATTTCTGACACTTATCTGTTGGACAATGCTATTTATCCAAAGTGAAATCTCCTTTACAATGCTTGTATTTATATTCTCGGTAGAGTTGCTAATTGTGACCACTCTAAATAGCCAGAGTGGTCAGGGGTCACCCTATTAGTTGGTCGCATTGGGAGAAATTATGATGAGGTTTTTAATATAGTAGCTCTTCACACGCGGAGCCCACTTAGCCAGTAGCTGCAGCGCTCTGGAAGACATCCGAGATGTAAGCAAGCCGGCCTCTGAATGGCTGCGCTAGATTTCCAGTCTGTGCACAAAGGTTCATCAGTTTATTTATAGGAGAGCCTCTCTGACCTCTGAATCATCTAAAATTTATGCACAATTATAATAAGCTTCCGACTCAGTAGAGTACGAGAAGCAGCAAATCAAAAGAGGTACATTTGGGTTTAAGGTATACTAATAGCTGCTAGCCAGGGAGGAGAGGCGAAAACTGAAAAGCAGTTTTATGTATTTAACAATAAATAAATAAGGGCTCAGAGCCTGTTAATAGCCCCCGAGGGTCTCACTGGCACTGAACTGTAAAACATTTGATGTCCTTAAGGATACCCGGGTCACTAACCTCTTCTCAAATTATAGTATCCTCTGTGCCTCTGTGGTATTCTGCATGTTACCAAGCCCTTTCGCACTTTTCATTCTCATAGCAACCCCCTGTGGAGTAGGCAGGGCCAAAGATGTTTCTACCAGCTCACAGAGGCAGCAGCTAAGACTCAGCTGATAGAAAGGACTTGCTCAGAATCACACAATTGGTAAGTGGCAGAGCTGGGATTAGAATAGAGATGTCAGGGCCATTGTGCTTCGTAAAATCTGTTTAAGAAAGGAGAAAAAAAAACCCTACTTTTAAGGAAGATTTCCAGCTGAAGTGGCTAGACATACTTAAAGGGGGAAATGTTAGCTGTCCAGAGGTTTGATTCACCTCACCTTCCCAGAGGATACTGGAAAACAGAACGGCTTCATTTTGCTGTGGAGATGAAAAACGTTTCTGCTTGTTACACAGCTATGCTCCTGATATCAGCAGTATAGCGAAGAAGGGAAAATGAATTCGCCTCTGTACACTTGACTTGGCTCTTTTCTAAGATGTGGAAATTCCTTATCAACTCCTTTTCGGCTCCTCGCTCCCTACTCCCTGATAACTGCGTCTTGCTTTGGCTGCGCCAAAATACCTGTTGCGCTGAAGGGGCCACGTTGGCTCACTGCTCTTTGTCGATCCTTACGTTGTCTTCCCTCCATCCCCTTCTCCCTTTGAGCTTCCTGGTTTGGGAAGCCTTCCGGAGCCCCCTTCGGGTACTTCTGTCATCATGGATTACACCACATGTGTTCAATCACAGTGTCCTCTATAAATTTTAATACCCTTACCTGCGTCTCGGATTAACCTGCAAAAAGCAAGGTGTTGAGTGACACGGAAAGGAGAGCGCGAGGCAAGAAGACCTGCGGGAGTTGTCTGCGCAGGATCTGACAGCCCACGAGGTGTAAATGCCAAGGGGAAGGAGCACTCCGAGGGACTGACCTTCTCTTTCCTAGCGGCCAGGGGAGAAGTGCTGCTTTTATCACAAGTAGGGAAATTTCAAGGAATTGGTCATCTGAAGGGCCGGGAGATCGATTCCCTCTGGGCATGTTGGGTTCCAGGTGCCTGCCGCTTGCTCCGCGCAGTTCCCCAAAGCAATATTCTAATTAAAAAAAAAAAAAAAACCCAAAAACTTGTGAGCTTCCTAGACCTTTTTCACTTTCAGCGGCTGACCCTTCTCTGTGAAGGCAGATGGCCATCTTGCAGAGATGCCCGCTTTCTTCTTAAAATGTCTTTACCTTCACATGCGACATTTTCTCCTAATGATTCCTAGATTTCCCGAGTCTCTTGTCACTTTGCTCGTTCTGTTGTCCCTTCTCTAGTCCCCTCCTCCCTGGCCTTTTGGCTCCTACCTTCTTCTGACGCACACATCCGGTATCTGGAACACAAACTTGTCTTTTTCCCTAAGTCTCTCTTTGTTTTCCCTTCACCCCTCCGAGCTTCTGTAAAGCTTAATCTATACCCAACGCCACCACAGTATTAAAAAACTGTTCTTGCAAAAATCACCAGTGCCTACCTGATGGCCAGCGGCAGGGGCCTCTTTTCTTCTCCCACTTGAGCTCTTCGCTTTACTTAACGCCATTAACCAAGCACCTCCTTGAAGTGCTTGGCTTTTTTTTTTTTTTTTTTTCCTTTCCTTCTCTCAGCCGGTACGTTCTTCTTGTTCCTGGTACAAGACAATAGCGTACCTCCTCCTTGTCCTCCTTTGGAGTCTTCCTTCCCGTTCAAAGTTGACAGGTTATATGTCATGTAGATGCAGCATCTAAATTTCTGACTTTCTCTGTGGTCAGCGGTTTACAATCTTTACTTCGGCTTTCCTGATGATTTTGCTGCCCCTGGGGTTTCTTTTGTTCGCTTGACACGTCCATGTTCTCTTCCACCGTATCCTGTTAGTGTTTCCTGCCTTAGCGACTTGCCTAGTGGCCTACTGTTTTTCAAATGGCCTTATTAAGAGTTTACCGGTAAACATGTATTAGCTTTATAAGTGGGGGAAGAAAACACTTTTTAAAAGGATTTTATTCGTGAAGTTTTGCTATTTCCAGAGCCTAGGAGAGGAAAAAGGAAGAGAAGAGGGTGGGTACCGAAGAGATATTCTTTGAGGTCAAATCGTATTTCAGTGTCTAAAAACTGTCACCTGGACTCGCTTTTGCCTAAAAAACTTAGAACAGTTGACCATCATTTTATACTGCTCACTACATTAGGGGTTTTAGAAGTTTTAATAGAATAGGGCCTCTCAACAGGATTGTTGTCTTATTTACAGCATTACAAATTTGTTTGCATTTCATTAGGGAGTAAAGAGCAGTTGTTTATATTATGGCTCTTAAAACCCCAGAAGGTGTGTTGAGATGAAGTCTACCTTTCATTCTGTGATCAGATTGTGATTATTTTGAAGGAACCTAATTTGGCCCCCAGATCATTTTTTGCTTTGTATTGTCAAAAAATGATGCTCTAAGGGAAAGGAACGGTTATTTGAAAAATACACATTGCCCTCCACATTGATTTTCTTAACTAGTAAGGTTTGCAGTATATATTCTACCCCCATGGTATATGGAGTGATAGTGACCAAGTTTTAGGATTGATTTAGCACACACGAGCAAACCCTCCCTATTTGCAGATTTAAAGTGTTTTCGATAAACACTAATCACAAACAAAATCTCACACTGGGGTTCTTTGCCTGTCTTCCTCCATGGGTGCATTGGTGTTAAAAATGACTAAAATGTTTTTCTTTCCCTTCTTACCTAGTTCCTTATTTTCGATAAGTGGGGCAATGGATATTTCCAAGGCCTGGAATCTTTTTTTACATAAATGCACACAGCTCTGCATTCATTTGGGAAAAGTGTTAAAGTCGTTGCCTGTCTAGTGCCAGATGGTGCTTTGAGGTTGGACACCTGGTGTACTTTCCAAAGACTCAATGTCCTGCCTCTGGCACCTTAATCTTCAGTGATCTAAAGAGCTAGGTCTCTGAGAAAAATATGAACTCTTATCTGGGAGGAGGTTGGACACCGGTACTGACAGCCGACGGCCACTTTGTGATTCAGAAAGTAGTAAGTGTTTACTCTTCCTTTCCAGTTGCTGTCCTCACCTAATCGCGCTCCTAGTAGCAGACTGCATCAGATCAAAAGGGTAAATTTTACTTACTACCTCAGAGCTACGGGTGTCTGAATTTTCCATGTGGATTTTGTTCTCGTTCTGAAGATGTAGATGTTTCAAGTGAGTCCGTCTGCCACCCTGGGTAGCCATAGACAGAGGCAGATTCTGAGTGTGCATGCAGGTGAAACACAGAGTGGCCTGGGTGACAGTCTCAGCACGTGCTGCTGTACTGTGATTATGTCAAAGAAGGTAGAAAAGTCTTTGTGTATTTATTTTTTGGTAGAAAAGTCTTTTAAATTGTGCTTTGAAGTAGAGAACTGTGTGGATGTGGATAAACACTGTGTTTTCAGCACGTGCTTGTCTTTGTAGGAGGAAGGCATGGATATGATGAACAGAGAAACTGCACATGAGAGGTTAGTGCTTCCCGAGAACAGGGCCGAGCCTAATGTATGCCTTATTCCTGAGCACTGACGGCCTCTCGTTTTTATTTGTTTTAGGGAAGTGCAGACAGCAATGCAGATAAGCCAGTCGTGGGATGAGAGTCTGAGCCTGGTAACGTTCTCACATGTTTGCTTGTTTTCGATTTTCTGGAAACCTTTCTGTTGTTCCTTGGGCTCATTCCTTTTTCTCATCCACTTCCGTCTCCCCCATTTCCAAATTCGTGTTCCGTTTTTGATCTCTGCTTTTCCACCAGCATGTTAGACTCTGACTGTTTAGAGTCTGTACATTTCTATTCTAAAAGTGTAGGCGCATTTGAGTAGTAAAGAAGCACTGTGATGGGCTGAGTTGTGAATTACAAGGAAATGACACTTTATGTTTACAGAGTGATAGCGATTTCGAGAAGCCGGAGAAACTCTATTCTCCTAAAAGAATTGACTTCACTCCAGTTTCTCCGGCGCCATCACCCACCAGAGGATTTGGAAAGGTAGGCTCACTGGCGAGGTGTTCACTCTCTTTCATGCGCTGAGCTGATTACTCTAAAACACACACACACACACACACACACACACCACCTCATTTTTAAAGAATCCAATGACTGGAAGGAAAATTCACAAAAGTTTCTGATAGTAACTTGAAAAAAAAATGCTATGTCACTACAGGTGCCTATTGTCGCACGTCTGTTTCTGTGTATGTAAAATATACACACATAGCCAATTAAGCAGTTCTAAGGAGGTCGTTTCTATTGTTTTGAGAACCTTTTGAAAACTGGAGCAGCAGAACTATTTTAATACTAAATATGCTTTTTTTCTAGCAATGTTTTTCACCATCCTTACAAATGTTTGTGAGCAGCAGTGGGCTGCCACCAAGCCCCGTGCCTAGTCCCAGACGCTTCTCCAGGTAAGTCATCCTACGTTTCAAAAACGTGGTTGAAATGCTCCGCGGTCAGTTTGTCTCTCCTGATGAACTTTCTTCCCAACATTTTCTTGCGAAAATGTTCAAGCAGCAACATTGGACACAGTGAACATCCGTATACCTACCACCTGTATATTACCAGTAACATCTTACCAGAGATGCGTTATTTTGAGCCTTAGTGCCAGAGAACAAATGCGCACACAATAATACATCCTTTGTAAGGATAAGGAAAAAAGTTTAAGATTGTACACCAGTCAGATCCAAAGAGCTTTGTAATAAGGTTTATCTGTTTTTATTTTTATTTCATTTAAAAACAATTTTTTTAATGTTTATTTATTTTTGAGAGAGAGACAGAGTGTGAGCTGGGAAGGGTCAGAGAGAGAGAGGCACAGAATCCAGAGCAGGCTCCAGGTTCTGAGCTGTCAGCACAGAGCCTGACGCGGGGCTCGAACCCATGAACTGTGAGATCATGACCTGAGCTGAAGTCGGACGCCCAGCCGACTGAGCCACCCAGGTGGCCTGGTTTATTTGTTTTTAAAAAACTGTTTATCTGTTTTTAAAAACTGCTGTGGATATTTTGTCTTACAGAATTATTTTTTAAGTTTTTATTTTATTTTAATGTTTTTTATTTATTTCTGAGAGAGAGAGATAGCATGAGCAGGGGAGGGTCAGAGAGAGAGGGAGACACAGAATCTGAAACAGGCTCCAGGCTCTGAGCTGGCAGTCAGCACAGAGCCCAACGGCCAGGCTCGAACCCACGAACCGTGAGATCATGGCCTGAGCTGAAGTTGGACGCTTAACCAACTGAGCCACCAGGCGCCCCTAGTTTTTTGTTTGTTTGTTTGTTTTTTAATGTAAGTAATCTCTACCCCCAGCATGAGGCTTGAACTCATGACTCTGAGATCAAGACTTGCATGCTCTTCCAACTGAGCCAGCCAGGTGCCCCTAGACGATTTTTGAAAATAGCTTAAAATGCCATTTTTTTTCAGATTGCCATATTCCAGGTCAGATCATATATTGGCAGTTCAGTTACTCAACTTACAACACAGGCATTTTCCATTTGTTTTCTATATGACTGTCAATTTTACTGATTTATTTGATGGGCTCTAACATTGATCTTGCATCTTAGAAGTTCTTCACATCATCCTGTTTGTTTACTCTTTGAAGCAGGAGGAGTCAGAGCCCAGTCAAATGCATTAGGCCCAGTGTTCTCGGTCCTCTTAAAAGAAAAGGTAAGTGTCCCACTTCTGCTATTAAACCTGGTTGAGCTTGAATGACAAATTAGAATTCCTGTCTGAAATTAGCTCAAGGCACAACTCTTTTTTTTCTGAAGATATAGGAAATGTTCTTCCTAGCATATGCTTTACTGACTAAAGTTTATAAATTAGTTATTTAACACTACCTATATTTTTTACACCTCACAACTGAATCTTATTCATATATTCATTTTACCAATATATATTCCAAAAAATTTTGCCTCTCAGTGATCTGAATAGAAAACAGATGCAAGTTAACATGTTGCAGAAATACGTGCTTATGTCGGAGCGAATAGGTTTGTAAACATGCTGTATACTCATGCATACCGTGCATACCAAATTATGCCTCACAGAGAGAGATTGCCTCAGAGTCGAGTCTATGGAGTTTTTGATAGGATGGGGATGCTCTTAATTACCTTATTTTGAACCACGGAGTACTAAATGAAAATCCTCTCACTCAGTGCTGGTTTTAGATGCCTGTGAGGGCCCCCGGCGGAGTCTATTTAAAAAAAAAAAAAAAAAAAAAAAAAAAAAAAAAAAAAAAAAAATATTAATGCACATTTAGTCCTTATTCCTGGGCCTATATCCATGTGATTACAAGTGTTGAGGTCATTTTAAATGAGAGTTTTAGCAATCATTTTGAAAAAGCAATGTACTAAGAGGTTTCTTTGTGCAGATCACCTTTGGGGTCAGGAAACCAGTCACTCTCCTAATATTAGGTAAACTTTCAGCTTTAGGGGAAACTTTGCAGTGATAGCACCATGCACAGATTCCAAAAGTATGATATTTCAGATAACTTAGAATTAAAGATGGTGTGCTCTGGAAAATCGGTTTTCATATGGTCGCAATGTTTGTAGTCAGCGAATACATTTTTTATAAACTAGTAGTCTTAATGCTGCAGGGAATTGTTTACGATCATAAGAACTTTCTCAGGAAGTTATTACGTGACACTAACACCTGGAAATAAAAGCCATTATTAGTATTGTAATTCATTTTAAATATCTTGCAAGAAATTACTGGAATTAGTATGGTTGTTCAGTTTGAGAGCTATTCCAAAATATACCAGCAGATGGAGGGATTCTTTGCTGAAAAGGGCTAAAGTCTTTTGCTAACAAGGTGTTGAAAGTCCAGCAGTAGCTTTTAAAAGCTCCACATTAAAGCATGGAAAAAGCAAATAAAGATAGAACCTTTCCTGAGTTTCATCAATTTTCGGGATAGTTCCAGAAGAAAGATAATATGAATTCATTGATAATATGAAAAAGAAATGAATGTTGCATTTATTCCTGCTTGATCTTTCTCCATCGCAAGAATCTCCTACAGCTGTAAGTTCAGTTACTAATTCTCTCCTGGAGTAGATTTAGGCCCAGGAATTGCATTTTGCTTAATCTTCCATTTTAAAGCTCAGATAAGGAGCCTCCAGACTAAGGTATTTGTGTGTTTTATATCATAGCTTATTTGGAAAAGGCCTTTTTCTTCTGTCCAACTGAGGCATTTTAGTTTCTGCACTCCTGGTGGCAAAATGTTGTTATACCAGTGGATGCACAGTTTTTCTGCTACCTTATAGATGTTCTGAGAAAATCTATAACATTGGGATAGCTGGTACAACACCAATTTTGTGAATTGGCTAATACTTGCTTTTGATTACAGATGTCAGCTGGGCATTCAGAGTTATTTTTTTTAAATCTTCATTTTACTAGTCTAAAGCAACCTTTGAGTTGATTAGACTACATACGTTTTAATGCATTTGGCTTCGACTCAGCAAACGTGCCACTATTAATATAAACTCAGTAGTCTTTCCTAATTCTCTAGGATAAATCATTATTCACTGCGAGCTTCAGCTATTTGGGGACTCTATTTCTGCCGTGGTATGCCTTGATTCATTTTGCTGACTACGGTCAGCGTCCTCCTCTTTTATTAAACAACACGACTCTGCCCGTAGCATGCTAAACAAGAAGGGCTTTTTTTTTTTTTTTTTTTTTAAAGGGCTGCTTACTTTTTGGTTAAGGGTCTGTGGAAGCCTACTTCTTCCACCTTAAAGCACATGGAAAAATAGCTTTGAAGTAACGGCTTGTAGAAGTGTTCTGAGCTTTGGTTATATAGAGATCATCCCATTTTAGCACCATGCCTGTATCTGTAAAATTGTTTTACAGTAGCACCTTCCCTCTCTGTTTTAGGTGAAATGGAGACAGAAAGCCAGCCCAAGAGGCTCTTCCAAGGCACTACCAATATGCTGTCCCCGGAGGCCACACAGCTGTCTGATCTCAGTTCATGGTAAAAAATGAAATAAAATCAAAAGGATGTTAGGGTATGATCTATTTAAAAAGAGCCACATCAAAAGTATATTGGGATCATTTGATATAATATTCAACTTTTTATTCATGCTCTGTAGAAGGGAAATCTCCATGGAGGTACAGATAATGGGGGGGGGGGACCCAGATCATTTGAAAGTCGTTGAGTACTTTGCTGGAAATGTGTGTTTCTTTCTGGCACCTTCACCTTCATCCCTAGCTCCTGTCAGGTCAGGCTCTCTCAGTAGGTGCTAATGGTGTGGGAGGTGACAACGGCTGGCTGGCATGACAAAGCATTCCCGGGGCACTGTGGATAGTGCGCCTTGATCCTAGCTCTTCTACCTGCATTTTGTAGTATCTCCTTTTAGCCGAGCAGAGAACACCAGCGTCCTCTTAAGCTTGGCATTTTCTAAATAGCATTTCTGGTTGTTATAAAATCTTTTGGAAATTTAGGGGTATTCTGGCCTAATCCTAACTAAGGTTTTTGTTTTTATACCGACACTTCCTGACTCCTGGGGTCTGCTCACATAATTTTTTTTTTTTTTTTTTTTTTTTTTTTAGTCTTACTCATCCAAGGTATCTAGCTTAAGGCCCTTCAGTGTTTTTGTGCAAAAGTCAACTTCTTTTCATCTCCCTGAAGTTGAGTACTTGGATGCTGATGTACGTAGTGGAAGGAAGGAGAAGGGGTAGTGGCAGTGGCCAGGTGATATGTTAAAATCTTGTGATATGCATTTGTAATCCACTCCCTGAGCACCGGTATTTCTAGACACAGTTGTGATTAGACTTTTTGTTGGGTACCTTTGGTCTCCTGAGTTTTATAGCTGAGGGTCTTTTTTAAGAGCCCAACAGTGCATTCACTTTAAAAATAGAAGGATGGAAATATTTAATTAAAAAAGGGAGGGGAGGGTGCATGGGTGGCTCAGTCAGTGAAGCGTCTGACTCGATTTTAGCCCAGGTCATGATCTCACGGTTCATGAGTTCGAGCCTCACATCAGGCTCTGTGCTGACAGCAGGGAGCCTGCTTGGGATTTTCTTTTTCTGCCCCTCACCCACTTGTGTGCGCATTTTCTCTCCCTCTCTCTTTCTCAAAAATAAAATAAATAAACATTTATTTAAAAAAATAGAAGGGTGGTGCCCTTTAAACGGAAGAATTGTTTAAGCTACTTCTAAGGTAGAAGAATTAGTGATTCTTTCCAAATCAGATATTTGTTGTTTTGTGTAAGATAACCTGTACTTTTAGTTGACCAAGAAGTCACAGATTATTCTAGTTTATTAGACTCGTTGATCAGTGCTGTTCTAACATTGGAACAGATGTCTTTTAGATTGTTCTAGCTATTTTTGGCCCCACTGTCTCGCTTCTCTCTCGTATGTATCTGTCCTTGATGGCTCAGTGTGCTAATTTTGGTGTAGAGCGCCTTTCCAGGTATGTAGATGATTGCAAAGAGAAAACTTCTAAAGCTTATCAACATGACTAGTGGCTGAAACTCTATACTTAGTGGAAACTGCCTATCACTTTTATGGTAAAGTGTGTTTTAATATAGGCACATGACATTATAAATAGCTTTGCTTACCCAGTTACTAACCAGGCAACCAAGTTAGAGAAAAGATATAAAAGCATTTTGCCAAGCTGAAAACATACAGGGTGCGTGAAGTGGAGGTTGTTTAATATTTTCATAGACTGTACAGGGTGCCATAAAACAGATTCACATGAATAAATAAGAAAGGAAAGAGAAGGTATTTACCTGGGGTCCCCACCCCTCATTCAGACATTTATTCCTGTGAGCGGCAAAATCTAAGTTGTCAACGATGGTGGCTGCGGTGAGGGTCCTATTTCTGTCGCCACTATGTCCATTCTCCTTCGACCTGCGCCTAGCTATGAGAGCCCTGGGGACATTAACGTTGGTGATCAAAGGCACTTTTGATCCGTAAAGACAAAAAGTGTTGCCTCACGCTGGAAAGATTTGTTTTATTCACTTGAGGCCATAGAGCAGTAACAAGCCAACATGTGGCTCAAGTAGTATGTTAAAAAGAAATTTATTACTCAAAATTCACAAAACTAAGTGTGAAAGATATTTACGTAGTTAAACTTTAAAAGGTGTTTTTAGTATGTCTGCAGCGTCTGGACTTCCAAGAATATTAAAGCTGAAAATGGCACTGACTTTTGGGACCCCTTGTTTACCAGTATTGCTGACATTTATGCCTGCAGTGAAGAGACTTTAAGCATGAGTTAGTCATGATCTGTAAAAATTAGATCCTGCCTTTGCAGAAACTGTTTTTCCTATGTCTGTAATGCTGTTTCATCGATCAGACATCTGTATTCTTAGAAACGGGGACAGAGACAGAGACTGTGTTCTGCTTTCTGTTGCCAAGGGTAACAATCTACGTGATCACTGAGGAAACCATTTTTATACATTTTAGGGAGCAGAAAAGGTACCACCAGATCATGAGGAGACGTTATCTTATCATTTAAATTGTAATTTGTTCTCTGCCCCACCCTATAAAGAACAGATGGGTTTTAAAGCTTTAAGTTAAAACTTTATTATTTTTTAAAAATGTAATTGTCAAATTGGCTAACATACATTGTATACAGTGTGCTGCTCTTGGTTTTGGGGTAGATTATCTTGATTCATCGCTTACATCCAACACCCAGTGCTCATCCCAACAGGTGCCCTCCTCCATGTAAATTAAACTTTATGTGTTAGATAACAGTCTTTAAAATCTGATGTCTGACGTGTAAATTAAGTGTGAAGTTTGAGTATGGACCCCTTTGGGGTTTGTGTCCAGTGTGTTAACTGCCACGCAAAGGAATAGGAGGCTTGTTCTTTGTATCATATTTCTTACTAGATGAAAATTCTGAAATCTTTGCCAACCAAATGTGGGGAGCATTGTCAACCACAAGGCAGGAATTCTGTCGTTCTGCATGTAGTCCTTCTGAAGATCAAGAATTTGATCATAGTTTGGAAGTACACCTTTCCATCTGCTTTGATTCTTTTTGTGTGCCGGAAACTCTGTTCTGCTCCTCTTTCTTTTGGGAACAAGATTATCTGTGGCATGTTATATAAAATAAAAGAGTTTGGAGGGCCACCAGTCATATAGTGAAGATTAAGTGGAGTCTGTTTCTTGTACAGAAAAGGACAAGTTCTCCCATGAAATTTTTCCCCGCTGCATCAGTGTTACTGTGATTGCTAATTTAGCCTTTAGAGTTTTATTTTGACATTTCTCATTAGATTTCACTTAGTAATTTTAACATGATTTTTAAGGGTATATGTGTTGTGGCAAGAAAGTTTAATCACGAATAGGTAATATGTGCTAAGAATAAGACTTCATGGTGATTTATTTTATAATAGGCCTGTATTCATATACCTTGAACATGTTTATGTGAGCAGCTTAGACATCTGTGCTGACACTTTAAAGCTCCTATCCTCAAGGTGACCGTGGAAATGATAACACTTAAATGTATGATTTTAAAAACTTAGAAGTTATGCAGAAAGATACTGCTGGGTCTTCCTCAGGTAAGATAGTAGAGACCAGAGAATGTACCCCATGGACCAGTTTAACCCACACCGAGGGGTAGGGGATGCCCTGAAGTCGTAGCTTATATCAGGATCGGTGCTGGGGTTGGTAGAGCTGTGGCTAATTTCTAGTGCATCTACCTGCCTGCCCAATCTCATCCGACAGAACCCAGTTTATTGACTGCACAAGGCACCAAGTGGCTTACCCACATGGGTAATAGCATGAGACACATTGGACATCCTGATTTTGTTGTTACTTTATTTTTAATGGTTCTCTTTCACCCTTAATTTTTTAGGCAAAGGGCACTACCGTAATAGTCATGAGTATTTTTGTGTGGTTTAGATATGTACACTCAGTGGCTGGAATAAATTGGAATTCGTTGACTCTTTTTTTTTTTTAGTGTTTATTTTTGAGAGACACAACACAAGCAAGGGAGGGGCAGAGAGAGAGGGAGACACAGAATCTGAAGCAGGCTCTGGGCTCTGAGCTGTCAGCACAGAGCCCAATGCGAGGCTCGAACCCACAAACTGTGGGATCACGACCTGAGCTGAAGTTGGATGCTCAACCGACTGAGCCACGCAGGCGCCCCATCGTTCACTTTTGATGTTTGTATTCCTATGCTGAGTTTGAACCATCTAGGTCCTTTGCTTTCTTTGCATTGTCTGGCTGTCACCATTAGTCTAAGGCTCATTAACACCTCCGTCAGAGCTGAAGCTAGGCAGGGAAAAAGATAAACTCAAATTAGACCATACTTTGTTGCTTTTAGAAAGCCTGGTAGAAGGTTTAATAGTGAACACTATGAAAGTCACTTTTGTTCAGCGATCTGTGAATTAAAAAAATCACGTAAGTCTTGGTTTACATGGATTTACTGTGGGTAGTTTGTGACCTCTAGTCCCTGCCTCCACGACCACGTGTAGTAGTGCCAGATTTATTAGATAGAACAGATTTTAGTTTTGTGAGAATATCTGGAGTAAATTCTACTGGAGACTAGATGTAAGTATGCTGTTGTACTATAAATGAGCAAAGGTTTAGGTATGTTCATATTTAAGAATAAAGAAGAAATTTCTGAAAAGGCATAAACGAAATGAAAACTTCAAATTTGTATTCTTTTTCTCCTGGTAACTTCTTGGTAACTTCCCTGTTAGCTTATTTCTCGTAAGGTAATCAACGGTGTTAGGTGAGAGCTCGCTCTGCATGAGTCATGTTCTGTGTTTTTGAATGAATGCAGGATTCACCTAAGCAAGCAGGTCTTATTACGAATGGAATCTTTTAACCCAGGGCTCACCATAAGTCTGGTGGCTGGAATAAGAAAGTCTTTATTTATATTCAGATTATCTGCTTGGTGGCCAAATTTTAATCTAAGCCTGTTTTTTTCCCTGCCAAGTAGCACAGAGCGTGTCCTTCGGCTGCCTGGCCAATATGTGCTTTAGGAAAGTAAATTCATTTTAATATTAGTCTAGGCAAAATGCTGCAGGAGGAAAAATCACATATGTTCCAGAGGCAAATATAAAGGTCTTTTGATTTTCCAATGTCTTAGATTATCTGTATAACTTTCTTTCAGTACTCTGAATAATTCATATTTTAGACCTATTTTACCATTGGGTTGAAAAAATATCAGAGCCAGCTCAATTTTCTGAACTTCTTACTTAAAAGTGGTATTATTAATGATGCATTTCACAGCAGTGAGCATAGACTGGGACTACTGTGGACTATACTGTTTCCATTTGTATTTTTACTTTTCCGAAGCTTATTTGTATTATGTCTCCACCTAACAGCAATCCACAGGCAGGAGAAAGAAGTGACATTTTGAAGAAAAATAGCAGGTGGGGGAGGTATAGGGCCCAGAAACTTCCAAATGTACCATGGGTTGCTTAACACTGGAACTACATTAACTTGGAAATTCATAAAAATGATATTAAATATCTTTTTAAACATATTTTTAGTGTTTGTTTATTTTTGAGAAAGAGAGCGAGAGACAGTGTGAGCAGGCGAGGGGCAGAGAGGGAGGGAGACAGAGAATCCGAAGCAGGCTCCAGGCTCTGAGCTGTCAGCACAGAGCCCGACGTGGGGCTCGAACTCGCGAACTGCGAGGTCATGACCTGAGCCGTAGTCGATCGCATAACCGACTGAGCCACCCAGGTGCCCCAATATTAAGTACTTTTAATATTGAGCCTCAGGGCACATTAGACCAGGGTGGGCTTTTGTAAAGGAGCCAGTACACAGACTTCATTTAGAATCCCTATTTCCTGGGGCGCCTGGGTGGCTTAGTCGGTTAAGCGTCTGACTTTCGCTTAGGTCATGATCTCGCGGTTTGTGGGTTCGAGCCCCGCGTCGGGCTCTGTGCTGACTGCCAGCTCAGAGCCTGGAGCCTGTTTCAGTCTGTGACTCCCTCTCTCTCTGACCCTCCCCTGCTCACGCTGTCTCTCCCTCTCTCTCTCCTAGAAATAAATAAAACATTAAAAAAAAAAAAAGAATCCCTATTTCCTGATCATTATTCCTTCTCCAATTCTATGCTTGCTTCCCTTTTCAAAATTTAAAAAGTGTGTCTGTGTAAATCCTAAAACTGCCTGACTACCTCTACAGCTTTGTCTCTCATTGTGTTCTTACTCTCTGTACTTAACAGCCACACTAGCCTGCTTTTGGCTCCTAAAACTCCCCTTGCTTACTCCCAAACCATACCTGGTTAACACCTACTCATCTTCTGGATGACAGCTCAAGTATCACATTTGGGGAACGTGTTTCTCCCTGTTCCTCCGAATTAGATCAGGTTACCCATGTTATGTACTTGCAGAGCCCTTTGTATCTGGCTTATATTGCTTTGATCACAAATTATATATATATATATATATATATATATATATATATATATTAGCATGGTTATTTAAATGTTTCCTGTACTGTAAGTTCAGACCATGTCTGTCTTAGACACCACTATATTTATAATATCTAGCATACTTCCTGCACTTGGTAGGTACTCAATAAATATTAAGATAAATGAATGTGAGTGAATTCAGGCCAGATCTAGAGCATAGAACTTCTGTGTTGGATCAGTGAGAATCAGAGCCAGAAAGGCAGCCTGGTGCACAGCCGTGAAGGCTCTTACTTGTGAATACTGAAGTACGAAGCCAGGTTTGTGAAGCAGGCCAGATAGATGATTGGCAGCCATGAGCGCCTGGGCTGGGTGGGTAGGCATCCCTGGGCTGGATTGTAGAGGCTCCGATGCATCAGGAGTTTTAGTGGAAGGAGAGGAGCAGAAGCTAGTTGTCAGAATCAGAGGGGTAAACGGAGGGTGAGGGTATTGGGTCCGTGGCTATAGAGCATTCCTTTTAGCCTGACCGGATAGTAACTGAAGGAGGCTTGTAGAGATAGCAGGGACACTTTTGGGTTTTGAAAGCAAGAGAAGAGGAAACTGTGTAAGACATTGACAAAACGAGAAGAGAAAAGACAAAAAAAATGGAGGGGGGAAGTGAGGGGGGAAACGTGTTTGAGTTGAAGGCATCTTGGGAATGGGGAAGTGGTCACATCTAGAGTAGTGAACACCCGTTGGGCTGGAGTAGCGGGACTGTGAAGCAGTGTACTTAATAGAATACTTCAGACAGTCCAGGGTACCTCAGCGAGTAACCACAGCTCTTACTCTAAAGCTGATGGGAAGGGAAGAAGATAAATCTAGGGATAGCAATCTCTTGAGCTAAAGGTAAGGGAGCTCCCTCACAAAAATCATGACCTGTCCAGGGGAATGCCGACCGTATGTTGGACATTCGGGCGCGTCCAAGAGAGCACTGAAGTGGTCTAGAACCTTGAATGTCTGTCTTCGGATTTCTTTGACTTTGTTTTTGCAGGTATCTGAACATAGTACATTACGCAGTTCATTGCTGTTGCTTTTATGCTTTTTATTATTTACAAATGCTCTTACTGATTCGTGAGTTCTTGAAACTATGTCGTTGCATGTTATGTTTACCTTTACCCTGATAGATGCATCTGCTTATAATTCTTTTTGCTTTGTCCTCAGTTCAGATGTTTTGGATGGCAGTAGTAGCAGCAGTGGCTTGTCCTCAGACTCGCTGGCTAAAGGCAGTACAACCGCAGCGCCTCCAGTAGCATGCACCAATTCATGCTCTTCGTTCATCTTGATGGATGATCTCTCACCCAAGTGACTTACCCATTTCTGATTCAGTGTTTTAACTGCCGTTTCCTACACAAAACATTCAGTGAGGAACGCAGAGAACTTTGATCCATAATGAGGATTAAAGTGTGACAGACTTAAACCATTTCGATGCTGTTCTTTTTTGGCATCTCTCTCCTCTAAAGTTCAATTTTATGAGTGTAGTGACCTGACTCCTGTCTCTTTGCTGATCTCATTTTGGATCTAGTGACTAAATCTCAAATATTCATTTTTGATTGCTTAGAGTATATATATATATATATATATATATATTTTTTTTTTTTCCCTCCGTGCCTCAGAGAGCACCTATTTTAGAGTCTATACGTTTAATAAAGGAAAGCACTGATGTGTATTTTCAACACTGGTTCTTTTTCCCAGCAGTGACATGACACCTAAAGTTGATCAGAAATTCTCTTGCTTGAGAGATTTTTTTTTGTTGTTCTCTGTTGACCACATAGTTTCAAATCTCTTTATTTCACAATAATAGATGGATTGCTTTCAGTTCTATTAAATTTTTATTTTTCTGCATCGGCTTACAGTACATTATTTTGTTGCCCTTTCCTGTTTGAGCTGCTTACTTGCCATTTCTCACCGAGGGGAAGAAACACGTAGTTGCTTTCATTACTATCTGTGTCGCTTTGCTGGTGGAGTGCAGGGCGTAAGGTTTGATTTTAGTGCCGAGAATGTAAATGGACTGACGGGGATGCCTGGATTAGCCACCAGAGGTTCTCATGCCTTAGCTGCCGCCGTTGATGTGTGTCTCGCCCAAGTCTGTTGCCCGAAGGAATATATAAAATATTGTTAATGTTTCTAGGTGGTGTTATCAAGGAGAAGAAATCCCTGCCTTGACCAGATGTGTGGAGCATCTACAAATGAATGAATAATGTTATGTACACGCAAAGCACTGTGTAGAAAAGCGTACATGGAGCTTGACCGCTTGTTTCGGGGGATATCGTGAGGCCTGGGGGTTTTGGGGTGCAGTGTTGTGCTGTAAAGGTGTGTGTCATACGGTAGGCTAGAAAAGGGGGCTTTCTGTGTCTGACCGCCACATACTGGTTTGATTGCTGCTGTTTTCTGATTCCTTTTTTGTCGTTGGATTTGTTTCTTTGTCGTGTGGTGAGTGTTGCTGCCCGCTGTGTTTTGGTTCTCGTGTCTGCCACCAGAGTCCAAATCCAGTTCTTGTTTCCGCTGCCCTCTAGTAAGGGCAGCTTCCTACCTACGAGGAAGCTTTTAGGAGCTGAAAGAGTCCATGTTACTGCGCATTCTGCTTTTACGAAGCTGTTGAGCTGTAAACAGTGTACATGATAGTAGGTCTGAGGTACCATAAGTTATTTAATTTTTAAAAGAGGAGAATCCTGATAGAGCTATTAAAAAAAAAAAAAAAACAACCTGAGTGTAATCTATCATTGTGTTAATCTGTCGTTGTGTTTTTATTTATTATTTAAAACTGTGTTAAAATGTCTGTTGTGATAGATTTCTTTTAATGTTCAGACATCGTGGTTGGATCGTCTGTGCTTAATATGCAAATCTGCCCGCTAGGATCATAATGTTCCACTTTTTAAATGAATGTAGAAATGGAAACTACTGCCTTTGTGTCCTTTGAAGGCAAAGATTCTTGACTTCTAAAGACTCATGCCGCGCTTTGAGGGTACTCACAGAGGAGTAATACTGTATGCCTTGAAGGGAAGTGTATCCTCTTTGAATTATAGGAGAGCATCACTAGCTTGCAGTAAGTCATTCTATTACAATATCAGATGTGGTGTTTCCTTTAAACTGTACTAACCACCATGATGGCCATTAATGGCTTTATTTCTCATACTGCTTTCACCTGTGCGAAGTCCATAATCTTTCAATCCTCACGTAAATGTACATATTATGAAGGTTGTTCCCTAGTGTGCCATGTGAAAGAGTAATTACCTCGACGGTATTCAGTGTGCTTATTCCACTCATGAAAGAACCACGTTGGGATGTTTCTGCCTATCCAATACCGAGAGGTGGTTTTCTCTTACAGGGTATCTATCCACCTTCCCTCTACAGTCTTCTTTGCCTTAAAGGGATACTTTTGGCCATGGATCTGGGGTTCTAATTTAGGACTCTTAAGAAACAACCTTTGGAATGTGATGATCTTTAAATTTCTTTCTGAAATCCAGTGGTGGGTTAGAATTGGGACAGGAACGTGAAGTTGTTCCAATATTATGGGAACTAGGAGACCAGATGGTTCACTTTCTTCTTTAAACCAAGGTTCGTTTTTATTGTTTAAATTGACTAGAAAGTTAAGTTTATGCAGGGATTGTTTTGGAATAAATAAAAGAGAGAAATGCTGACCTTCAGACGAGCTTTGTTGACAGTACCCCTTTATTTTTATATGAAGTCTAATATTTGAAAAGTGGTCATTGTTATAAAGTAAAATTCTCTCTTCCTATTCTAATATCTCCTGTTTCAGGCTTCTATTTGAAAACAAGTCCAAGAGATGATATAAGAAAATCCTATAGATGCTCTTTTTGCTTGACTAACTTATATAATCCCTGTGTTTCATGATAACCGCTTTTGGAATAAATTATAGAAAATTTTGTGAAATGCTGACCTTGTGTATATCTTAGAATGCAAATTTAATAAAGTGTGTACACATGCATAAAATTCTGTAAAAATTTGTAAAGTCTCTTTTATTCTTATTAATAATTCATTTCTGCCTCCGTATCCCAGGATTGCATTCCCCGTGTCTCATTGCAGTCAGGTTTGAGATAAAATGATATCGGGAACACAGAAGAATAACTGTATTGACGTTGCGGTTGTTTCTCAAAACAGAAAGGAAACCTCTCCGTGTAATCTGTCACACTTTCACGAGCATTTTGTAGAATGGGACAATTTAGACAGTTTTTGCCAAGGGCACACATATTTCTTGTTTATGTACAACTCAGGTTATGAACACCCCATTTTCTTTTCAGTATCTTAAAATCATGAACTGTTCTATTTCCTGTATATCCTTCACCCAGGTTCCCTATTTAACATTTAACCGTGTTTGCTTTATCATTTTCTCTCTCTCCCCCTCTCTCTTGTATATGTGAATACTTCATACTTAAGAATTCACATATTTTTTCTAAACCATCTAAAAAGTTACAGAAATGATAGCCCCTTACCCTTATGTGCTCCAGTGTACATTTCCCAAAGACTAGGACCTTCTGTGTAACCATATTACAACTATCAAAATCAGGAAATTGCCTTTGATACAAAACTACCATTTAATCTGTAGACTCAATTCAAAGGTTGCCTGGGGTCCCAATAATGTCGTTTTAGCAAAAAGGAAAAAAAATCTTCTGACCCAGGATTCAATCCAGGATTGTGTGTTACACTTCATTGTTAATGTGTCTTTGATCTCCCCCAATCTAAAGTCCCCAGTCTTTTTGTGGTTTTCATAGTTTTGAAAAGGACTGGCCAATTTTGAAAAATGTCCCTCAACTTAGGTTTGACTGTTTCCTAGGTATTAAATTCAGGTTACACATTTTTGGCAGAAACACCGCAGAATTGACACTGCATTGTCAGTCTGTTGTTGCAGGAGGCACATGATGTAGTTGTCCTTTTACTGGTGACGGGAACCTGGATCTTGTGGTTCAGGGGGTACCTGCCAGATTTCTTTTGTACGGTTAATGGTTTCCCTTTGAAATAACGAAATGTTTTGTGTGGAGATCTTTGAGAGCGTATAAATAACCTGTTGCCTCAAGCGTTCACTCGTTTTAGTATCTTTCATGCCAGATGGCGTTATGATGGCCAACCAATGGTGACTCTCATTCTGTCATTCTTTCTATGTTGATTGGTTGGCATCATACCGCAAAAAAGACATTTCCCTTCACCCTTTATTTGCATCAGTGTGGGACTCATGGACTCCTATTTGCTTCCGTGGGGTTTAAATCATTTTCATTATTTTGATATTCACATCTCCGATCTGGACAGTGGAGAGAGCCCCTCCAAGCTGGCTCCTGTGTCCTTTTGGCCAACCTCAGGTTTTTGGATCGGTGTTTCACTATCTGGCTTACGATGTCCCAGATGCATGCTTTCCCTGCCCCCAGCCTTGGGATCAGACATTTCTCTAAGGAGGCCCGATTCCTTTAATATTTCAAAGCCAAGGTGTAGGCACTAGGTATAATCATTGCTACTAGGGCATCATGGTCTAAAGGCCTTGGCACAGAGAAAATATATGTAAATGTGTGTGTGCATGCGCATATACATATCTGTCTTAAAAATCATGAGTTCAAACTGGTACCTCCGATTCCAGTTAAACACCACAGGGTTCGTTCCAGTGTCCACCCTATCGTACATTTGTAACTCCGTTCTCCGATGGACGACCCTGGCTCCTTTTATCCTCAATATGATTGTTCGTTTCCCCTGTATGTAACCAATTTCTGACCCTGCCACCCTGGCTGCCTCAACTCCAGCCATCTTCTTGCTCTGACCCTGATGGCCCCTCCAGTCCCACCAGCCTTGGCTTCCCCTGAAGAAGGGAAAGGGACAACGGGCCAAATAGGCAGGTTCTAAATCTCCCTGGCTCACACGCATCCCAGCCACCATGCCCAAGCTCCCCTTCTGTGTTGAGTTGCTCACAGCTCAGGGATTTCTTTTTTTTTTAATTTTTTTTTAAGTTTATTTATCTTTGAGAGTGAGAGAGAGTGTACGCAGGGGAGGGGCAGAGAGAGAGGGAGACACAGAATCCGAAGCAGGCTCCAGGCTCTGAGCTGTCAGCACAGAGCCTGACGCGGGGCTCGAACTCACAAACCGTGAGATCATGACCTCAGCCGAAGTGAGACACTTAACCGACTGAGCCACCCAGGCGCCCCAGCTCAGGGATTCCTTATACTCATCAATTTGACAAATACTTACTGAGCCCCATGCTGGGAACTAAATGCAGATTAAGATCGTGCCTACGAGTAGACCAGCCTGGCGGCATAAATGGAAGTGCGTGAAGCACTGAGTGTGCTGGAATGCTTCCCCAGAGGACGTAGCACTGAAGCTGAATCTTGAAGAACAAACCTGGGGTGGAGGTGGGAGTCAGGTAGAGGGAAAGGATACAGATGCTACTGCAGAGACGGGTAACTTGCTAAGAGAAGAAACGAGGCTGGAGAGAGAAACGGGTAACATCTGGTCTTGTAGGACTCGAGAGTCAGGTTGTGGAGGTGGAGGCCATGCGCATAGAGGAAGTAGTGAGATTAGCAGAGAAGGTGAAGGGCAAAATCCAGACCAGCACCAACATCCAAGAGACAGGTGGAAGGAGAGATGGGGCGGGAAGAGAGGTAGAAAAACCTGGAGAAACGAGCGAACACTATCAGCGAAGCTAAGGAAGGAATTGTCTCCACGGTCACTTAAGATGAGGACCGAAGAGATCTCATCGGTGGGATCTGATCTTAAGTCGGAAGATCACTTAAGATGAGATCTTCCCACTGGAGCTGATAATTAGGTCCCCAGAGACTTTCATTAGTGTATTCTTGGTGAGGTGGGGGGGGCAAAAGCCAGATTGCCGTGGCTTGAACAAAGGGGGAGTTTAGGAAATGGAGACAAACAGCACAGGCTGGCCAAAATCTTCTAACTCCCTGCTCCCCTTCTCTCCCAGCCCTTGCTCAATGACAGCCCCAAGTCGTTCCCCATTTGCTCCCCCGAATCCGTTAGCACTGTATCCAAAACGTAACAGTCACTCAATAAAATGTTGAATCACCGCACACTCTGACCAACAGAGGGAGCTAGAGGAAAGTCACTCTATCCTATTGAGGGAGCTAAAAGAAATCAGAGAGTGTTAGCCTATAGAAGGTGCTGGAAGAAAGCCCCAGGGAAGTGTTAACTGCACACTCCGACCTCTAGGAGGAGCACCAAGCTTCTGGCTTTGCAGACATTTCTGAGGAAAACGCATGAGGAGCCTGCGTCAGGGAGGCTCACCTTTAGGTAATACTTCTTAATATGTACCTAATAAGTTCTGTTTGTGGCATGTGGTGTTGATTTTCCATTTATGATGGTGATGGGAAGTTTTCTGTTGGATTTAGCAAATGACAAAATGAATATAACAAAAACTGAGTTCATTTAAAGGAACATCTTAAATAAGCAATAGTATGAGTGGTGGATCTCAAGATACTGCCCAAATCTTCAAAGTAAAGAGTAAATCAGAACTTAGCTCCAGGAAAGCACTGGGTCATGGTGGTGTGTGGAACTGATGGTATGAAGTTAAAAGCTGTTGAATCTGTGTGGAATGCTCTTTGGTGCCTCTTGGATCCTCTGAGGTTCTGATTCTGCTCTTCTCCTGTGAAGTGTGGTGAGAGAAGTCTGGTGCCTTCTGAGGAGAAGACACCCCTCTCTCGGCCTGAAAGTCAAGGGGGAACTTGGTTTGGGCACAGGGAAAAGGAGCCTTAAAATGCCTGGAAGCCTGGTTTGTTAGGTTCTGGTTTGTTTGGAACTGAGGTGTTTCCTGGGGAGTTTCAGTGCTAAAACAAGGAAAGTCCTGGGCAGAGTAGGACCATTCAGTTACCCTGAAAGGTGTCTCGCCTTCCTTCGGTGTGGTTTTCCTTCAGTTTCTTTCCTTACCTCTCTTCTGACTGAAGGAGTGTTTAGAACTCCAAAGCTCGGGTCAAAAGGTCACCCTCAGAGAAAGAAAGTTCGAGTCTAGGTCACTGAGGCTTGTCTATTTAGGGGAAAATGAATTTTTAGTCTAACCCACTTAGTGACTACACCGAAGTTTGAGGCGAAAGCCTGAGCTGGTAAAGTGTTTCTTTGAATATGTTCTTCAGGCATTTATCTCCCTCCCAAGACCTGTGGAATATGGGTCGCAGGAAGGGGGACGCTGACTGGTGGTGATGGTGGTGGGCTAAGAATTATAGGATTTATAGGGGCACCTGGGTGGCTTGGTTAAGCGTCTGACTTCGGCTCAGGTCATGATCTCACAGTCTGTGGGTTCAAGCCCCGCGTGATGGTGTATAATTTCTCTTCAAAGAAAAAAATGAACGTCTCATAGCAGTATTTAAAATTATTTTCTTTTTTGTGTGTATTTTTCATTCATTTTAGGGGCGCCTGGGTGGCTTAGTCGGTTAAGCGTCTGACTTTCGCTTAGGTCATGATCTCACGGTTTGTGGGTTCGAGCCCCGCGTCGGGCTCTGTGCTGACTGCCAGCTCAGAGCCTGGAGCCTGTTTCAGTCTGACTCCCTCTCTCTCTGACCCTCCCCTGCTCACGCTGTCTCTCTCTCTCCTAGAAATAAATAAAACATTAAAAAAAAAATTTTTTTAAGCATCAGTTATGAAGGGAAAAAAGCTCATTATAAAAATTTCAAACCTTATGGAAGTATGCAAAGTAAACGAAACCTCCTTTCCCCACAGCCTTCTCATCTGTAATGTAAGTTTGATTTGTATACCTAGTTAGCCTTTTTATACATATGCAAACATCTTTATAATGGGCTTGCATGCGTATTTTAGAGCTTTTTATTGAAGTATACATACAGAAGAGTGTGCTGCTTGATGAATTATCACAAACTGGATGTCCTATGGAATGTTCTGTGTGACCTGGGTGATAGATACATGTGTTTATTCAGTTTGTGAAAAATGGCTAGAAGTGGGCATTAGGGGGCGCTTCAGGAGTTCTGGATTATTCTGTGACATGGGTGATGGTTAAATGGGTTCATTCAGTTTGTGATAATTGATAGAGTGTTAAATGGCTGAAATTGGCATGGGGGGGTGCTTCAAGAGTTCTGGAATGTTCTGTGTTGACCTTGGTGACGCTTACATGGGTTTATTCAGTTTGCAGTAATTCATAGGGGGTGGATGGCTGATGTAAGTGGGCAGTGGGGAGTACAAAAGTGCTTTAGGAGTTCTGGAATGTCCTATGTTGACCTCGGTGATGGTTTATGGATTCATTTTTAGCAACTGTATATTATTCCTTTATACAAATATTCCATAATTTATTTAACTAATCCTTAATTGATGGTCATTTAGGCTCTTTATAATTAGTATACACAAGTAATAACGTACATTTATTTTTGCTTCTGTAAGTATTTCTGCAGGAGAGATTTTTAGAAATGATAAATTGTTGGGTCAAAGGCTATGTGTATTTTATTCATTATTTTCCTTTTGAAAAGTTAATACAAGTTCAGGGTAAAAAATTCAAAAAGTGAAAGGGGGCATATAGGGAAAAGCCAGTCTTCCTTCTACCCTTAACCCCCAGCCCCATAAGGTCCTTCCTTAGAAGCAACTAGTGTTACCAGCTTTTGATGGGGTTTTCCAGAGACACTCTTATTTTATTTTAAGTTTTCTGTCCCCCTATTCCTCATCTATTCCTATCCTATTATTCCTTCAAAGCCCAGCTCAAATTCTACTTCTTACAGTCTTCCTGACTTTGAATTGCTATTGCTTCCCAAGACACTCTATGTATTGCATATGCATTTGCATATTTTGTAGGCACTGCTTAAAACCACATCTCCACCCCACCAAGATTGTCCCAATTTATAATTTCCTATAGGGTATGAGAGTTCCCATTACCCACTAGAGATGATTCAAGGGTTCTAAAAAGATTTGAGTGAAAGAAACAGATTTGATTCATGGATTTATTCATTCATTGGAAATACATTCACAGGTTTCAAAATTCTACAAGTACAAAAGTGCAGACAGTGAAATGTCTCCCTCCGATCTTCATCCCCTGGCCACCCTAGCTGTTCTTCCCCAAAACAGTTGTGTTTCCAGTTTCTTGTGTATACTTAACAGAGTTTGCGCATGCGAACAAATGCATCAGTACTTTTTTCCCCAAATTTTACACAGATAGCATTTGTATGAGCTATTGCGGTGTATTTTCCTCCTCCCCCACCCAAAGTAAAACCTCAGTGACTTACAATAATAGTTCGTTTTTTCTCATGAGTCTATGGGCACGTTAGAAGGTTCAGCTGATCTCAGTCGACCAGTTGAAGAGTCACTTGGGGATCAGTTGGTCTCAAATGGCCTCAGCTGGGATTATTCAGCTCCTTTCTGCAGGGTCTTTCACCTTCTAGCTTGTTCGTGTTGTGGTGTCAGGGCTTCATAAGAACAGAAACACATAGGGAGCACCTGGGTGGCTCAGTCCGTTAAGCATCTGACTTCGGCTTAGGTCATGATCTCGCAGTTTGTGGGTTCAAGCCCCAGCTCAGAGCCTGGAGCCTGCTTTGGATTCTGTGTCTCCCTCTCTCTCTGACCCTCCCCTGCTCACGCTGTCTCTCTCTCTCAGAAATAAATAAAACATTAAAACATTAAAAAAAAAAATGAAGAACAGAAACACACAGGCCTCTGGAAGCCTGGCTTGGATCTAATGCACCATAACTTCTGTTCTATTTTATTGATCAAAATAAGTCACAGGCTAGCCCAGATTGAAGGAACGTGAGGAGCTATAAAGTCACCTTGCAAGGGATGTGGATTTAGGGAAGGGAAGAAGTAAGGTTATCAAACACAACGCTATAGGTAAATATTATTCTGTACCTTTTCACCTAAAAGTGTATCATATATTTTGAAGATGACTTCATATTAGTCCTCAAAGTGCTTCTTTGTTTCTTTTTCCTTCCAAGATTTTATTTAAATTCAAGTTAGTTAACATGTAGTATTTGTATCAGTAGAATTAGTGGTTTATCGCTTATATATAACACCCAGTGCTCATCACAAGTGCCCTCCTTAATGCCTGTCATCCATTTAGCCCATCCCCTCACCCACCTCCCCTCCAGCAACCCTTAGTTTGTTCTCTCTAGTTAAGAGTCTCTTATGGTTTGCTTCCCTCTCTGTTTTTATCTTATTTTTCCTTCCCTTCCCCTATGCTCATCTGTTTTACTTTTCAGATTCCACGTGACTAAAATCACATGGTATTTGTCTTTCTCTGACTGACTTATTTTGCTTAGCCTAATATACTCTAGTTCCATCCAAGTTGTTCCAAATGGCAAAATTTCATTCTTTTTCATTAACCAAACAGTTTTAGTATTCATTAGTGATGCCTATCTGAATGAGGTTTTTTAAAAAAGTTTAAGTAATCTCTACGCCCAACATGGGGCTCAAACTCATCACCCCAAGATCAAGAGTCTCATATTCTTCCAATGCCAGCCATGCGCCTATGAAGCAGTTATTTTATTTTAAAGATTTTATTTTATTTTGAAGATTTTATTTTTATGTAATCTCTATACCCAATGTGGGGCTCGAATTTACAACCCCAAGATCAAGAGTCCCATGCTCCACCAACAGCCAACCAGGTACCCCCCTGAATCAGGTTTTAAATGGTGGCTGCAAAATGATGTTATCCTAATTCTGTCATTCCTTCTGCATTTACTAGTGACCATTCTGTTGAAGAAAGCTTCCCCCCTTCTTTTTGCATATTGCTTCAAATTCTTTTGTTAAGTTATTATTCAATGTGTTATAACCTGTTACTATTATGGTACTATATTGTACTGGGTCTGGAAGTAGACCCAGGCATATATGAAATTTAAAAAAAATATTATTTTTGAGAGACAGAGAGACAGAGCATGAGTAGGGGCGGGTCAGAGAGAGGGAGACACAGAATCCGAAGCAGGCTCCAGGCTCTAAGCTGTCAGTACAGAGCCTGATGTGGGGCTCGAACCTACGGTTGGACTATTGACCAGGAGATCATGACCTGAGCCAAAGTCAGACACTCAACCGACTGAGCCACCCAGGCACCCCTGAAAATTTAATATATAATAAAGTTGGTGTACCCAAATCATTGGGGCAAAGATGGCCTTTTTAATAAATACTATTGGGATAACTGGATAGCTGTAAAAAATAGATAATTGGGTTCCACACCTCACATTGTACACTGATATAAACTCCAGCTGAATCTAAATGTAAAAAATAAAGCCATACAAGCACCAGAAGAAAACCTGGGTATGGGGAAAGCCTTTCTACGTATGACTCCGAATCCAGATGTAATGAAAAAGATGGATAAATTTCAACCACATAAAAATGAAAGTAAAAAACTTTTGCATGGCAAAAAACACATAAAGTCAAATGCAAGAGAGCTGCAAACAGGATTTTGAAAATCTACAGTCACCTTGACCGTGTGGCTCACTTGTGGACAGGGGTGAATAAATGAATGAATGAACTGCTGCTTCCTGTCATTTAATACTGGAATGAATGGGTGAATAAAGTGGAGGCAATATCCGTATTTTCATTAGTTCCCTCTCTCCATTCTGTTTTGATCCCTACCCAGTTTTTATAGCAAAATCTGTCTCCTAATTTTTCTCCTGAATTTCCCACCTCTTGTCCATTTGTTAACTAAAATAAAACTTTAAGCAGGGCCCATAAACATAACATCAAAAAATAAGACAAGTTGCAAGTTTTAAAGGGAAATTAGATGCCAACTATTAAAAGTACTAGAAAATGTCCTCTTATCTTCCTAAGATTAATTTCTTAGGCACCAAAACAAACTGAAAAGTAGTCTATTGCTAAGATCATTCCTACATTTGTTTGATCTTATTGCTAAAATTGCTGTCTAGAATTTTGTTGTAAAGCTACAGTATGTTAACTTTCCTTTTGTGAGTTAACTTGGGTCTCTCACAACCATAACTTCGGTTCTTGAAGAAAATGCATTCCGGGCACCAAAAAATAAACACATCAATAAACATTTGCTATGTAACACAACTGTGAGCTGGGGTGGGGGGGAAGGAAATGCATGTTTCTGAGTTTGCTAATGAGCCCTTCGGCAATTGCACTTTCTTTTCTATCCTCAATGTGTTTTTCTGTGACACTTGATTTTTTAACACGTAGAATAAGGCTTTCTTCAAATGCTGATTTTTACCGCAGCCCTTGAATGAGTCACTTGATTTTTCAAGCCCAGAAAAACGGGCTTTCCTCCAGACAGTCATTGTAAAAGGAACCTCTTGGTAGTCAATCCTATTTTCTCTAATATTGCAATTATAGATTGATCCAATAAATGTTACTTGGAAATTTCGCTCAGTTGAAAGGTACAGTAGAAAACTCACATGTATTACACTACAGCAGTTTGACTCTGCTACAAATCTGTTTGTGTGTATTTAGGAGTTTTGATAGCCCTATATAAATAAGCATGGTGCCTAGCGGCAGTTGAATACAGTAAAACAACACTCTCCGGGGTTTTCTTTTCATGGCTGTGATGAATGTGAATACAAATTGAATTGAGACAACAAAGAGTTTGAGGTTAAAAGTGAGGTAGCTGTAATGTATTGTCGAAGTGCTGTATGACCATTGGAGAACACATGAAAAGCAATGGAAAATAGAACATTTTCAAGTGAAAATAAAAAATCACCAGAAATACACCAGGTAGAAATAGCTCTATGTTTGTGGGTTTTCTCTCCCTAATCGAGTTCATACTCTCTATACAGTATTTTAGCCTACGAAAAGGCTTAAATGGTGAGCGTATTTTTTAAAGAAACAGGCATCCAGGGTATTTCAGTTTTAAGGGTTCACACACCGCTGTGATGAATGGTTTGAGAATCTGTGTCCAGAAATCAGTTCACAGAAGTCCTGCTTCAATTACCTGCAGATGTCAGTGTGTATCTGAGTGTGGTTCAATAGCTTGTTCCGGGAGTGGGGCGGTGGGGGGGGGGGGGGGTAGTTGAAGTCCAGTTGTGAAACCAGTTGCTTATTATTGTACAAACACCAGTGTAGTGTGTATGAGAAATATAAGCCGCAAGGGCCTTAAGTTGCTGAAATTTCTCTTTACAAAATGTTCATAAGCACAGATGTATTCTCTAGTTACAGACTTTACGGAAGATTATACCCTCTTTTTCTTTTTTTTCCCCACTCCTGATAGTTTGACCAGGCTTTCTTAAATTTGTTAGAGTGCTAGGGAAGCAGAGTTGATGTAGTTGGGCTTATTAAATTTGACTTTGACCCACATGGCAGGTCTCGGGGGTATATTATGAGCTGTGCTGTTTACTTTCTGCTGTTATCATATATTTAAACACAGAGTTTAAAACCAATCATTTCAAGTTGCAGAGAGCACCCTCTTTGCCATTCCCTCCTACTCCCTTCTTTTCTACGCAATTCCCTTCTCCTCCAACTTCATAACATAAAAAGTCAGGGTGTTTCTTAGGCTAGGAAATTGTCAGAGAGACTTGCAATGGCTCATCGTGGCAAAGCCCTGTTCTTTCTTGGGCCATGACACAAATCTACCATCTGTTTTGTAAGCAAGCAAGCTTCCTCTCAGCTGTAATTTGCTATATATATTGGTACATAAATTGTTGGTAGCTTGTGTTTACCTAGCAACAGAATCTGTTTAGCAGAAGGCTGTGGGAAAGGAGGCTTTCCTTTTTTTTTTTTTTTTTAAAGCCGTTTCTTCATCTATAAATTTTCTTCAAGTGCAAGAAAGGCAGATATACCGGCCCAAACAATCTGCCTTTTATATCATTTTAACCCAAACTGCTTAGTAAATGCTCACTTTGGAGATGCTTTTTGCCACTTGGATTACCTTATATATAACTAAATGCCCTCATTTAAATTTGCTTTTCTTTTATAAGCAAACTTCAAACAAATCACTGTGAAAAACTGTCTTTGACCTTGTAGCTGTCAAAGATCCCTGAGTTTTTGGGACTACTCCCCTCGGTCCAGTGTAAATTTCTCCTGTTTCCCAGTGTTCTTAACATCTCTTAGGGATTTTGGATGTTGAATATACATTTGAGGAACACTGATCAGGAGAGAGAGCAAGACAAATACTGTATGGTATCACATCTGTGTGGAATCTAAAAAAAAAAAATTGCCGAGCTCATAGAAACAGAACAGAATGGCAGTGACCAGGGACTGGAGGGTAGCAGGAATGGGAAGATGTTGGTCAAAGGGTACAAACTTCCAGTTATTGGATGAATAAGTTCTGGAGACCTAACGGACAGCATGGTGACTGTGGTTAATAATACTGTGTTGTGTACTTGAAATTTGCCAAGAGAGGAGATCTTAGGCATTTTCACCAAAAGAAGTAACTATGTGAGGTAACAGATGTATTTATTAACTTGATTGTGGTTAATCATTTTACCATGTATATATATAGCAAATTATCATGTTGCACACTTTAAATACATTACAATTTTATTTGTCAGCTATCGTTGACCCTTGAACAACATAGGGGTTAGGAGCACTGACCCCCGCTCCTGCACAAAAATCCATGGATAACTTTTGATTCCCCCCAAATTTAACTGCCAATAGCCTACTGTTGACCAGAATCCTTACTGGTAACATAAAGTCGATTAACACATATTTTGTATGTTTTATGTATTAGATGCTGTATTCTTACAATGAAGTAAGCTAGAGAAAGGAAAATCTTATTAGGAAAGTCACAAGGAAGAGAAAATACATTCACAGTGCTGTCCTGTAAAAATCTGCATAAAAGTAGAGCCCCAAGTTCAAACATGTGTAGTTCAAGGGCCAACTGAATACACCTCAATAAGGCTAGAGTGGGGGCGGGAGAAGAACATCCATCAGGAACTAGTTGTCTGTAAGTTAAGTGTGACCAACTCGAGCACCATGCCCTGTGTTGTCTGTATTACTTTAATTTTCCTTTGGTTGAATGAGCTGTATATTTCTACCTAATCACTTTCTTAGTTTTCTCATTAGCAGAGCAGTGTGTCTGCTGAAGGGAAAAAAAAAAGGCCAAAGGGAGAAAACCAGTTCTGACTTCCCTTCACATTAGTTATAGACGTCATCTGCTGTTAAAGGTTAGAGCGTACTTTATGCTCATTTTGAGAAGGGAAGGAGGTGTTGTGCAGTCAGCTTCCTTCACACAACACCAGGGTGTAATTCGCTGCAGGCTTAGGACATGCTCTTGCCTTTGTGCGAGTGACTGGTTTTCCATTTTGATCTACAACTATGGTGTAGTTTGCTATGAAGTGGCAATGTGGAGGTTACTACCTCACCCCTCCCTCTAGAAAAGGAAGAAGAAATCAAAAGGAAAAAAGAACTTCTATGCCATCTGGAGACTTTGAAATTAGCCATAAGAAAGACTATGGCATAATTATTATAGAGAATTCCTTTGGCCAGAGCCTTCCCATATCTTTCATGTTGTAGTCTTTGTTTCTGCCTCCTTCAGTCCCTGACTTTTCACATGCCCACAGTGTTGTGAGGGCCATGGGAATTAACTAGGATGGTGAGGTAGATGTCCCTGCATTCATTGTAAGTGGGGGCATTCACTGATATGATAAACACGCGTTCCCGGTGCTCTCCCGGTAATGCCAGGCATGTAGGTGAGAAATTAGCATCATGAGCCATGAGATTGAATCCATTTTCGTGGAGCAGATGGTTAACGGTGAACAAGGGAAGATGAGCTCATCAGGGGAGGGCTGGCAGAAAGAAGAAAAGATGACAGGGCTTTGGGGACAGGAGGGGTACATAACAAGGATCCTGGGTGAATAAATGATCAAGGAGGGAAGCTCACTGTCTCATCTTACCAGCAATTCAGCAATGGGGCAGTGCCAGAGACTGGAGGTTGGAGAAACAGGTTAGAGAGAAGAAATTTTAAGAGGGTGATGACTGGATAAAAAAAAAAAATGGTGGTAGATGCCCCAAAAGTCTTTGGTGACATCATTTCTGTAAAGAAGGTTACAGAAGTCAAACTGTAGAGGACCAGGAAAGGAATATGGTCCCGAAGGCAGATTTCCATCCTGAAAGTTTGGCAGAGGGGCTCCTGGCTGGCTCAGTCTGTAGAGTTTGCGACTGTTGATCTCAAGGATGTGAGTTCGAGCCCCACATTGGATGGAGAGATTACTTTAAAAAAGAAAAAGTTTGGCAGCATTTAGAGACTGGTAGCTGCGAGGGTAGGCGGGCCAGTGTAAGGTTGGTACTGATGTTGTGAGAAGATTGAAGAACCCACGGGATAGGTAGGGAATCAGAGGATCCTAGTGATCACCACTATCCAGTAGAACTTTCTGTGGTCATGGAAATGTTCTACATCTTTGCTGTCCCATACAGTAGCCACTGGCCACATGTGGCTACCAAGTACTTGAAATGTGGTTTAGGCAATAAGCTAAACTGAATTTTTCTGAATTTTCAATTTTATTTCATTTTAACTTATTTACATTTAAATTTTTTTAAGTTTATTTTTGAGGGAGATAGAGACAGCATGGACAGGGAAAGGGCAGAGAGAGAGAGAGAGAGGGAGAGAGAGAGAATCCCAAGCAGGCTCCACACTGTCAGCACAGAGCCTGATGCGGGGCTCGAACCCACGAAACCGAAACCGTGAGATCCTGACCCAGGCAGAAACCCAGAGTACTGAGGAGACTTAACCAAATAAGCCACTCAGGCTTCCCATTAATTCATTTACATGTAAATAGCCACTTGTGGCCAGGAACTACCAATAAGACCGTGCAAGTCTAGAAGGAGAGGATAAATGTGGAATGAGAAAGGTGGAAAGGGGAGAACTATAAAGCAGAGAGGGAGGGCTACATTTGAGAGTCTTGAGAGAAAAGTCTTCATGTGGTGTGGAAGATCTCACGTGTCCAATAGCTTTAAAAGGGTTCAGGCTCATAGCTTCAGTTTTGTTTCAACAACCTTTGTCAAGCGCATCTACTAAGAATGTAGAGGTCTGGGGGCGGGGCTGAGGAGGAAGAGTGGAATATTCACAGCATAAAGTGTGTAAGCAGCAACTGGGCCATGGTGGCAGCCAAGCTGCAGCTGACAGAATGAATCTGTGGTGGGATGTCTAAGGGGTTTGGTACGGGCCAAATTTGCACTGGGTCAAATCCATGCAATTCCACATAAGTTTCTTTTTGGACTACGATGTGAACTCAAAGGATCTGGAAAAGATTATGATGCAGTTTAAGCTTAGAAAGTTATGTTCAAGTGCATCTTGCTTCTATTACTCTACCTCACAGTGTACTGATACTTTTCATTGTTGTTGTTGTTTTTCTGGTGAATTTAAACCTTGATAGTATAAAATGCATTTGAAGGAATCTCACCAGACAGGTTGGGCCCCTTCTGCCTGGGTGGTGTTTTGTTAGGGTAATCTGCCAGATTGTTCTCTTAAAAGACTTTTGGGGCAGCTAAGCCATCTCTGGTATAGGAGGGGTTGTGGTGCCCCCACCCATAGCTATAAAAATGACTACGCTGTGCAAACGCATTGCTAATTAACACCATTTCCCTATTCCTTGGTGGGGGGCAGGAGATGCTTCTAGTAATAGAGACTATTTGTGGGAGAGGAGACTAAAGCAGTGAGCAGATAGGGATGGAAACTGATCAGCGAGGGCTTTTCTGGGTGTCAACAACATCAAAAGTATGATGAACTGAAAAGAGTTTAAAATTTTTTTTAATGCTTATTTGTTTTTGAGAGAGAAAGACAGAGTGTGAGTGAGGGACGGGCAGAGAGAGAGGGAGACACAGAATCCGAAACAGGCTCCGAGCTGTCAGCACAGAGCCCAATGCGGGGCTCGAACTCACAAACCACAAGATCATGATCTGAGCCAAAGTAGGACGCATAACAGACTGAGCCACCCAAGCGCCCCAAGAGAGTTTTTCTTTTTAGTCTAGGTACAGACAGGTATAGACAGCAGTCTAAAATCTATTTTTGTAATAGAAATATTTCACCAAGTCCAGATTTTAACTTGAGGAAAAAAGCACATATTCTGGCCTACCTAGTCTATCCTGTGGATATTTCTTTGTAATTGGTTCTTGTCTTTGATTCTTGTCTTTATTGTGGCCTAACATTCTTGGAAGACACTAGTTTATGTCAAAAACCCATGACAAATAACCCTGATTAGAACTTCCTCTCACATTAAGATTTAATATGAGCAGGAGCACCTGACTGGTTCGGTCAGTTAAGCATCCAACTCTGGATTTCGGCTCAGATCATGATCTCGCAGTTTGTGTGTTCTAGTCCTGTGTAGAGCTCTGTGCTGACAGCTTGGGATTCTTCCTCTCCCTCTCTGTCTGCCCCTCCCCTGCTTGCATGCTTGCTCTCTTTCTCTCTCTCTCTCAAAATAAATAAACATCAAATTCTTAAAAAAAGATTTAATACGAACACAATGTGTTTCATGTAATACATTTCAATGGCCAGAAAGGGGCAACTTGACTACTCATTCTCTAGAATTCCATCCAGGGCTTTCAAGCAAAATAAAGATGTTGGATCCTTGACTTGCCAATATCAGGCCTAGGTAATTGTCAGTTGTTTCATCCATCGAGAAAGGTGGTCTGCTATAAGACATCAAGACATTCCCCCAGTTTAAGTCCTGATACCAGAATATTTCAGCCTGCCTAAGTAAGCCCAATAACTACAACCAAATGAAATTTCCAAAGATGGGGTACACACGTGGAAAGTAGAATACCTCTAAGGTATAAACAGTAGCTCAGAAATTTTAGAGTTTCAATCCATTCATTCTAGACATTTGTTAAATATCTTCCAGGAACTCCTAACATTGGTGGTGAGGTGGGGAGAAGATGGAGATTCAAAAGTAGTATGAGATATGAATCTAGTCCCCAGGCACCTTCCTCTTACTTTAGTTGATTTGAAGCTTCTAAAGCAATTTGAGAACAATTAGGTGCTAAATTGCATAGTAAGGACCAGAAGATTGACTAGAATCGACTAGAATCTATCCCCTTAAAGATAAAAGATGTGTGATAGCTTGGAAATTGCTGAGGACTAGCCTGTCAAAGGCCAGTTTTGTCGTTAATTGACTGTATCATCTTGGCCCAACACGCTCTAGTTCCTCAGTTGGTTTTTCTAGAAGCTAGCGATGGTACAACCTACTGAGCTGGCTTCCACAGAGGGCTGCTCTGAAAGTGCAGTGAAAGGGATTTTGTAGGTGCCGGTCTTGCCTGGGGTGGGAAGCCATACTGGAGCGTTCCTAAAGTTGTGGATCAGTCTTCAAGTCCTCCTCTTAAGATTCTATGATTCTGTGGTAGCAAATGGGAAAGTACTTTGAAGAGTGTAACGAGGTATAAAATGTAACATTTGTGTCATCATCATTGAAAATACTCCTTGTGGGCTCCCAGAGGCTGATGTTCTCCCCACCTCTGCTAAATGGCCTACCCCACGGCAACATTTCCTGACTTTTGGCCAGGGTTCTCTTCCTGACCTTGGAATGTCTCTTAAAAATTAATAAGCTGAGTGATTAGCAGAGAGTTTCCCAAGGAGGTCCCCCCTATTTCCCCACTCCCACAGACATTTATTTTCTCTTCCTTGGCAGAGTGTAAACCTCACTACAGGCCACTGAACAAAATAATGTCTTCTTTTAAGATCATTAAGCTGAGTGACCAGGCAACTCAAAATATAGCAGGGGGTTTCCCAGGGAGGTCAGGTCACCACTGTTCCAACCTACCTCCACGTTTATCTTCCCTTCCCCATCAGAATGCAAGCTGCCATGTAAACCACTGGGCACACCCTCTTTTGGCCTCCTGGAAAGACCACCATTAGCCGCCGGAAGCAAGCACCTGAGCAGGGCACTCTCGGTGCATTTTGGCAATGGGTTAATGGGAGGTTTCACTTAACTCTAGATGGTCAGTGTTCCACCCCACGTCTCCCAGAGTATGTCATTGTCCTGATTGTAAAGGCCTAAGGGCAAGGCTTGGAAGTGAGTTTAAGCAGTTATACATCAACTAAGGATAAAGTCCTCTGTGCTTCTGTTACACTTACGGCCTGCTCTGTACCGTTCCTTTCGACTTAGCATGTACTACCTTGGATTGCTTATAAGTTTTCCAAAGCATATGGCATGTATCCCTTGCTAAAACCCGCATAGCCCCATTGAACATAGAGTACAATGTTCTGTATACAACATTCACTTGATTTGAAAAACAAATTCCAAGTAATGTAGAAAATACGATCTTTCAAAGTATTTACAGTCCAAAAGAAATTATACTGCTACTAATCCAAGAAACTTGGAAATCTGCTCACTTCCACCCTTTCACCTCAAATAATGCAGATTGGTTTAACAGCCCACCACGTCTCACTAATGTTAACGTATGGTTACCTCTGGCAGTCGGCACCGGGATCTAGGAGTGGAGTTCGGGCATTAGTTAGCTTTGCCAGTGACTGTGATATATCATCTATAATATATGATATGTGATATAGGCAGCAGAGCCAAACAAGTCACTCTGAGAGTGAGTTATTGGCTTTCTGGACAGAAAAGGTATTGGGTCAAATCCAAAAACAGCACTGAATTTTCCTACTCTGTGAGCAGCAAGAAAAATGAAGGCCAAGGTGACCACAATCCTATCTAGCCTCTACATCTGCGTTTACCAAGACGTTTTTCAAGTCCTTGATGTTAACTCCAGAGAGGCAGTAGAAATGGACCCAAACTGGAGAGATGTAAAGGGTGCCTTTCTGTCTCTTGGGACAGTTAGGCAGCCGGCCTGCCTGGCCAGCTGAGGAAGAACGAGGCAACCTGCCCAGGGAGACCAGGCAGAGGTCAGGCAAGGAACCAAAACCGTTCTGCAAGAGGGGTGGGAGTTTTGAGAAAATTAAGAGCAGGGCAAAGAGGAAGCCAACGGTGGGCATGGAACCTTCTGGCCTAGGCCTATGGCTATGCACCTTCCAGAGCAGGATGTCACACTGAATTCTGCAAGTAGTCCAGCCTCATCTGGGTCACTGTATGGAGTCTTCAAGCTTGGCTTGGATGAATCTCAGTTGCTCAGGCTGCTTCATTTTAAATTCAACATAAACATTAGAGAGGTGAGGAGGGAAACCGATTTTAGGGCCTCCTGAGCTCCCTCTGAACCTGCACTTAGTGTTTTTTAACTCAGCACCTTCAGACAAAGGGAGAGCCACGTTAGCTTCCTCCTGGGAAAGGAAGGAACCAGGCTCACTGTGGCTTGGGTCGTGCTTGCTACTGAGGCATTAATCAGGGTCCTGACAAACCTGGAAAGGGCTGGTTTCCTCTTCATGTATAGAATCATAAAGGGGGCACAACATTCAAACAAAAGGCCAAGGAAACCTCTCCCAAAGATCCTATCAACTGCCGTTATGGACCAAGAAGTCTGGCCAGAAGGGAAAGCCCATTTTAGAAAAGGACCCTGTTTTTCCAGGCAGTGACATTCCTGTTACTCCGGATATGACTATAGTTCCAAAGAGGTCACCGGGGTAGACCTTAGCTTCAACCAGCTTTCAGGGAGTGGCCAATTATTTGTGGTAGGGTTATTTTTCATTATCTCTAGCATTAGGGAGCACGGAAATCCTACGCTGAAAATGGTGGCCCATTGTGGGTTGATATCCTTTCATCAATTCCACCTCTCACGTTGTTTACCACAAGTGTAGTTTCGAGGACTGCTTCCAGGGCACATGGGGACTCTGAAAGACGGATCTAACTGGACTCCGAGGAGACTGTAATTCGGAAGAGCAGTTTATTCATTGACGGTGGAAGGTTGGCCTTTCCAGCGCCTGGACTACTTGTGTCTTCTAACTTCCTTTCCCACTAGTAGGGTACCCCGGGAAACCAAGATGGTAGTAATAATAGCCACAATGGCAAATCATCATCACCGTCAGCCTAATTTGCCAAGTTACATAGTTAGTAAATAGCAGAGCACTGCATTTAGGCTCTAATCTGAGTCCAAATCCCAAACTCTTAACTAGGAATTTATCTAGCCCTTAGTGGCTTTCAGGAGGTAATTATGATTAAGGAACACAATAGCAAACTTTTATTGAGCTCCTGCCATATGGCAAGCCTTGTGCTAAGCACTCCACACATATTACCTAATTGACTCCTCATCAGAATCCGGTGGGGGTGGGGGGGGTAGATACTATTATGATCATTTCCATTTGAAGGAACTGAGACTTGGAGAAGTGAGGTAAGTCCCCAAGGCCACATGGGTAATAACGTGATGGGGTCACTTGGTTCGATTCTATAGGAACCACTACCTTTTAGGGAATCATAACCAAGGGAGGAGGGGGAAAGTAGTACCTGGATTGTCTCCTCTGCTTTGATCCAAAGCCTGCCTTTGTGATGGCCCAAAGAACTTAGGTCTGCTTCGGGAAACAGTGCCACGCACGTTCCAGCAACTTCTTCTGATCCTGGTCTTCTTATGTAGTATTCACGCATGGTTACCAAAGACTTTTGTGACTACCACATCAAGATAACTGATTTTGCATGTTAGCCTTTTAAACTGATGCCTTATGACAGAGAGTTTAGAAGCCACTTAGTCCTTTGTTTGGAGACAGTACCCTAGTCTCAACAGCACCCACAGTTGGGAGTTTTCTCATTATTGTCCGTTTCAGAGCATGGCGTTGGCTGACCCTGTTCCTGCAGCCCAGGGATCTACCTTATTCATGTCCGGTGGACCACTCCTTACTATCTTTGGCATTTTTGTGGTGTTGAATTGCCCATTCTTGCCTGAGCCATACATCTTTGCACTGAAGTATGTTTCTCTTGGTTCTTTATGCCTTTATTTTCGAATGTAATTGTTTGCATTGTTCTATGTTTGGAAGTCTTCTCTCACCCAACAAAATGGCAGACTTCATGCAGGCATCACCCGTGTTGTCTGCTTCCTACACATTCCCCACAGCACCAAACAGAATGTTGAGCACGTAGTAAGCATTCAGTGAATGCTGATGGAATTGAATTATGAACTATTGTCTCATGTTCAGTCTGTCCTCAGGGGTTTTGGTTAGAACATTTGGCCGGAATGCCATACAGACAAAACTGAATTAGGAAAAAAACATGCAATATATGTTACAGTCAAGGCTCAGAAATTCACATTACCTAATGTGTTTTTTTTAATTATTTTTTTTCGAAATTCCAGTATAGTAAACCTACAGTGTTATATTTATGTTGTGACTTCTTTTCAAATCGGTTAGTTATTATCTGGTCTCATAAACATTGCCTTTCTTTTAGTATCTCCTAGGTAGGCATTTTCTTCTTTTTGCCCCCTAGTTTAACGTTTCCCTCTCAAACAGACCCTTGAGTGAAGTTTTCCTTCTTGCTGAAGAAGTCAGTGTTGTGGCCATCCCGCGGGGGGGCCTAATTTGGAACATGTGCCATTCACTTCTGTCTTCACTTTTCCTTTTTTGCTCTCTCTTCCGTGTTCCTTTGCATTGACAGCCGCGTGTCGATGGCAACAGCTCCAAGGTGACAACAGAAACGGAGGGCTCAGCCCTTGCTGTTTCTTCCACACGGAGCTTCCACACGGAACAGAGCACACACATTTGAGGATTCGGGTGCAGGAGGGAACATAGAGAAGCCATCAATTTTAACCTGATTTGGCCCCTTAAGGAAGTCAGCACCCAAACCATTGCCAAAACTTTGTTTATTCCTACTGTGGACTTCAAGACCCCTCTCAGAGTTGGAAGAAGACCACCCTTGTCTTTACTTTGTGTCATGTATCCCAGACCATGTGGCCATAGTCCTGTATCCTAGGTGCCTTAGCAGGGCTAATGGGCGAGGGTCTGCTCCATGATGGAGGAAGCAGTAGGCCTGTCTGCCCACCTTCAGTCACGAGGTGTCCTTGAACTGGAGATCAATAAGTGGATTTAGGCAGCCGTGGCCCCCCTTTCAGTAGACAGGCATGAAAGCTGACTTTCATGAGGGTGGAAAAGGCCCTCCCCTGGCGCCCCATCCCCTGCCCTGCGCCTCTCTGCACCTGTGGCCGAGACCCTCACCCTGCCAGCTTTGTTCCCCACTGATCCCTGCTGAGGGAGTTTGGGCCCGCTCTCCACAGTCCCTTCCATCTGCACTTGGCTTTTGTCTTGAGTCCACAGTCCTGGCAAGTACTGACTTCTTCAAAGCCAGTGTGAGGGGAGTGCATGTTCAACATCCTCTGCCTGGGGTTGGAGAGAGTGGAAAATGGAAAACACGCTCATTTTAGAAGCATCTCATTCTTTCGGAAAAAATCTGAAACCTCCAATGGTTTATTGTTTGTAAGCTTCCAAGTGGGTTTTTTGTTTGTTTGTTTGGTTGGTTTTCAAGACCGAAGGAACCATCTTTATTTATTTATTTTTTTAAATATTTTTTTAATGTTTTTTTTAAATTTATTTCTAGGAGAGAGAGAGAGAGAAAGACAGCATGAGCAGGGGAGGGTCAGAGAGAGAGGGAGTCACAGACTGAAACAGGCTCCAGGCTCTGAGCTGGCAGTCAGCACAGAGCCCGACGCGGGGCTCGAACACCACGAACCGCGCGATCGTGACCTAAGCCAAAGTCGGACGCTTAACCGACTAAGCCACCCAGGCGCCCCCCGAGGGAACCATCTTTAAAAGTCACTCTTAACCACACACGAACTCTATGCCATGCTTCTCCCACCCACCGCGAAATTTCCAGATGAGGTGGAGTTCTAGTTTGGCATTTTCTTGTTGCTGAGCACAAAAGGCTTACAACTGATCCACCCTGAGCGAAAGTCAGATATTGGTCATTCTAGCATTACCCAAAACTTCCAGATAGTTCCTGTCCTGGAGATTTGTTATCTCTTAACTCTCCTGCTACCTACTCCCACAAAAAGGAAAATCTGAAAATGGTCGTCTGCTCCTCGCTTCTGATCTCATGTCTTCCAGAGTTACCCTCACCACACTTCGGTGGAAAGACTATGAGTATACATTTGTTAGGGACATACTTTTTGATTTGGTGAAAGGCCTTCATTCCTGTTGTGAAGCAAGGCTTGAATATTAAACAGTGAAACCTCGTAAAGCCAGCCTCTCTTTACTCAAATGGTGGGTAACTGGAAACTAGATTATTGAATCATAGATTTATTTTTTTTTTAATGTTTATTTCTGACAAGAGAGACAGAGCACGAGTAGGGGAGGGGCAGAGAGAGAGGGAGACACAGAATGCGAAGCAGGTTCCAGGCTCTGAGCTGTCAGCACAGAGCCCGATGCAGGGCTCGAACCCACAAACTGTGAGATCATGACCTGGGCTGAAATCGGACGCTTAACCGACTGAGCCACCCAGGTTCCCCATAGATTTTTTTAAATGAATGGTTTATTGAAGTATAATACACATGTAAAGTGCACAAATTATTAGTGTGCAACGTGATGGATTTTTACAAAGTGAACTTACCCATGTAACCAAGCGCCCAAATCAAGAAAGAGAAGACCTTTCCTGTATTAGTTTCCTAGGGCTGCCATGACAAATTACCACAAATTTCATGGCTTACAACAACAGAAATGTTTCTTTCACCGTTCTGGAAGCCACCAGTCTGAAACTAAAGTGGCTGCAGGCCGTGCTCCGTCTGGGGGACCTAGGGGAGAATTCTTTCTTGCCTTGTCCAACTCTGATGGTTTCAGACCTTCCTTGGCTTGTGGCCACATCACTCTGAATCTCTGCCCCTGTCTTCACAGGGCCCTTCTCCTTCTTCCCCTTCTTCTCTATCTCCTCCTCCTCTACCTTTAATATGGACACTCGTCACTGAAGGCTCACCCAGATAATCCAGGATGATCTTGCCCGGAGGTCCTTCATTTCATTATACCTGCAAAGACACCATTTTCCATAAAGAAGTTCACCATTCACAGGTTCTGGAATGTGGATATATCTTTTGGGGGGCCACCCCGCAACCTACCACACCTCTCATCTCTCCCAGCCACTTCCTGTTAATGCTAACCACTGTCCTGACCTCTCACGGCCTAGATCACCCTTGTAAGATTTATGTACATGTTTGCTTATAGTTGTAGACCATTCATTTTCATTGCTGTATAATATTCCATGGAATGACTGTCTCACTGTCTATCCATTCTACTCTTGATGTGGCTTTGAGTTATTATCAGTGTTGGCTCTTCTAAATGTATCTTGGAGCATGTGCACATGCATTTCTTTAAAAAATTTTTTTTAAATGTTTTTATTTATTTCTGAGAGAGAGAGAGAGAGACAGCGTGAGCAGGGGAGGGTCAGAGAGAGAGGGAGACACAGGATCCGAAGCAGTCTCCAGGCTCTGAGCTAGCTGTCAGCACAGATCCCGACGCGGGGCTCGAACCCACGAACCGGGAGATCATGACCTGAGCCAAAGTCGGACACTCAACAACTGAGCCACTCAGGCGCCCCTGTGCACATTTCTGTTGAATATGCTGGACTAGCAGTATCCTGGACTAGTAATTCTGAGTATACTGAGTCCTAGGTTGTGTGTGTGTGTTCAGCTTTGGTAGATAATGGCAAGGAATTACAGAATTTTAAAGTTGGAATGACTTTTTGAGATCAAGACCAGATGCCTCACTTAAATAAAACTCAAAAATCCCAAATCCAATTAATTCAAAGTCCCCTCTTTCCCCTGGCCCCAGACTGGGCAGATGTTATTGCACATTGTCCTTCTGGCTTGGTACCTCATCAAGGTGCTGGGCCCAGATCATGTTCATTGCCTTTGTCAGATCACACAAGTGGAAGAGAGCTTGGTGGCACCGGCCATGGGGGAGGCAAGAAGCAAACCATGTGGCCAAGAGTGTTGGCTGGAGTTAATTGGCTTCCTCCCTGCAGTTTGGCCTCCTGTTTGCTCCAGGAGTCAGCTGTCTCAAGATTAAGTGTCTCAGGCAGGCCTTGTCATCCTCCCTTGTGTGGGCCGAGGACTTACGTGTGCCTAGTAGAAAGCATTATACACGAGGCTTTCCTTTAAAGAAATGTATGTTTCAGAAAAGAGTCCCATCTTTTGGACCCTGAGCTACAGAAAGCCCAAGGCATCTCAAGGTCAAAACAGCAATTTAACAAGGTGGCTCCTGCCACCCCCACCCCGCTGTGTTATTTTTTAAAAACCATTTAGCGTAATTAAGCCACTGCCTCATAAAGTTGTTTCACCAGGAACTTCAGTTTCCCCAGGAAGAGATGAAAATAAACTGAATGTTTCATGTCACTGTTCCCACGATTCTTAAAAAATCATGTTTGTCTTTAACAGCATGATATGAAACATCTCTCATCGATAAAGTATTGTTTTACTTCAGGATAACAAGGCAGTGGAATCTAGAATGACAATTTTTATGCACATTTTAAACATGAATTCCTCATATAGATAGATTACCAGGCATGTTTGACTCCAACCGTATTTTCCCACATAATTATTTTGTTTAAATCTCCCAATTATTCCATTCTGTCGAATACCATCTGTCCTGCTAAGGGACAATTGTGTCTAAACAAATCAACAGGTTTTGCGTCATTGTCTAAATATGAGGGAGAAACAGCCCCCAAACTATACTCTGGCAGTTGGGTGGAAATTAACAGAGGTCTAAATCCCACATTGGGAATGCCTCATCTCTAGCTCCGCTGGAAGCTAACTTTCATAACTTGTAGAGCCTAAAACAAAGCCAAATGAATTTTGGAAAGGTCAGTGGGAAAGGGATTGGGGTGGGACTTTCCCAGAGAATAGTTGAGCCTCTGCTCCATGAGCTATCTGGTCACCCGGGCAGTTTATACTGACTTCTCAGGGATGGTGGAGGAGAGGATAAAAGCCATTCCGTCTTGGTACCTAGGTCCAGGATGGGGGTGCGGACACCTGGGATTCACCCAGTTGGCTTGGGGGGCAGCCATCTCATCCTGGGAACCCCATGAATAGTGTAGTTATGTCAGGAACCTTGGACAACGAGCGTGTCAGTGGGAAGAAAATTACCGAGGATTGCCTGCCTTGTGTCTTATTATCAGAAGAACCGCTGATGTGTTCCAAATCATCCAATACCGTGCACTGGGAAAGTGCTTCTCCCTGAAGCCAGTTTCAGGCACCCCAGAGCTCCACTGCTTCTGCTAAGGGCCTGCAGATGTTGCCGTTAGCACTCTACCTTCCAACAATAATTGACCTTTCCCCTTTTTTTATTTTCTTTTTTCTCCCCCTCTCTGTCTTGTTCTCTCTACTTGCCCACCCCCCAACTTAGCTTTCCCTTCATATGTTTTTTTTTTTTTTATATGCTTATTCCTTCCCTCAAAGATGTGGCCAAGAAGCCCCTATGGCTCTCAGGGTTAGAAAGGAAGTCAAGTCCGCTGGTCTGAGGCTAGCCAGCAGTTCTGAGAAATCAGTAAGTCCCGGGAGACCCTTTTCTTCCCTCTATGATTGTATCAGCCTCCCTCTCCCCTACTCGTCTATGTTATTGTATTGTCTTTTTATACCTGCTCACTTCTAAATCAGTTCATTCAAAGACTGTAAGCATCTGCCTTCGGCTAATGAACTGATCTGATTTGAAGCCCAATCAAAAGGGACCAGATGAAGGAGTGGAGTAGACTATCCCCCCCAACCCCCCCCCGCCCCGCCTCATTTCCCATAGACCCAACTGTTTTCTTCAGAGGCCTTGGTGTGATTAGAGACTCCATATTGCCCTCCCCCACACAGCCCCATGCCATGTCAGGGGGCAGGGTAAAGGAGCTCGCCATTATGGTGTTGTGAACTGGCAGCGCTCCCGATCAGGTGGTGGGGCCCATTAGCACACACACATTTCCCGGACTCTCCCCTGGCCCCTGCCCAGAACCCCAGCAAGCTAATCACAGGGGAAATGTGTGTGCGTGAACGTCAGGAGTGAACGGGCAGGTGGCTGGCTTCAGAATTAGCCTGCTGCATCTCCTTTTCCAACTGCTACCCAGTACTGGACGTGGCAACCACACCGGTTAACACCCCAGATTGGCTTGCAATTGTGAATGGAGGGAAGGGAGATCCCCATGCAAGCAAGCAGCTGTCCCTTTGGTTAATTATTGGGATCCACAAGCCCATCCCCATTGCCAGGGCTCCAGTGTCGAGATGATGAAATAGGTGATTAAGGGACTTGGAGGCCAGTCCACACTGCAGCTTTGTCTGGAGTGTTCCAACGACAAGTGTTATTAGTCCACTAATCATAACATTGCCTGCAGTGGAATTTCCTTGGGAAGGAATGGGGCAGAGCCTCTATGCCAGAGGGCTGCGCTGCATGAAAATACTAACACATCACAATTGGCTGTTCTGTGGGAAGGCGATTCCAACATCCAATTCAGGAAATAGGTCACCAGGCTGCTAGATGCACTGTTATTTTGATTTACTTCCTCAAAGCCTTGCAGTTTTTATACACTTCTTTCTGGGTAGACTCAAACTCCTCCGAGTTACTGGCTTCTGGACTGCCATGCAGGGAAAGATAAAGCAGGTTCTGAGAACAGAGCCTCGTGTTTTCCGTGGCCAGATCTGCAAGGCCACTTGCTTGTAGGACTGCAGCGGGATGCCCGCCAGGTTGATTATCGTCACCTTGACCCCTTTCCGTGGGGTCTCCCGGAGGTCCGAGGCCATCCATGGCTTTTAGGAGCCTTCAGCTGTGCCTGCCAGACAACAAATGTTTAGAGAGAGGATGAAGAGATACAAATGGGTTGGAGGGCGCCAGAGCCTTCTCAGTAATGAGCATAGCGAAGCTTCCATTTCCAACGATCTTGGGAGGACGAGATGTACTCATTTGGAGTGTCACCCTGCCAGGGCTGTTAGTACCAGCTGTCGTGGGACCACCCTGCCGGCGGGGTCAGGGGCTCAGCCAACTCTTCCTTTTATTCTATATCTCTGGTCACTTGGGCCTTAAGAAGCAGGAGTCACAGGGGCTCGGGGGCCCTGTCACCAAGCAGCTGCCTCCTCTTTCCTGGATCAGTCTAGAGTTCCCCTGGTTTTTCCTAAACCCAAGCAGTTGTCCGCTGCCTTGGAGGGTCAGCAAAGAGGGTATTTGTAGGTCCATTGGTATTTGCAGATTTCACATCAGGCAAAAGCTTATATTTCCTTTTTTTTTTTTTTTTTTTTTTAAAGGTAGACAGATGGTTTGACACTGGGGGCTCGGAACTTACCCCCTGCTCCCTTTTGTCTTTAACCAGTCAACTGCTGGGTATTTCTGTATTTGCAGTATCTTTCCTGGTACCCAGAGATGTGCTATATTTTATTGGGGCATAAACTCGGGACTCCAGCTCACCTGCTCGGAGATGCCATCCCAACACAGTCTCTGAGGAGGTAAAGGGCTGTTCCAGTGGGGTTTTGGGGCATTGAGATACCATGGGAGGCTTTGAAGAGGTCTCTTGGAAAGAGGTCTCTTGGGCTTGCTCTAGCTTCTCTCCCTTCCCTTCCCACCCCTCCCTCCCTATCTCTCTTCCCCTCTCCCACTCCTTACATCTTCCCTCACCTATCTGGACAAATAGTAAGAGGGACTCTTTGTGATAAACTCCCCTCGTATTCTCCTATTTCCTTGCAGGTGTGGACTGGAAAAGAGTTTCGCTGCCTTTTAAAATTACAAGCAGCCCGTTACACATCCTCTCTACCCTCAGGTTTTATTTGCTTGTTTGTGTTGTAAATATTTAGAGCCATATTTCAGTGACTGGAGTCGAGTTTACTGTCCCCCCTGGAACGACCACATGGTGACTGCGGACATTGCAGAGATGCAGAAAAGAGAGGATTCCAGAACCGCGAGGGCAAGGGTAGAGCAGCAGACAGTAGCGCCAAAGGGTCCTAAAGGCGCTAATGTGAATGGCCGAGTTACATTCCCAGCTGGGCTGCTTCCGAGCTGGGGGGCCAGGCACGTCCCCGAGCCCCTGCTTCCTGCACACTCCAGATGGAAGACAAGAGATCTTGGCGCAAAAGGGTCAGGAAGGTTAAACGAGAAAATGTAGGTGCCGTGCTTTGTTAGCTCAGTCCTGAAAATGCGCAAAGTGGCCGCCAAATATTGACTTTTGTCCTTATGAAAATCACCTCCCTGGCTCCATAGTACTGTTTCCTGTTGAATAGCAACTGAAGGAGCCACAGGAGCCGCCCCCCCCCCCCCAATCTGAGTCTGGCTATTTTCGAGGCTCCCTTTGGAATGGGCCGGCCCCAGCGGTCCGGGGGTAGGGGGGGAGGCAGGGAGGGAGGCAGGCATTATTCTCTGGGTTGCAGCTGTGGCAGCCAGTACAGTACCCCCCACATGCCAGATGAATCAAGCCGAGGGCCAGATCTGGGCTGTGGGCCAGAGGCTCCCCACCCTGATTTATAGTGTGGACAGAGATGTGGGTGTTTTGTGAATATATTTTGATGATGATAAAAAAAAGAGAGAGGGAGAGAAAAAAAAAACACCCTTCCTAAAAAATGTGCTGAGGGAAGGAGGTTCAGGCCTATCTGCAAGATTAGAGCAGCCTGCGAGCAGGAGTAGCTCGTAGGAAGGGGGCCCGCGGCCTGTGATAGGCAATGCCCCCTTGAAACGCAGTGAATTGTGAATGAGGCCCCTGTATGCCAGCCATCGGGGGCACACCAGGCCTGCTGTCCCTGTGCAGGTGTGGAGTGGGGGAGTAAGCCTGCATTTTAACTCCCCACATGCAGGCCCCGCAAGCTGGGACGGAGAGCACGGGATTTGCTGGGCTCTGGGGAGGCCCTGGCTCCTAAGCCTCCCTGGTCCTAACACTTCTGAAAACGGAGGGGCTTTGCTTTGGGCGGGAGGCTGTTAGGCCTAGGTCATTGCCAATGGGCTGGGGACAGTAGGCTAAGTGTGGGAAGGCTGCCCTGGATGGCGTTGGGAAAACAAAACAAAACAAAAAAATCCCAACAACAACCACATCCAGGATTTATTCTCAACCTTCAACCCAACATAGTTGAGAGGGCTCCCAACTCTGGGGCTGAGCGAGCAGAGTGGAAGCAGGGAGGCCCAGCAGGGGCTGGGAGTGCGGGCTCCTTCCGGAATGTTTCCCCTCCCAGACAAGGCAGAGCCAGGCACAGCCCCCCCCGCCCTTGCTTTGCTCAGGAAATGTCAGGCACAGCTGTCCCGGCTTACTGTATTTCATCTGAGAAACAACCTCAACCAGGTTCCCTAGGACTCGTACAGATCTTTGAAGACAGGAGATGTATTTCCCAGAGGTGAGGCTGTGGCGCAGACTCACACGAGGCTGCAAAGTTTTCCCCCAAGGGAAGGGCAGGGGACACTCTCATGCCAATAGCCTGTACATCTGACACATACAATCTGTTGGTTTGGGGTTCTTTCTTCCACTTCCTCACCTCTCTATGCTCTTGGCCTGGGGCCCTCCAATCACGCCAGGCCTCCTCTGGGTACTTAACACCCCTGTCACCCCACCATGCTCATTTGTGCCTTTAAGCTTCTGCTCTGTCTGCAATCCTCTCACCCTTTGATGATCCAAAGCCTCCTTGTCCAGTTTTCTGAGGAAACAGCCCCAGGTCCCCCCTCCCCAGTCCCCACCCCCATTGTTGCTGGGCCCAGTTCTTTGGGGGCACATACTACCTGTGCGCATAATCTCATGAACTCCAAATTTGCCCATGGGTACAGAGGACAAAGAGGTATGAAGGAGAAAGGCGAGCCTCTCTCTGTTTGGCTGTCTCTCCAGACCCAGCTCAAGTGGGTTTTTCTGGAGCTTTGCCTGTGATTTTTTTTTTTTTTTTTTTTGCACACACTCACCTCTTTTATGTGTTCACTTCATCAAAACACAAATCCACCACACCCGCAAGGCCGACCCTGGGTTACTTTCAGTATTTTCCCTACAGTATTTTCCCCATCAGCTGAAGCCTCTCCTGTGCTGGGCCCTGCAAGTTCTCTGCTTTATGTCTGGAATGAAAAAGAAGACTCTGAGAGGGCCTCCAGTCTGTATCCCTTGGTGCTGGCCCCTTTGCAGGATGGTGAGAAGTTCCCTGAAAACGAAATCGAATGGCTTCTCAGCCTCTTCTTTTTAATCTCGCATTTCCTGACTCAAAAGCTCAACAAAGGACTTGTGTGTGAAGTGTGTGTGTGTGTGTGTGTGTGTATGCTCGCGCGCGTGTAACCATGGCCTGAGAACGCACACAGGATCCTTGTTATGCATTCACTGTTCCTGGGAGGAAACAGAAGTGGGTGTCCCACCAGCTTGCCTGGGACGTCTTTTACGAACAGTCTCATTTGATGTAACCAGAAAGTTGCATCTTTGACTCCATCCTACTGCCAACTAGATGCCCACCAAAAAAAAAAAAAAAAAAAAAAAACATGTTCAGTGGATGTTTGGGAGATTGCATATTTCTAGCAGATAAGGGAGCCTGGGGCCATGCCTGTTCCGGGGTGCTGACGCTTCATTCTAACAAAGGTCAGGGTCTTGTCTCCCCCACAGTACTGCGTTTGGATGATCTGGCTACGGCCCACCTCAGTCGCTGCTTTGGAGGGCCCTACCTCAGCCTTTGGAAGCATTTGCTAGAGGGGGAGGCCTCATAAAGATTGAGTTTTCTTTGAGATCTTGTTAAAAATGGCATAAGCATTGTGGGTCCATGCTCACTGCAACCCTGGGAACAAACTGTTGGCTTGGAGTAGAGTGGGGCCCGTTTACAGACCAAATGTGCTAATTATAAATGGTTCTTATCTTGTCATTAAACAGATCTGGCAGGCCTGGGACTTGGCAACTCTTTGGTTAGCTATTAGTTCCACGCTACTGTACCGGCTGGGCAGTCATAAAACTGTATCTTTTTGAAAAATGGTCCATAATGTAGACCAGCCTCCCCTGCACCCATTAGCCCAGATTGGTATGACTTGATGGTCCAATCTTGGGCTGCTCAGATGCTGGCTTTCACTTCCGCCTGGAGCTTGAGGCAGACTGGAGGGACGGTCACTGGGGCTGTGTGCAGCGAGGTCAGGGCAGAGCTCTGGCCCCCGGTCCCCCACCTCCTTTGGCATCACTCCTCTTCTTGCTGTGAGGCAGGCCCTCTAGTTCACATACTGATTTTTGTGTCCACTCCGTCAGGTCCTGCTAAGGATTGAACTGCCAGTTGGGGGCTAGTTGGTAAGAGCCTGGTGCGTAACAGGCACATGTGCATGTTAACAAGACTCTGAGAAGGCAAAAAGCCTCTGTGGATAGAGGCCACAGGGCTAGGATGAGAGCTGACAGTGTAGATTTTTTTTTAAATGTTTGTTTATTTTTGAGAGAGACAGAGACAGAACATGAGTGGAGGAGGGGCAGAGAGAGAGGGAGACACAGAATCCGAAGCAGGCTCTGGGCTCTGAGCTATCAGCACAGAGCCCGACGCGGGGCTCCAACTCACAGACCATGAGATCATGACCTGAGCCGAAGTAGGACGTTCAACTGACTGAGTCACCCAGGTGCCTGATAGGGTAGATATTCTTGAGTTAAGTTTTCTCAGACAACAATGTGGACATTTCAGGCTTTAGGAAGGAGGTATTGGGAAAACAGGGTGTAGGGTAGACCAGTCTAGATAGCCCAGAAATCCCCCCCAAATAGACCACACTGAGTCTCTGGTCAGATGGTGCCCATCTCTCTGCTCCACCAGGCAGTGTGGCAGAGAGCATTTATGAAGTACCAGGTGGCACATGTGACTTTGCAAGTTTAGGAACAGGCCCCTGGGATAGCTTATAATGTAGACGAGAAGGCCAAAGGCTTTACCCAGCATTTCTAAAGCTTTGTTTGGCTTTAATTTTATTTAAATGTCCCCCAAATAGAGAAAGGACCCAATCTTCTGCTGATACAAAAACATAAATTTGGGAATCAAATCCTACCATTGTTCATTTATTCACTTTTAAAAGCGTGTATTGAGCACTCAGTATGTGCCAGTTGCAGGGCTTAATATATGACAGCCAAGTAAGATTATATGCCCATTTTATAGACCAGGAAACTGAGGCTCAGGTGCATTATTCCAGGTCACCTAACTCTGAAGCGTGACCCTGGAATTAAAACATGGCATAGCAAAGAGACAGATTCTGAGGTCATACTGTAGGGAACATTCTTTGTCTTTGTTTTAAATGTTTATTTGTTTATTTAGAGAGAGACAGAGAAAGAGTGAGAGAAAAGAGAGAGCGTGAGCATGGGGAGGGGCAGAGAGAGAAAGGGAAAGAGAGAATCCCAAACAGGCTCTGAGCTGTCAGCCCAGAGCCCAACACAGGGTGTGATCTCATGAATCATGAGATCATGACCTGCGCCAAAGTCAAGAGTCAGACACTTAACTGAGTGAGTCACCCAGGCACCCCAACATTCTTTGTCTTATAGAAGGATGTATGATATTAAGCGATGTCTAGTTTTGTGTTTTCTGGAGGGGACCCTGGCCCACCTAGGACAACAGCTCTAGCTCAGCTGGGAGGTTTAGTGTAAGGATATAGGGAAAGGAGCCATCAGTATATAGAAGGCAAGTGAGATCTGTGGAGAGAAAGCACCAGCCAGAATGACTTGCTCAAGGTCATACAGCCATGAAGGGCAGAGCCAAGCCCACGCAAGACCTCTTTCCCCATACTACTCCCTGAAGCTGGGTGGAAAAGCCCAGCTCTCAGCTGCAACCTCCACCCCAGGAGGCTGCTCCAACCTTCTTCCAACCTGCCCCTCAGCCCCCTTCCTCTTGCTTTCAATCAGGAGTTGCTTCCCAGATAGCAATAACAGTACTGACAATCAGAGGAATCTGGGCTGAGTAGCATCTCAGAGCTAACTGAGGGACTTCCAGGATAAACAGACAGCTCTGCGGTTTTCATCCCCACCTCCCCTTGAAGAACTTTGCTCCAAAGCCTCCCATGTGAAAGACTTTTCCTTCTCAGAAATTTAGTGCTGTCCATGAGGATGTCTGCAGAGCAACCAATAACTGTCATTTGACAAAGGCTGGTCCTCTCCAAAACAGTGACATTTATCTATTGCTGGTCTCTACCTTGTTCCTTTCTCCTTCGTGGAGTCTCAAGCCCTCCTGCTCCTGTGTTGTTCCCTTCTCTGGCCACGATGGCATCTTATGTTGGCTCTCTATATGGGCACAATAAAAGCATCTCTCTGGAAAGAATATCACAGTGGTTTATGTGCTCTTCCTGAGGCTATCATTTCAGGGTATGGGAACTTAAGCCAAAGGAATAAATCATTATCAGTGGAATTTCAGACATTGGCCAGCAAGTGGGAGGGTTAATAAAGGGATATCAAAGAAGGAACCTTTCTGGCACTTCTGAAATTGTACTACTGGCTCTGGATGTCAACTCATTTGGGAACTAGTATCTGGAACTGGAAAATTCTCAGAACTCCTGACATGGTCAAATGGAGAGAGCATGGGCTCTGAAGTCAGTCTGTCTGAGGTCACATTCTGGCTCTGCCACTTACCAGCTGTGGGACCTTGCTTAAGTTATTTAAATGTTTGGTGCCTCAATTTCCTCATTCTATAAGACAAGATAGTTCTAGGACCTCATTCTCTAGGTTCTTATATGGATAAAACTAGGTAACTTGAATACATACGAACACTTACCGTGGTGCCCGGTACAATGGGAAGCACTTAATGAATGATATTTAGTCTTGCCATTCCCCTGTTAAAGCTGCCTTGTCCCTAGGTCCCTGGACTATGTAGATCACTCTGGGTGAACTCAGTTCAACTGGCATTATTGAGTATCTGCTGTGTGCCTAGCCTTGTGCTGGGGGCACTGTGAGTAATATAATAGAAATCCGTGAAGGAGGAGCCATTTTCAGGAACCTTCTTTGGTGGGATGTTTTGAGCTTCTTCCAATGAGCCCCCTCTGGCAGCTAGGTGGAGCGGCATAGCAAAGCAAGGGGTTTAAATTCATGGGCTCTGCTATCAGTTAGGCACGTGTTCAGTTCTTGCCTCCATCTCTTGACTGTGGTGTGACCTTGGTAAGGCTCACTACCTCCCCATACTTGAGTTTGGGCATACCGTCTTTTTCTATAAAATGAGCACCATAATCACATCCTTATACATGGTGTGCTCATCAACATAGACTCATAATTATTGTTTTATGCAGTTGTCTTTTCAATCAGGTGGGAAAAAAGGAGTTCTAAAAATGCATTACTATCTTTCATATTTACCTATAAATATTAATATTACATGCACTGGGACTCTTTATTTCTTTGTGTGGGTTTGAGTTACTATCTAATGTCCTTTAATTGCAGCCTGAAGGGAATCCCTTCTTTTTTTAATTGAAGTGTAGTTGACATATAATATTGTATTAGCTTGAGTTGTACAACATAATTCAACATTAGCATATACTGCAAAATGATCACCCCAGTAAGTCTCGTTAGCACGTGTCACCATACATAGTTATGGGAAAATGTTTTCTTGTGATGAAGAATTTTAAGATCGACTCTCTTAGCAACTCTCAAATATGCAATACAGCCTTATGAACTAGAGTTACCATGCTGTACTTTCAACCCCCATGACTTATTTCGTTTATAATGAGAAGTTTGTATCTTTTGACTCCTTCACCTATTTTGTCCCCCACCTCAGGCAACCACCCATCTGGTCTCTGTATCTATGAGCTTGGATTAGTGATTTTGGTTCTACATGTAAGTGAGATCATATGATATTTGCCTTTCTCTGATTTATTTAACTTAGCATAATGCCCTCAAGGTCTGTTCCCATTGTTGCAATGGCAAACTTTCATTCTGTGTGTGTGTGTGTGTGTGTGTGTGTGTGTGTGTGTGTGTGTCTGAATAATAGTCTCCTTCATTTGTAAGGATAGTTTTTCCTGGGTATAGAATTCTTGGCTGAAAACTTTTGCCTTTCAACACTTTGATTATATAATCCTACTGCCTTCATACCTCCCTGATTTCTGATGAGAAATCAGCTGTTAATCTTATTGAGGGTCCTTTGTATGTGATGACTGATTTCTCTCTTGGTGCTTTCAGGATTCTTTTCTTGCCTTTGGCTTTTGACAGTTTGCTTATGATTTGTCTAGGTGCAGACATTTCTGAGTTTATCCTGCTTAGAGTTAGTTGAACTTTTTGGATATGTAGATTAATATTTTTCATCAGGTTTGGGGAGGTTTTGGCTATTATGTCCTCAAATATTCTTCCTGCTTCTTTGTCCTTTCCTTCTGAGACTTCTACTATGTATATGTTGGTACATTTGAGGGTGTTCCATGAGTCTCTCAAGCTTTGGTCATTCTTCTCTATTCTTTTTTCTTTCTGTTTCCCACATTGGATATCAGTATCTTCAAGCTTGCTGAGTTTTTCCTTCTGCCTGTTCAAATCTGCTGTTGAAACTCTCTAGTAAATTTTTCATATCAGTTATTGTACTTCTCAACTCCAGGATTTTTATTTGGTTCTTTTAAAAAATAATTTCTACCTCTTTCTTGATATTCTCTATTTATTGAAACATCATTCTCATATTTTCCTTTAGTGCTTTAGACATGGTTTCCTTTAGCTCTTTGGACATATTTAAAATAGCTGACTTAAATCTTTGTCTAAAAGGTCCAGCATTTTGGCCTCCTCAGGGACAGTTCTATTGGTTGTTTTGTTTTGTTTTATTTCCTGGGTATGGTCTATTTCTTTGCAGGTCTCATGATTTTTTGTTGAAAACTCGTCATTTGGAATATTATAATGTAACTCTGGAAATCAGATTCTTTCTCCTTCCCAGCTTTTTGTGGTTGCTGCTTGTTTGTTAGGGGACTTTATTTGAACTTCCCCAGAGCGGATTGGCTCCTATAGTTACCCTTTACAAAGTATAGCGCCCCCTACTGTTTGCTTTGGCGGAACCACAACTCTTGATGAAAACTTGAGATGAGTCATTGGGAGAAACAAATTATAAATATTAAACTTGCCTTATGCTTCTTAGACCTCAGCTGAGCAACCTCTTTTCAAGGAACTCATAAATCATAAGGCCTGCCAGCACTCATTATCTGCCTTCATGTCAGAAAAAAAAATAATGAGAAATGATCCTGTTCCATTCTTCTAAGAGGGTGAAAACAACTGCCCTAAAGAGAATAAGCCGCAGTCTGGAGAGAGAGTTGAAATCTATGTCACTCAAGATATAGGGTCCCAGCCCTCTACTTCCATTCCTGATCTTCCCTACTTTTGAGAGAAGGGGAGCACACCCCTGCAAACTGGAGTTGGCTAAGTCCTACAGTGTTGCCAGAGACAGGTTCTCTCCCCACAGCATATGGGGACAACTTTAATGGCAATTGGAGGCAATTGGAGACTGGGACAGAAGGACTGGAAATGTAGCCCAAGGAGTATGTGCAGAATATCTCCTGCACTGTAGGTGGAGTTGGGGAGGAAGAAAAAGGATGAAAGGGAGATAGCCAATGGGAAAAAGAATGGTTGATAAATTCTGTGCCACTAGGGCAGGCTTACAGAAAGAGGCAGTTTGGTTTTTCTTTTTTTTTTTTTTTTAACATTTTATTTTTAAGAGACAGAGAGACAGAGCATGAACAGGGGAGCAGCAGAGAGAGAGGGAGACACAGAATTGGAAGCAGGTTCCAGACTCCGAGCTGTCAGCACAGAACCCGACATGGGGCTCGAACCCATGAACCGTGAGATCATGACCTGAGCCGAAGGCAGACGCTCAACTGACTGAGCCACCCAGGTGCCCCTGTAGTTTTGTTTTTCTGATTCTATATTTTCACCAAATAGTTTTTATTTATTTTTATTAAAAAAATTTTTCAAATGTTTTATTTACTTTTGAGAGAGTGAAAGAGAGACAGAGACAGAGTATGAGCAGGGGAGGGACAGAGAGAGAGGGAGACAAAATTCGAAAAAGGCTCTGGGATCTGAGCTGTCAACACAGAGCCTGACGGGGGGCTCAGACTCGTGAACCATGAGATCATGACCTGAGCTGAAGTCAAAAGCTTAACCAACTGAGCCACCCAGGCATTCTTACTTATTTTTATGTATTTATTTTTGAGATTTTATTTTTAGTAATCTCTACACCCAACGTAGGGCTCAAACTTACAACCCCAAGATCAAGAGTTGCATGCTCTACTGACTAAGCAAGCCAGGCACTCCTCACCAAACAGTTTTTAATATTGTTATTTGGGTTCTGTGATGCTCCCCAACCATCAGCCTTGTACATTCATTTCACAAACATTTACCAGATATCAGGTACTGGGAATACTAATATGAATAAAAACAGGTCCCTCATGGTCATAGGGGAAACCATTGTATAGATAATTACAGTATAGTGAGAGCAGGAAGGAAAGCTAGAGACCTGGGAGCCCCAAGGAGCCCCTCACTCCAGCTTGGAGCAGGGGTAGGAAGCAGGATCCTGTTAAGTTTCTGGAAGGAGGTAATGCTTGAGCTGAATCCCTAACCTTAAAGCACAAGAAGTTAGTTAAGTTTGGCAGGAGGAGCATGTGAGGGTGCAGGCATCCTAGAGAGAAGCAATAACAAACGCAGACAGAAGCCAGATAGAGCTTCTGGTTTGCCGTGAAGTGGAAAAACAGCTTTGGAGGATGGACATGTGGTGTATGGAGGGTACCAGAAGGAGATGAGATTAGAAAGCTAAATACGGCCAGATCACGGAATGCCCTGTGTGTTTTAGGGAGGCATCTGTGTTTTATCTTAAAGTTCTGGAAGAGTCAATGAAGAATTTTACAAGAGGGTGACCTCAGTCATGTAATAAAGTGGTTGAATGTAAAATCATATACTATTGATGTTCACACTTGGTGGCCCTTTTACCAGCAGCAGCAGCAGTATCAACAGGGAACTCCTTAAAAATAGAAGTTCTTGGGGCGCCTGGGTGGCTTAGTCGGTTAAGCGTCCGACTTTCGCTTAGGTCATGACCTCGCGGTTCGTGGGTTCGAGCCCCGCGTCGGGCTCTGTGCTGACTGCCAGCTCAGAGCCTGGAGCCTGTTTCAGTCTGTGACTCCCTCTCTCTCTGACCCTCCCCTGCTCACGCTGTCTCTCTCTCTCTCCTAGAAATAAATAAAAATATTTAAAAAAAAAATAGAAGTTCTTGAGCCCCATCCAAGACCTGCTTAAACAGAACCTCTGAAGGTGGGACCCAGTCATCTGTGTTTGAACAAGCTCTCCCATGGATTCCAGTGCTTACTCGAGTTGGAGAACCACTGCCCAAGACGGGCTACTTAGGTTGGAATCCTAGCTCTCCCAGTGTATAGCCATGAGCCAGTGAGAAATTTTTCTGAGCCCATTTTCTCAGCTGTAAAATGGGGATAGTAAAGCTGATGGGAGGATTAAGTACATTAATATATGGAAAGTTCTTAGAGTAACACCTTGTCCATAGTGTGTGAGGCATTATCACGAATGCTGTTGTCACCCACATTCCTTCTGAATGGCTGAAAGCTTTTTTTTTTTTTTTTAATGTTTTATTTATTTCTAGGAGAGAGAGAGAGACAGCGTGAGCAGGGGAGGGTCAGAGAGAGAGGGAGTCACAGACTGAAAAAGGCTCCAGGCTCTGAGCTGGCAGTCAGCACAGAGCCCGACGCGGGGCTCGAACCCACGAACCGCGAGATCATGACCTAAGCGAAAGTCGGACGCTTAACCGACTAAGCCACCCACGCGCCCCAATGGCTGAAAGCTTTTATCTGACCTTAGTTTAATGTCATGGCTCTTCTCGTCCCTTTCTGTTCCTTCCCTCGTATGTAGAACAATAACTATTCAATGTGTATTACAAGCAAAGCGTGGTGAAGGGGAATCCCCCTGGAGATAATACTAGCACCCTAATGAGAATCCAGATTTGCTGACTATAGACGAGACGGAACTTGGGGTGTGGCCTTGAATAAATCCCCTTCCCAGGTCTTGTCCTCAGTATGCTCATCTGTGGAATGAGGGGGTTGGAACAGATGCTTTGGGATGACTTTTTGAATTGCTTATATATTTATTTTGAGAGAGAGAGAGAGAGCATGTGCAGATGTGAGCGAGAGAGGGGCAGAAAGAGAGGGAGAGAGAGAATCCCAGACAAGCTCTGTGCTGTCAGCACAGAGCCCAGCCCGACAGGGGCTTGATTCTGTGAACCGTGAGACTATGACTTGAGCTGAGATCAAGAGGTGGGCGCTTAACTGACTGAGTCCCCCTGGTGCCCCGATTTTGGAAGACTTCAACATTCAGTAATTCTATTTACCTTTAAATGTCAGATTCAGCAAACATTTATTGAGTGTTCTTCTAGGAACTTTCCACAAACCTGTCAGATAGGTATTATTACTGTCCCCCAGTGGAAAATGAGAACATGAAAGCTGAGAGAAGATAAGCTTGTCCCAGATTATAGAGCACCCAATGGCTGGGCTGAGACTTGGCTGATTCTAGGGTCTGTGTCTCTTCTGCTTGTGTCTGATGGCACACTGCGGCTTCCTTCAGAGAGATAAATGGGCTTGCCCAAGGTCACACAGTTAAGCAAGGGGCAGAAAAGGGACCAAAACCCAGGTTTTCTGACTCCAAGGCCAGTGTTTGGTCTACAAATCACAGTGGCGTCTAACAATGAAGGCTAACAGCATGCTAAGTGCTGGACAGATTAATGGCCCGCCTCTTGCCTACAGGCTCCAACAATCTAAAGTCAATAGACAACACACCAGCAGTGTAACGAACGACCATGTGGCACAGAGGTCACCAGTCCTCTGCAGGAGCCAATTTGAAATGCCTAGAGGGGTCCAAGAGGCTTTGAGGTAGACTTCCTGACTGAGGATTCTTTCAGGAGCTATTTGAAGGTGTTATGACAAGTGACATGCTGCCTTTCATCCCAAGCAAATAATGGGGAGAGTTGAAGATCTCTCCATTCATCCCACTCTATCTCCAAAGTGGAGTGCATGCAGGAAGAAAATGTTACAACTTCTATTTCCATTGCCTGTTTATTTGATCACTTTTAAATTTCTATTTTCTGTATATATGCTTTGTGACATAAAACAGACATACTAAAACTCAGAAGTGTATGTTTATAATTTGCAAATTACTCATCCATTATTTATAATTTTCTGGTTTTGCACATATTATATAATGTCCATAATTAGTATATCTGTATGCAGTACATTAATATAATTTGTAAACCAGTAATATATATGTACTTAAGTGAATGTTCTTAAATTAAATATACAAATAAGTATATTAAAATTGTATATATATATATGATATTTGGAGATAGACTCAAACATTTTTCTAAATAAGAGTGCAGGGAGATAGGCACCACAGCTCACCATCATCCACTAGGAAGCAATATCCTGAGGCTTGCTTTTGTTTTGGTAGAGTGGAAACCCTATCTCCCTATTTATTAGCTACTAGCGTTTGTTGGTTCATTTGGCTTCGTCTAATTGCGTCTAATAGCCGCATGCAGAGACCTGGCCCTGTAGGGTTGACGAGCATAAAATCCAGTAATGGGGGATCAGTAACATCAGTTTTGGTGCTTCCACACAAAGGAATTTTATCTTGTGACTTAAAACATAGGAGAAAAATGTCATGATATGGAGAGATGGTCTTTTATTGTCAGTATAAAGAAAAGTAGTTTACAGTAACATTGGGATGATTGGTATTTTTATTAAAAGAACTGCCCCCCCAACAAAGCATGTATAGATGCATGGAAAAAGACTAGGTGGAAATAGCCCAATGTACTCATTGTAGTGTGTAATTGCAGGCATTTTCATTTTCTTCTTCGTAGTTACCTTTGTTTTCCAAAATTTCCATCAGAAGCTCCTATTGCTTTTGTAATCAGGAAGAACATTCTTTAAAAAAAAAATAAATTGAGCCCCTGCACTTGAGAGAAATGTAAGCATCCTCTCAGTGCACAATGCAGGTTTCCAGAAAGAAATTTGAGCCCCACTTGTTGCTGTTTCCTGCAAAAGGATGCTAAGGACCTTATCACATCAGTGCGCGGTGAGGGTGCTGGCGGGGAGAAGTTTCTCTCAGGTCTCAGAACCAGGAAAAGTTGCACTTGTTTGCTTGTGTCTCATGGGCGCTGTGACTCACGTAACTCCACAGTCATCAAACATTTTTGCCTCATGGGCACTGTGACTCACATAACTCCATAATCATCAAACATTTTTGCCTGAGAATCCCCTGTGATTTTCTTTTTATTTTGAAGTAATTTTAGATTTATGTAAACGTTGAAAAAAATAGTACAGAGAGTTCCTATGTACCTTTCACCCCTCTTCCCTAATGTTAACGGACTTAGCCACAGTACAGTGTTCAAAACCAGGAAATTAACATTGGTACACTAATACTCACTAAATGTCTTAGTTCAGGTTGCTATAACTAAGTACCGCAGGCTGGATAGCTTATAAGCAACAGAAATTTATTTCTCATAGTTCTGGAGGCTGGAAGTCTGAGAAATGGGTGTCATCATGGTTAGGTGAGGGCCCATTTCTGGGTTGTGGACTGCCATCATATACATGGCAGAAACAGGGAGAGAGAGTTCTCTGGAGTCCCCTTTATAAAGGCACTAATCCCATTCATGAGGGCTCCACCCTCGTGACCTAATTACCTACCAAAGTCCCTACCTCTTAATGCTATCACATTGGGGGTTCGGTTTCAATATACAAATTTTGGGGTGGACACATTCAGTCTGTTGCACTAAATAATAGTTTTTTCAGATTTCCCCAGCCTTTCCACCAATTTTTTTTTCTGTTCCTTAATTCTTTTCAATCTGTAACAGTTCTTTACTCTTTCTCAGTCTTTTTTATTTTTTTTTAATTTTTTTAAAAACTTTATTTATTTTTGAGAGTGAGACAGGGAGAGACAGAGTGTGAGCAGGGGAGAGGCAGACACAGAATCTGAAACAGGCTCCAGGCTCTGAGCTGTCAGCACAGAGCCTGACTTGAGGCTTGAACCCATGAACTGTGAGATCATGACCTGAGCCAAAGTCAGTTGCTTAACTGACTGAGCCACCCAGTCGGTGAGCCACCTCTTTCTCAGTCTTTCATGACCTTGACACCTTTTTTTAAGATACTGGCAAGCTACTTTGTAGAATGTCCCTCAGTTTAGGGTTGTGTGACGTTTTTCACAATTAGATTGACTTTATACATTTTTGACAACATTACCATGTAAAAGTAAACTTTTATTTAAGTCCATCTCTTAATGAAATGAATGGGATTATTTTTCAGGTATCCATGAATAAATATTGCCTGTTGCTAGAAAGACGATATTCAGCATCAATTCCATTTCTAGTTTTCTTTCTGTATATATGTAAGGACTGAGAAATCTTGTTCAAAAAAATAAGATGAGAGATGAAAAGTTTTATTATAACATGTGACATAATTCCATGAGTTCCTTCTGAGTTACATACCAAAAATCAGAATTATCTCCCCAAGAAAACTTTTTTTACATTTTTTACTGGAATGTAATTATATACCATAAAATATACTCTTTTAAAGTATAAAACTCAGTGGTTTTAGTATATTCAAAAAGTGGTACACCCATTACCACTATCCAATTCCAGACTATTTTCATCACCAAGAAGACATTGCTTACATATTAAAAGTCACATACCAGGCCCCCTCCTCGCCCCTCCCAACCACTAATCTTTCTGTCTATGGATTTTGCTATTCTGGGCACTTCATATAAATGGAATCATATAACACATGGCCTTTTTTGTCTGGCTTATTTCACACTGTGTAATGTGTTTAAGGTTTATTCTTTTTATGGCTGAATAATATTCCAGGGTATAGATATACTAAATTTCTTTATCCATTTATCAGTTGATGGACATCTGAGTTGTTTCCACCTTTTGGCTGTTGTGAGTAGTGTTGTTATGAACATTTGTATACAAGTTTTTGAGAGAATGTGTTTTCATTTCTCTTGGCTATATATACCTAGAAGTGGAATTATTAGGTCATAGGATAACTATGTTTAACCTTTTAAGAAAGTGCCAGACTAGTTTCCAAAGTGTCACTGTCATTATACATTTCTACCAGTAGCATTAAGCATTCCAGTTTCTCCATATCCTTGCCAACACTTGATGTTTTCTATCTTTTAATTGTAGTCATTCGAGTGGATGTGAAATGGTATCTCTTCGCAGTTCTTATTTGCATTTTCTGGGTGGCTCATGATGCTGAACATCTTTTCATGTACTTATTGGCCATTTATACAGAGAACTGTCTTTTCAGATCTTTTGTCCACTTTTAATTGGGCTATTTGTCTTTTTATTATTAAGCTGTAAGAGATCTTTATATATTTGAGACACAAATAAGTCCCTTATCTGGTATGTGACTTGCAAATATTTTTTCCCCATTCTTCATGCTGTTTTTTCATGTTCTAGATGGTATAGTTTGCAGTACAACAGCTTTCCACTTTTATGTAATCCAATGTATCTTTTTCTTCTGTCACTTGTGGTTTTGGTGTCCTATTTAAGACTCCATTATCTAATCCAAGGTCACAAGAATTTATAGCTATGTTTTCTTCTAAGAGTTTTAGTTTTAAGTTTTATAAATTGGTCTCTTGCCATTTCCATATGAGTTTTAGAATCAGCATGTCAATTTCTGAAAGAAAAGCCAGCTGAGATTTTGTTAGGGATTGCAATGCCTCTGTTTGATTCAAGTTGATTAATTTGGGGGGTATTGACATCTTGACAATGTTATGTCTTCTTTTAAATTTTTTTAAATATTTATTTTTGAGAGAAAGAGACAGAGTGCAAGTGGGGGAGGGGCAGAGAGAGAGACACACAGAGAGAGAGAGAGAGAGAGAGAGAGAGAGAGAGAGAGACAGAATCCAAAGCAGGCTCCAGGCTCTGAGCTGTCAGCACAGAGCTCGATGCCGTGCTTGAACTCGTAAATGTTGAGATCATGACCTGAGTGGAAGTCAGACGCTCAACCAACCGAGCCACCCAGGTGCCCTGACAATGTTATGTCTTCTAATTCATACACAGAGGATGTCTTTCCATTTATTTAGGTCTTCTTTTATTTTGTTCAATAATGTTTTATAGTTTTCAGTGTGCAAGTCTTGCACTTCTTTTGTTAAATTTATTCCTAATTATTTTATTACTTCATTATAAATGGAATTGTTTGTTTTTAATTTTTAATGTTTATTTATTTTTGAGAAAGGGACAGACAGAGTGTGAGTTGAGAGGCAGAGAGACAGGGAGACACAGAATCTGAAGCAGGCTCCGGGATCTGAGCTGTCAACACAGAACCTGATGTGGGGTTCGAATTTGTGAACTGTGAGATTATGATCGGAGCTGAAGCAGACACTTAACAGACTAAGCCGCCAGGGTGCTCCTGGAATTGGTTTCTTAACTTAATTTTCAGGATGTTCATGGTTTGTGTATAGTAATACAATTGATTTTTTAAAATATAATTTTAAATTCCAGTATAGTTAACATACAGTGTTATAGTAGCTTCAGGCCTACAGTACAGTGATTCAATGATTCCATACAACACCGTGTGCTCATCACAGCAAGTGCCCTCCTTAATCCCTTCCCTGTTTCACCCAACCCTCCTCCTGACCTCCCCTCTGGTAACCATCAGTTTGTTCTCTATAGCTGAGAGTCTGTTGCTTGGTTTGTCTCTCTCTTTTATTTCCTTTGCTCATTTTTTGTATGTGTGTTTATCTTGTATCCTGCTTGCTGAGCATGATTACTAGCTCTAGTAGGTTATCTTGGTAGATTCTTTAGAATTTTCTACATATAAGATAATATCATCTATGAATAGGGATATTTTTACTTCCTTCTGTCTAATGTAGATGTCTTTTATTCCTTTCTCTTGCCTAATTGGCCTGGTTAGAACCTCTGGTACAATGTCAAATAGAAGGGGTAAGAGTAGAAATCTTCGTCTTGTTCCTGATCTTAAGGAAAGAGCTGTCAGTCTTATACCTTTAAATTTTATGTTAGTTGTGGGGTTTTCATAGATGCCCTTTGTCAGATTGAGGAAGTTACACAGTACAGTAGTGTAAATGTATTTTCTCTTATGATTTGCTTAATAACTTTCTCTTTTCTCTAACTTACTTTATTGTAACAATACAGTATGGAATACATATGACATATAAAATATGTGTTGATTGACTGTTTATGTTATTGGTGAGGCTTTTAGTCAACAGTAGGCTATTAGTAGTTAAGTTTTGGGGGGATCAAAAGTTACATGTGGCTTTTTAAATGCATGGAGGGGTTGGTGTCTCTAACGCTGCATTCTTTAAGGGTCAACTGTATTTTGTTGAGGACTTTATTATTGTGGTAAAATACACATAACATAAAAGTCACTGTTTCAACCATTTCGAAGTGTCCAACTCAGTAGCATTTAGTGCATTCACACTGTTGTGCAATCATCACTGCTCTGTAGTTCCAGAACATTTTCATCACCCCAGAAGGAAAAGCCATACACATTAATCAGTCACTCCTCATTCTCCTTTCTTCCTAGTCTTTGGCAACCACTAGTCTACATTCTGTCCCTATGGATTTACCTATTCTGAGTTTTTTTGAAGATTTTTACATCTATATTCATAAAGAATATTTGTCCATAGTTTTTGCTCAGGTGTGAGCTGAAAATGGCTTGGGTGAAATTCTTTCTATGTAGAGAATGATTGTGATAAATTCTTTATCAGTAAGGAGCCCATGAAGAGGGGACCTAACCTTTCTGCAAAACACAATTATTCACAAGCCCCTTTGTACCCAATTCATTTGGCGAGGGAGGGAGGTGCGCAGAGAAAAGGAGGTAAGCAGTCTTTCAGCTTTGTCTCACTTTTGTCTGGTGAAAAAGGACTCTGTTCAGCATGACTCCAGGCAAAATGCAAACGTTTGTCTCCTTTGCCCCCAAATCTCCCTTTCCTGCTGCTCTGTCCAGCCGCAGGTGGCGTCAAGTAGCCAGGTTCTGGGATTATATCTCTGAGGTCTCTGCCCCCAGCTGGGACCCTTAGGCCCTGAGACTACTCTCATAACTGGTTCCCTGTTGAGTGTCCCTTGCCAACAATGGCTACCTGACCAGACTGCGTCCACTTTCTTGAGTCACGTGTTCTTGTTCGCTAAGGCCTCCCTAAATTACCCTGTCCGAATTCTCTGATCATGAGGAATGTCAAGCCCTAAAGCTGTAAAAAAAAAAAAAAAAAAAAGGATGGTTTGCTAGAGGCCAAGAAGGAGGTATTTCTGGAGAGCACTTTGTTCTTTAGGTACTTTTCAAGTTATGTACACAAGCAGGTTCGTTGTTTGGTAAAGCTGGTTCAGGGACTAAGGAGTGAAAGATTAGACTTCTACCCTCACAGTGCCCCTCACGGCCCAAATCTACCCTACAGCTTTGCTGAGAGCTAAAAGTCTCTGGAGAGAATGTGTGATGGGGAAAATTTGTTTTCTCTTCATGGAGGCTTCCTGGCTCACTCTTCTGCAGACCCCAAAGACACTCCCAGACTCGAGATGATGTCACTGGAGTGTTTTCAGATAAAGAATAGAAGAATTTCTCTGACCTCATGTGCTTTGTGTTTACAGCTGAAGTCAAACTTTACAAGACTTGGGTTCATTTACCTTTAGTCCAAAATTCCCTTTCTTGGCTCCATTTCTAAATACACATGGCCTCTAAGTCTTCTTGGCCATCAGGTACCTGTTGATCAAAAGTGCCACATACGTAGGTGGGACTAATGTGGCTGACATGTCCTTTGAAGTTCAAATAGGGTTGGAAATGAGTACAGTATGCTCACATGATGTCAGCTTACATGTTTAAAATATAGCATGAGACATTGGACAGACTGAGACACATGGAAAGACCATCATTCTTCTTATAGAGCCAAAGACTCCACCAGAATAAGGGAGTGACTTCCTATTAGGGTCTGCTTCTTTTTCTATGCTTTATTTACTTTTTAGAGAGAGAGTGACAGCACAAACAGGGGAGGGTCAGAGAGAGAGGGAGAAACAGAATCTGAAGCAGGCTCCAGGCTTTGAGCTAGCTGACAGCACAGAGCCGGACATGGGGCTCGAACTCCCGAACTGCGAGATCAGGACCTGAGCTGAAGTCGGATACTTAACCGACTGAACCACCCAGGCACCCCAGGGTCTGCTTCTTCGATGAAGAATATTATCTAACCCTTAGGCAAGTAGTGGGCTACTTGAATGGTTTCAGAATTTTAGTAGGCAGGCCTACCCTCCACCTTGCCCTTACTGTGGGGGACAGTCCCCACTGAAGGTATATGTTTTTGTCCTAGATCTGAATGGCTGATAAAAGCAATTTGCCATATGTACATGATGTACTTCTCCCTGAAGAGTATTCCAGATGGTTTGGGGTTGGCCATTTTCACGGCCAAACCGGAGAAGGCAAATCCCCCTGCAAGTGAGCTCCCACGTCTCCTGTCTTCACTCATAGCAGGCTTTAAAGCCCTCTTTTCCATCAAGTCCGGTTGAGACCACAGAATCTTCAGTTCAGCATCCCCGGCAATTGAGACCAGTTGCCTAGAGTTGATGTACAAAATAATGATAATAACTAACAATTTACTGAGGACTTATGGGTCAGGCACCAGCTAAGTACAGTACATGCATTATTTTTTTTAACTCACGCCTTAATCTTTTTATGATACTATTATTTCATAGACAAGAAGACCAAGGCCAAGGAGAGTTATCTTTGCCAAGGTCAGACTGGCAGAATCTGGGCTGGAATTCTGGTCTGACTTCAGAGACTGCCCCCTTAGCCGTTACATTACGCGAATTTGTCCATTCTATCAACGAGTATTTAATCCGCACCAATGATATGTTAGCACTGTTCTAGGCACTGGGGATAGAGCAGTCAGAAAATCTCTATCCAGTGGAACATGACACTGTGTAGGCCTCCTGAAGGAAGAAACCCTCTATGGATCAATGACATGACAGTGGGTGATATACCCATTTGCTAGCAAGATTAGGGCTCTCAAAAATGTGAGAGCTCCAAATTTGAGCACAGGGAGTGTATGATACACAAGGCATGAGGCAAAGGGTCAGTGGTGGAGTTTGAGGTCAGCTCTGGTTCTGTCCGGGCTCTGTGTGCTTAGCACAGGCTGTGGCTCACGTTCCAGTGCTTGAGGTGGAGAACGTGCCCATTCATCTCTGTAACTCTGTGAAGGTCAGCCACCCAGGGCCCCTCTAACCATAGGTCAACCTTAAGCTTCTCAAACACTCCCTCCGTCTGCTTGTCTCTTCTGCCATTAGCAGCTGGATGTGTGAAGCTCACGGCTCCCTGCAAGAAACCTTGGGCGCAGGTCACAGGTGGGGCTGAGCTCACCCTTCCTATAGACACATTTCTCCCTTGTGAAGGGCAAAGGAGATAGATCAAAGGACACCTGGGCCCATTTGCTTGATAGGGAGACCCGGGGGAGCTGGAAAGGAAGAGGGAGGAGGGGCCGGGGCAGGCTAGAGCTGCACCATGATTTATTGGCTTGTTTTGCTCCTGTACTTCTGTTTACCCAGCTGGGCCTGCTGCTGCCCCGGGTACCGGCATGTGCGCAGCCACTCTGGCCAGTCTTTGGGGGTAGCGTCAGAGCAAGCTATGGACTTGGCCAGCTCCTGGCAAAATCAAGGCGGTTGAGTTTGTGTTTTCTATTTGCAACTTCCCTGCCCCACTGTGCATTTTCCTCACTCCCATGGGGCACCCCTCCACACACCCGTCTCAGCCACAAGGTCCCTCAGCCCTTCTTTTCCTTAGGAGAAAGTGGTGTCGCTCAGGCATCTAAGACACACATTAACAGGTGAACATCTGCCAACAGCCTCAAGCCTCATTCTTCTAGCATTTTAAAATGCTGGTCACCTTGTTAATTAATCCATTCAAGAGCAGCTTGCCTCAGGAGAAGAAACGAAACAAATAGCTTACAGAAGAGTAGCAGATCCAAGAACATGAACCAAGTCCCTGGTCTAGACCAGTCTTCTTTCTGCTAATTGATGAACAAAGTTAAAACAAATCCCAGCTTCTCAATAATGCCCGCTGCCTGGTTTAGACAGCAACAGAGAAGTCTTGACAGCCTCCAGAGCAGAATGATTTCAGAACGCAGTGTGCGTGTGAGTGTGCGTGTAAGCATGTGCGTGTGCAAGAGGCAGTGGCCAGGATTTGAGGATTCAAGGGCCCTTCCAGGTCCATGTGGTCAGTGGTCTGTCAATGCATAGAGTAAGCTCTACTTTTCTTACAAACCAGCCCAATCTGAAACCAAACTGAAGGAAGTAGTAACTGTTGGCAAAGGGTTTCTGGGCCTTGGGTAGACACTACAAGTGGTGGTTCTCAGTAGGGCCTTTGGAGTCAGACAGGCCTGATTGGAGGGTTCAAATCCAAGCTCTGCTATTTCTTTGGTTTTTTTTTTTTTAATTTTTAAATTTATTTCTGAGAGAGAGAGAGAGAGAGAATATGAGCAGGGGAGGGTCAGAGAGAGAGGGAGATACAGAATCTGAAGACAGCTCCAGGCTCTGAGCTGGCTGTCAGCACAGAGCCAGATGCGGGGCTCGAACCCACGAACTGTGAGATCATGACCTGAGCTGAAGTCAGACGCTTAACCCACTGAGCCACCCAGGCGCCCCAAGCTCTGTATTTCTTAACCGTTTGACCTTCTAGGCAAGTTGCTTATCTTGTCTGAGTCTCAGTATCACCCTCTGTTAAATGGGAGTAAGACTCACCTCACTGCATTGTTGTGAAAATTAACCACTATAAAAGTAAGCCAACCACTTAGCAACTGATCTGTATAATCAATACCTGGGGGCCGTGATGATCAAAGATGACGATTCTCGAGAGCAGAGGATGGGGTACCTGAGAGCTTCAGCACTTTGGGCGTTTGTTCCTAGTGTTTCCACAGTTCAAGGGAAAGACTGACTGGAAGGCAGAAGCAACCCAAGTGTCTGTCAACGGATGAATGTAAACAGAAGGTGGTACGCCCACATAATGGAATACTACTCAGCCTTAACAGGGAAGGAAATTCTGACACTTGCTACACCACAGGTGAACCTTGAAGACATTCGCCTAAATGAAATGTTACAAAAAAAAATAAATGCTTATATGGGGGACCTGGAGTAGTCACATTCATAGAGATGGAAAGTAGAATGGTGGTTGTCAGGGAATTGAGGTGGGGGCAAAAGGAGAGTTGTTTCATGTGTACAGCTTCGGTTTGGGAAGAAGAAGAGAGATCTGGAGACGGATGGCCCACCATGGCGTGAATGCGCTTCATGCCACTGAACTGGACACTTAAAAATGGTTCGAGTGTCAATATCATGGCCTTTCTGGCAGCGACAGCCTCCCCACAAGAACATGCCCCTCACCAAAGACCTCCCTCCTCCAGCCACCCCCGGAAGAAGGGAAGAGGAAGCGCAAGAAGAAGCATCTGGCGCTGAGCCCCAACTCCTACTTTGTGGACAGGAAGTGCCCAGGGTGCTACAAAATCACCGCCATCTTTAGCCATGCGCAGACCCGAGTCCTCTGTGCGGGCTGCTCCACTGTCCCCTGCGGTAGGAAAAGCAAGGCTTACAGATGAACATTCCCTCAGATAGAAGCAGCACTAAAAGCACCCTGAAGCAAGATGAGTGGGAAACTATCCCAATACATGCATTCTGGACTTTATTTATTCATTTATTTATTTAAGTTTATTTATTTTGAGAGAGAGACAGAGAGCGGGGGGGGGGCAGAGGGAGGGAGAGAGAGAGAATCCCAAACAGGCTCCACGCTGTCAGTGCAGAGCTGGACGTGGGGCTCCATCTCACCGACCATGAGATCATGACTTGAGCCAAAATTGAGAGTCGGATGCTTAACTGACTGAGCCACCCAGGCACCCCTGCATTTTGGATTTTTTTTTAAATGTAAGTTTTATGCTGTGTGTGTGTCGTGGCAATTAAAAAGAAAGCAATCTGGGGGATTAATGGGATTCAGGGGCTACTGGTGAGGAAAAAAGAAAAGCTCTGGCAAAGGGATGAGCAGCCCAAGGAAAGCCTCCCCGGGATTCTACTATAACCTACTCTACTGTGAGAGGGCAGTCGATTTCCATAAAGGTACAGAGAGACAGAGACAGAGAGAGACAGAGAGAGAGAGAGATAGACAGAAAACAGTAGCAGGCGAGGAGGGTGGCCTGGGTCTATCAGTGTAAAACAAAAGCTACAAAGCAATGGAAATTTCTGAGCCCTGAAAACGCAGCAAGCAAGCAAGCCAGCAAAGATGACTCTGCCCTCTAGACTGTGGTCACCTGGAGTGGGTGAGTCCCCAAACCCATTTGGGCCTCAGCTACAGCCAGACAGGGAGCCCTCAGGAGGGAAGCAGGCCGTGATTTGGGCTGGCCCGAGGGAAAAATGGTGGCGATGCACAAATGCGGTGGGTTCAGCTCCCCACCTCGGCCAAGGCCGAGCAGCTGTGACCAGCCTGTCCCTTTTCCCCAGTCTCCCTCCCTCCAGGCTCCTCAGGGCCCCTGGAGGCTACCCTATCCTTTGGTTCAGCTGCCTGATTTCCCTGGAGAGGAGGTTGCAGGGGTGAGGCTGCCAGTCCTCACATCTCTTGGCACCTCCTTCCTCACCAAGCCACGCTGGCCCCTGCACACGTGGCCCCTGGCCGTGTGGACACACCTGAGTCCAGGAATGACACGAGCGGCAGGGAACCCAGCCCAGGCACGGAGGTAATTAGGCACGTCTTCTCTGCTCCTGAAGTAATGTTTGTCTTTCAAATTCTGCCAACCAAAATGGCTGGGGCTGTGATTTACCATCGCAACGTTATGTCATACTTCCTTACTGCATTTATGACCAAGAAAGACTCCAGGCACAGTAGCCATATTATGTACCAGCAACCTCCTGCCTAAATTAAGTCACTATTTCTGGTCCCTGTCGCTGGTCAGAAATGACATCAAAGGGTAATTGCTGTTGTAGGGGCACATTTGAAGGCAAATGCAAAAAAGAATGAATGTACCTATTTTCTGACTAAAATTTGCATCCGTCTTTTTACCCTCTCCTGGCAAACATGTTTTATGTTTATTCAAGCAGCGCTTAATAAAAATGTACAGCTGCAAAGCATCTTACTTCTCAATGCTTTCTGGTTAAGAAAATTGCCCATAATCACAGTCGACTTTCCTATTCGTAACAGAATATTATTTTTCATCTGTGCATGGCTGCGGCCCAGCGTGTGAACGTTATAAACGCAGTGGGAGGCTTATCTGAGGTCGCAAGCACTTCAGTCATTCATTCCTTCAGTCAGTCAACAAACTCATTTTGTGGACTTATTGTGTGGGGGGTTAGACCTTTTGAAGCAGAGGGAAGAGCATGTGCAGAGGTAGGAGAGAGCAAGCTGGGTCACTGATGGGATGAGAGCAGCCACTGTAAACCACAGCTGATGTGTTGCGATTGGCTGTAAAGTGTAATGTGAATAATGTGAATAATTTGTTACTGATTGTAGTGAACTTACCCAAAATTGCTGAATGATTTACTTGAGTTGTGAGTCAGAATGGGTTCAAGGTTATCCTTTGTAACAACAGTGTCATTCTTGCTTGGTTGCATTTCAGTATGTTTCAATGAGAATTTGTTTATTTTTTAAATGTTTTTTTTTTTTAATTTATTTCTGAGAGAGAGACACACAGCGTGAGCAGGGGAGGGTCAGAGAGAGAGGGAGATACAGAATCCGAAGCAGGCTCCAGGCTCTGAGCTGTCAGCACAGAGCCGGACTCGGGGCTCGAACCAACGAACCGTGAGATCATGACCTGAGTTGAAGTTGGACGCTTAACCGTCTGAGCCACCCAGGTGCCCCATCAATGAGAATTTAGAGAAGAGGGCCCCATGAAGAGCTGGCGTGCCGGGAACTGTGTCGTCCCTAAGTATGTCCATGGGAGTATGTCATGTGTGTGTGAACTTCCTCTACTGGTTTATCACAGTTGAGAGTTGGAGTGGCCCATGAGGTGTGTGTTATTATCTGGGAGAGTGGAGACAGATGAACTTGGGGAGGCAGGCTGTGTAAGGGTAGCTTCTCAGAACTCAAGTACACACTTCTTCATTCGGATTGCCCCCAAATTTCACATAGCAAATTGCCACTGATATCACAGAGCTACTGCCCATGTGTCAGGTTCCAGGATTGCCCCCGATGCAGGGATGGGATTCTAGTTAACGTAGTGATTGGCAGCCCAGACTCGCAAATTTAGCTTATCTTGGAGAACCCATAATTATACTTCTTGTCATCTACTGCTTCTAGCACTGGCTGCGTTGTACGTTGAGCTCCTTAGAAACGAGAGTGTGACCCATGAGGCAGTTTCCAGGTTAGCTTTCCTGGAGTGATTGTATTGGGGACCTCATATGTCTCGGAAAACAGATGGAAATTGTCAGTAATGAGTCAAACTAGAAAAAGGAACTTACTAATAATGAACTGGATATGCTATCTCTACTAGGCACATGGGGGGGAAGGATTTGGGGTACAGAGAAAGGATGCCTACGCTGCCTTACCTTTCCAGTATAAAGTAGATTTCTGTACTTGGCCAGAGGATATTAGGAATGATACCTGACATGATGATCCAATAGAAAAACTGTTTGGCTCGGTGTTCTGATTTGAAGGGTACTCACAACGTTTCCCTGTCCCTGAAAATACTCTCCCACTGGTGCTTGCTTTTCTAATAGTAGAAATTGTGGTAGAGTCATTTGTTTAAAAATTATCCTTTGTACTTTTAACTATTTTTCTAGTTTCCTTTTTCTTTCTTTTTTTTTAATGTATGCTTTGGGAAAGGAGGGTAGCTCTTTTAAAAATAAAAAGCACATTCAGGAATGAACTGGAAGCCTGCTAGGATTGTTGGTAAGAAAACCCATTGTGTGTAGATGCGGCCTCCATAATTAATCAGCATCTAGTTGCCAAATATCTGATGGGAGGGAGGAGACTCTCTCCTCGGAGAGGGGAAAAATGACTCCCTTCTGATTGAAAAAGCACTGTCCCAGACCTTCTTTCTGCCGACGTGCAGATGTACCTCTGGCTGTAATCTCTCACTCCCTGCGAGCCTTTGCCAAACTGTGTGGAACAGAAATCCACTTTTTCCCCCATGTAAAGAGACAGAGAGAAATTGAATGGTTAGATAGTTAAAATTCTGAGCACTGGCTAGGAGAAGAAACATGCCCAAAGCAATAAAAAAAAAAAAAAAAAAAAAAAAAGACTCACTTAAAAGCCGTGGCTGCAGAAAGATTTGAGCAGTTTGAAAAACTGGCAGAGTTGACTGGGGCGAAGGGAGGAGGAGGGTCCAAGCTCTGGACAAGACTCGATACTCCGCAGACAAGCCAAGAAATATTTAAATTGTGATCCGTCTGCTCGGGGTTGACGAACACAGTAGAGTCAATGCTTGATAAAATTTGAGGGGATTTGCAGGTAGGTGTCCATGTTTCTGTAAACCTTGCTCTAAATTTTATTTTAGGTGGAGTTGTTTCAAATCCAGTTTTATGTATAAAGAATGGAAGCCTAATTGAATGGGGGAAATGTGCTGTTCTCACTGAGCTGTCCAACCTAACGGGAATGTATCATTCTGTCAAAGTGGCGGCAACTTACCCAAATTGCAAGACTAGTACATGGGAGGAAAAGAAATCCCTTTGGAGTTTTGTCTTTAATGCTCCATAGCCCACAATTCCTAAGTGACAGCAAATATCACAATGCCTCGACCTTTGGATTAAACATTGCAGCCATCTTTAAAAATGAAAATGTACCGGGGCGCCTGGGTGGCTCAGTCGGTTAAGTGTCCGACTTCTGCTCAGAGTGGTCATGGCGTTTGTGAGTTCGAGCCCTGCATCGGGCTCTGTGCTGACAGCTCAGAGCCTGGAGCCTGCTTCAGATTCTGTGTCTTCCTCTCTCCCTCTTTGCCCCTGCCCCACTCACACTCACACTCACTCACACACACACACACACACACACACACACACACTCTCTCTCTCTCTAAAATAAATAAACAAAAAAATAAAAATGTCCCTGGGAAGGTTAACATAGTAAATTACTAGTACCTTTATATGGGAGTTCACCAAACTGAGTATTTATCAGAGGCATCTGATGCCACACCTTTCACTTCTATTGAGAACTTTCAAAAGACAAGAAAGTGCAGAGAAGAATACAGCAAACACTTGTGTTCTTGCTGTGCAGAGTGAAAACACGCTACTGTATTTACTTTGACTTCCATTTTTTAAAATAAAAGGAATTATAAAATACTTAAGGAAAAGTAGAGGTCCTCTTTATTTCCTACTTTCTGTCAACCCATTCTCAATGTTCCTGAGATGAGTCAGTGTAGGTACACACTGAGCTAGGTCGTTTCACCGCTGAACAGCAACCTGTAGTACAACCATGACACAATTTATTCGTTCCCCAGTTGATGGATGTTTAGGTTGTTTCCAATTGCTTAGTAACAGCCCCACCAGTGGTCTATGTGCTCCCATGTTACCATACAACTGTCAACTTCTGAGTCTTAAATTTGCCAATCTGACCAGTATTTCCCTGAATACTAGTAAGGTTAACATCTTTTCATATATTTCTAGATCATTCCAGTTCCTTCTGTCCATTGCCTGTTGGTATTCTTTGCCCATTTTTCTTTTGGATTGGTTGCCTTTAAAAAATGTATTTATTATATATCTTTGGATACAGTTTCTCTTTCAATTTTGTGTGCAGCAGATGTTTTCTCCCACTGTAGAGTGTGCCTTCACAGTGTCATTTTTTTCTGTAGGCATTTTAATAATTAATTATACTTTTAATGTTTATTTTATTTTTGAGAGAGAGAGCAGAGGAGGGGCAGAGGGAGAGGGAGAAAGATAATCCCAAGCAGGCTCTGTGCTGACAGCAGAGAGCACAATGTGGGGCTTGAACTCATGAAACAGTGAGATCATGACCTGAGCTGAAGTCAGACACTTATCTGACTGAGCCACCCAGGCACCCTGACATTTTAATATTTAATGCAGTCACATTTATCAGTCTTTTCTATTAAAATTTGTGAGGTTTTTTTTTTTGGTGTGTGATTAACAAATTCTTTCTTACTCCAAGATCATAAAGGTATTCTATATTTGCATCAAAATGTTATAAAATTTTGCTTTTAACATTTAGATATTTGGGGCACCTGGCGGATGGGCACCTGGCATGCACTCATCTGGAAGAGCGTGCAACTCTTGATCTTGGGGTTGTGAGTTCTAGCCTCACATTAGGTGTAGAGCTTACTTAAATAAATGAACTTAGGGGCGCCTGGGTGGCTTAGTCGGTTAAGTGTCCGACTTTCGCTTAGGTCATGATCTCGCGGTTTGTGGGTTCGAGCCCCGCGTCGGGCTCTGTGCTGACTGCCAGCTCAGAGCCTGGAGCCTATTTCAGAGTCTGTGTCTCCCTCTCTCTGACCCTCCCCTGCTCACACTGTCTCTCTCTCTCTTTCTCCTAGAAATAAATAAAAATATTAAAAAAAAAAATTGAACTTAAAAAACCCATTTAGATATTCAATTCATTTTGAATTAATTTTTAGGTAGGATCTGAAGATGTTATCACATTTTATCTTTTCTCACATGGATAATTTTAACAGCATTTATCAAATAGTCTATATCATATCTTCCATGATTTATAATCAACGTCTGTTATAAACCTACTTCCCGTGGATTTGTAAGAGTTATTTTTAGGCTTTTCTTATATTCCACTGATCTATTTATCCATCTGCCAATACCACGCTGTTTTAATTGCTATAACATGATAATAAGTCTTGATAATCTGCCCTCTGCTGTTCTTTAAAATCGTCTTGTCTAGTCTATTCTAGAATCAGCTTAAGATCCATTGAAAAATCCCATTATGATTTTGATTGAAACTGATTTAAATTTATAGATCAATTGGAAGAGAATTGACATCTTGATGTTGAGTCTTCCCATACATAATGATTGTATAGCTCTGCTTTTTGAGGTTACCTTTTCTGAAAGTTTTTATTTCAATGTAATTATAGATTCACAGGAAGATGGAAAAGTAGTACAGAGACACCCCTGTACTATTTGCACATTTTCTCACAATGGTTACACTTTGTTTTTTTTAAACAGCTTTATTGAGGAAAAATTGATATGCCCCAAACTGGACACACTTAATGTGTACAATTTGATGAGTCTGAAGATATGCATATACCTGTGAAACTAAGGCCACAATCAGGCAATAAGCATATCCATCACCTCTGAAAGTTTCCTCCTGTCCCTTTTCTTGGTTGGTGTTTTCTGGTAAGAAACTTAACATGAGATCTACTCTCTTAACAAATTTTTAAGCATAAAATGCAGAATCGTTAACTATAGGCACAATGCCGTACTGCAGACTTCTAGAACTTATTTGTCTTACATAACTGAAACTTTATATCAGCAGTTACATCTTGCATAGCTGGAATACAGTATTAAAACCAGGAATTTGGGACTGGCGCAATGTTTGTGTTTAAGTTCTAAGCCATTTTATCATGTGTAGACTTGTATAACCACCACTGTAATCAAGATACAGAACTAGTCCATTACCACAAAGATATCTCTCATGCTCGCCCTTTATAGTTACACCCACCCCATCTCTAACTCCCAGAAACCACTAATCTGTTCATCTCTACAATTTTTTGTCATTTTAAGAATGTTATATAAATGGAATCATACAGTATGTGACCTTTTGAGATTATCTTAAACATTTTTTTATTAAAAATTTATTTAAAATTTTTATTTATTTTGAGAGAGAAAGAGAGACAGAGCACAAGCGGGGGGGGGGGCGGGGGAGGGCGGGGGGGGCAGAGAAAGGGAAGCACAGAATCTGAAGCAGGTTCCAGGCTCTGAGCTGTCAGCAAAGAGCCCGGTGTCGGGCTCGAACTCATAAACCATGAACTCATGACCCGAGCCGAAGTCAGACGCTTAACTGACTGAGCCACCCAGGTGCCTCTGAAATTATCTTTTTTTAATCATCGTAATTCCCTAGATAATCATCCAAGTTGTTGTGTGTATCAACAATTTTCTCCTTTTTATTGTTGAACATGAGTCCATGGTATGGACGTAGCACAGTTTTTTGAACCATTCACCTGTTGAGTGACATTTTGGTCATCCCCATTTTGGATGTTTTCTGTTTGTTCTTTTTGTTTCTCTGTTTTTATATTTTTATCTTCCTGTGGCTTACTTGAATGTTTTTTTTAAGAATTTGATTTATCTACAGGTTTTTTATTTTTATTTTTTAAGTTTATTTATTTTGAGAGAGAGAGAGAGAGAGAGCAGGGGAAGGACAGAGAGAGACAAAGAGAATCCTAAGCAGGCTCCACACTCCCCCCTGATGTGGGGCTCAAACCCACAAACCGTGAGATCATGACCTGAGCCAGAATCAAGAGTCGGAAGCTCAACTGACTGACCCACCCAGGTGCCCCTACGTACAGGTTTGTGTGTGTGTATCTGTTTGTATAGGTATATACATAACTTACCGCAGTCTACTGGTGTCATCATTTTACCTAATAGAGAAAAATGTGAAAACTTTGCCTTCCTTTATGTCCCTTTACCTCCTCCTCAGTTTATAATTGTCCTAAACATTTCCTCTGCATACATTGATAAACGTATTAGACAGTGTTTTATTTTCTCATTCAACCATGAAACATAATTTAGAAAACTCAAGAGAAGAAGCAGACCGTGTTGTATTTACCCGTATGTTTTGCTCTTTCTTTGTTCCTCTTACTTCCTGATGTTTGTAGATCCTTTATTTTATGCTTCTTTCTTTCTGGAAAACTTCCTTTGGCCATTCTTTAAGTGTTGGTGTACTACTGACCAGTTCTTTCAATTTTCCTTCATCTGAGAATGCCTTGATTTCCCCTTTGCTTCTGAAGAATACTTTTTTTAAAATGTGTTATTTATTTCTGAAAGACAGAGAGAGAGGCAGCGTGAGCAGGGGAAGGTCAGAGAGAGAGGGAGACACAGAATCTGAAACAGGCTCCAGGCTCTTAGCTGTCAACACAGAGCCCGACTCGGGGCTCGAACCAATGAACCGTGAGATCATGACCTGAGCCGAAGTCGGATGCTTAACCGACTGAGCCACCCAGGCGCCCCTGAAGAATACTTTTGCTGAATGAAGAATTCTGGGTTGGCAGTTCTTTTCTTTCAGCACCTGAAAATCATTATGCCACTTTCCTGTGACCTTCACAGGTTATGATGAGAAACCCACCGTTACTGTAATTGTTGTTCTTTGATAGGTAAAGGTATTTTTTCTCTCTTTCAAGACTTTTTTCTTTGTTTTTAGTTTTCAGAAGTTTGACTGTATCTTGGCCTGGATTTCTCTGGGTTTATCTTCCTTTCTCCTTTTTCTTTTTAGAGAGCATATGTGAACTGGGAAGAAGGTGGGAGGAGAGAGCGAGAGCGAGAGCGAGAGCAAGAGAGAGAGAGAGAGAGAGAGAATGAATGAATGAATCTTAAGCTCTGAACCCAGGGCTTGATCTCACAACAGTGAGATCATGTCCTGACCTGAAATCAAGAGTCAGATGCTTAACTGACTGAGCCACCCAGGTGCCCTAGATTCACTAAGCTTTTTGAATCTGTAGGTTTATTTATGTCTTTTGCCAAATTTGAGAAATTTTCAGCCAGCATTTCTTTGACTACTTTTTGAGCCCTTTCTCCTCTCCTTCTAGGATTCTGATGCCACAAATACTATATCTTTTGACATAATCCCATAGGTCCCTGAGGCCCTGTTCATATTTTTGGTCTACTTTCCTTCTGTTGTTTATCCTGAGTAATTTCCATTTTTTTATCTTCAAGTTTACTACTATTTTTTTTTTTTCCTTCTGGCTCTTCCATTCTGCTGTTGAGCCCACCCACTGAGTTTGTTTTTTTTGTTTTTTGAGCCCTTCCACTGAGTTTTTAATTTTAGTTATTTTGCTTTTTCAATTCTGAAATGTCCATTTGGCTCTTCTTTATGTCTTCTATTTCTTTGCTAAGAGTGATTTACCCTTTGTTTTTATATTTGTGATTACTGGCTCAAACATTATTTATTATTTTTAGTAGTTTATTGTCAAGTTGGTTTCCATATAACACCCAGTGCTCATCCCCACAAGTGCCCTCCTCCATGCCCATCTCCCCCCTCCCCTCCCCCCACCCCCATCAGCCCTCAGTTTGTTCTTAGCATTCAAGAGTCTGTCATGGTTTGCCTCCCTCCCTCTCCCCCACTATTTTTCCCTTCTTGTCCCCCATGGTCAAACATTATTTTAAAAAGTTTATTTTGAGGGAGAGAGAGCACGCGTGTATGCATGCATGAGTGGGGGAGGGGCAGAGAGAGGGCACAGGAAAGAATCCCAAGCAGGCTCTGTGCTGTTAGCACAGAGTCCCCATGCAGGGCTCAGACTCATGCGCCATGAGATCATGACCTGAGCCCAGTCCAGAGCCAAGCACTTAGCTGACTGAACCACCCAGGCGCCCCTGGCTCACACATTTTTATGACGGCTGCTTTAAAATCTTTATTGTGTAATTTGAACAGCTATGACATCTCAGTCTTGGCATCTGTTGATTATTTTTTCTCATTCATGTTAGATTTTCCTGGTTCTTGGTACGACAAATGATTTGGACATACAGGGTATATATCGTTATTGGCTCTATGCTATTGAAATCTTGTGTTTTAGCAGGCCTTCTCTGACAATGCTGCAGAGGAGGAAGATGAGGTTACAGCCTCATTACTGCCGGCTGGAGGTGGAAGTATAGGGTCCTCATGTCATCGCCAATTTCACCATGTGAGGAGGGACCTTGGTACAATCCTGGCTTCCTGCTCAGCCCTCTCTGAGGTTGCAGTACCTCTTTACGGTCTGGGGGAGGGTGAAGTCCAGGCTCTCTAAAATCTGCCTTTGCTGGCATAAGTGGAAGTGGTACCACATTGGTTTTCTCCTGTGGGCATTTACCTGGAGTAGAGAACATGATTGTGTTATTAAAAGGTTTCTGTCCTACTACATCGCTCCTTTCCTGGCACTTTGGCTAGAGAGAGAGCAGGCTTTTGTTGGGACTTGTTTTGTCTGTCCCTGTTGGTATTTTGGGGTTGCCAGTTTCTCCAGCACCCAGTCTGGGATAGATGAGACCAAAACAAAACAGGAGGAACTTACTGATGTGGCCTGTCAGTTCCCAAAGTCCTTAGCCGGTCTATTTGAGTCCTCTCTCCACCTATCAGAGCCTTCTCGTGTTTGTTTTATACGTAATGTCAGCAGGTTTTACCTATACCTCGTGGGACAAATAGGGAAAATTACTTCTCCCTCATTTTGTCCTGGAACGGGAAGTACGAGGTCATCTTTTGTGACTTCCAAAATCTTTCATAAAGGCCTTACCCAAGAACCGTGTGTGTATATAGTTCTAGATCCTTGCTAAAAATATATACTTTGATTAGTATCATTCCTTTTTAAAAACGACCTATTCTTATTTGTTGTTGCTGCTATATTGAAATGATACTGATTTTTCATACAATATCCAGCACCCTGGTGGAATTCTCACAGTTTTAATGGCTCGTAAATTCTATTATATCTTATATGTAGCCAAATATATCATCTGCAAGCATGATCGTTTTTCTCTCTTCCCAGTCCTTTCCTATCTTATTTCTTTTTCTTAGACTGTTGTGTTTGCTGGGTCTTCGATGACAAGGTCAAACACAAGCAGTAATGATAGGCTTCCTTGTCTTCTTTTTCTGAGTTTGAAGTAAATGCTTGTATTCTTTTATCACTAGTATGATTATTGTAGGTCTTTGGCTACTATGTAAAGAAAGAAAGGGGTGTATAAGGGCAACAGTGGAAACTGAAAGAGCAGTTAGGAAGCTAATGCAGTAGCCTGGGTGAGAGGCTGGAGTGGCCTAGATTAAGATGGTAGCAAATGAATGTAGCAAATATAGCGAGAAAGGGAGAGATTTGAACTATAGTTTGGAGACAGTCTTGAAAACATTTGAAAGGGGGCTGAGAGTAAAGAAAAGAGGAGAAACCATATTGATGTGTTGTTTGGAGCCTGAATAACTGCATGGATGGTGATGCCATTTTCTGAAGTATAGAAGACCAAGGTAGGAATGTATTTAGGAGACAAAATTAAGGGTTATCTTTTGGTTACATTAAGTTTGAAATTCAATGCCAGACATAAAGTGGAGATTCTGAAAGAGACTGAAAAGATAGGAGTCTAGAGCTCAAGTGGAGATATCAAAATTGTAGATATAAGCAGCATATAGATACTGTTTAAAGCCATGGGATTCTATGAGAGATTAACTAGGGGAAGTTGAAGCTAGAAAAGAGAGCTAAGGACTTTAACATTTAGAGGCTAATCAGAGAAGGGGAAGGTATCAAAAGAGACTGAGAAGAAACAGCAAGCGAGATAGGAGTCAAACCAGGAATTTATCCTAATGAAATGATTGGACAAGCATGTAGAGATATACATGTACAAGTACACTCATCACACTGTTTTTTATAGTAGCAGAGATTGGAAATAAATGTAGGGAGATGATTAAATAAATTGTGGTGCATATATACTATAGAATATACAAGGTCGACATTAAAAAGGATGACGTAAATCAATACTTATTGACATATAAGAAGGTCCATGACCCATATTCCATGAAGGAGCAGGTTACAAAATAGCGTATATAGTATGATCCCATTAATGTAAAATTATATGTGTGGATGTGTTTGTGTGTATATGTAAATAGAGCCATGTGGGTAGTTTTGTTTTTCTTTAATTTTTTTAATGTTTATTATTCAGAGAGAGCCAAAGCATGAGTGTGGGAGAGGCAGAGACAGGGAGACTAGAATCTGAAGCAGGCACAGACCCTGACTCGGGGCTCGAACTCACGACCTGGGAGATCATGCCCTGAGCCAAAGTCGGACGCCCAACCGACTGAGCCACCCAGGCACCCCTAGTTTTGTTTTTCTACTTTGTTTCTTGATGCATTCTTTGAATCTAAAACAGTGTTTAGCACCTAGCAGGCACTAATACGTTGTTTGGAAAGAATGAATGAACAAATGAATATTGAACAGTGCTCACCAAAATGTTCAGAGTGGTTATCTCCAGGTTTTGTGATTAAGGGTACCTTATTTTCCTTTCTTTTACATTTCGTTTGGATTCTTTTACAATGAGCATACTTTCTTTTTATCAGGAAGAAAATTCTTTTAATTTTTGAAACTACCTCCACCCTTGTCGGTTACCTATGACCTCCACGTACCCCTATTTGGTTGAATTCAGGGCAAAGCGGTTGCTTTGCCATTGTAAACCCATATTTGGGCAGGAAGATCAGAATGATAGCAGAGAGATATGTTGGCTCTTAGAGAGCTGGAGGCTGGAAAAGTGAACTAGGAGGTGAAGACGGGCAGGAGCCACAGGGAAAAAAAGACTTGTGCCTTGCAGGAAAGAAAGGAGTGAAGCTGGGTTTTTTTTGTAGAGCAGAGCTGCATAGCACATGAAGCTGGGGACCCCTTGCAAACCCTGACCTGGTGGGGGAAGGAGCCTGTGGAACCCAGAGAGCACAGTGAGATTTGCGATCTAAATTCTTAACTCACAATTGCGGATGGATGTAGGAGATAATAAAAACGCCAAGCTATGGTTCCAAGATTGTTCTGTTTGGTATAGAAATGCCTCACTCCTTTTGGTGGTGGCGGTGGAAAAATGACAGAAGCCTTCTGTTTGAAGAGGTCCTCGGTTCTCTTTTTTTTTTTTTCTGCGGCTGCAGGAGAAGCAAGTTGGATTATGTTCTTTGAATAACTGAGTGGACATACTTTGGAATTCCGTGTGTCTGTTTGCCCATCCACACTCTGTCCTCCCTCCTCCATTCCCCTCCATTAGCCTCCTGCCTCCCCATCACCAGAATATACCTAGATTTCTCCAGTGTGGAAGGTTAATCTCCTGCTAGCATTTCTCCTGTACTGTATTATGCTAAATGAGTGTTCATTTCCTTCCTGGCCTTGAGTTACAAAACGCTCTCTTCTGTTGCCCAAGTCTTGGAAAGTGCAGGCTCCAGGAAAAGGGTGGTGGTAGAGATAGGGCTGCCAGATAAAATACAGCATGCCCAGTTAAGTCTGAATGTCAGATAACCAATGAATTTTCAGGATAAGTATATCCCAGATATTGCATGGGACATACTTACGCCAAAAAAAATTAGTCATCCTTTATCTGTAATTCAGTTTTGTTTTGTTTTGTTTTTTGTTTTTTTTTGCAAAATCTGGCAACCTTAGGTGGAGAAAAAAAACTCATCTTGTGATACAAGCATTTTCTCTGTGCTTTTCATCCAAAATTTACCAGATGTTTCTTAGATGGACTTTCAATTGACAAAGGGGGAAATAACTAACTTATTAAGTTGAAACTAGACTGCAAATTAGTACTGGAGCTGGAATTTTAAGTTTTCCACTTCTCCAACACATGATTTAAATCCATGACCTCCACCTCAGTCATTTATGGGCTAGAAGGAAGCAGGAACAGACTTAGCAGAAAGGCACATATTCCCACGACAAGTAAAATTTGAAAAGAACTTAAAGGCAATGGCTCTTCGGATTTTAATTTCCTTTGGACTGTGGACATGACTCTGTTTAGTCTCTGAGGTAGTGATTCTCCAAGCGCGGTGCCTGAGCTACCTGCATCGGGACCATCTGGGAAGCAGTCTGTAAATACAGACAGAAAGTAAAGCTAACCGACCCTTTCAAGGATTAAGCCTATGGTCTTTGTCTCACAGGCATCACAGTCACTACCTCTTTCATCTCCAGAGCTTTCATTTCATTCCACTAATAGCTTTTATCCGGAGGATCTCAATGACAGAGGGTTTGTTAGTTACTTTTAAGGTTTTGTTTTTTTCCATTGTGCATTACAAAAGCAAAATTGTGCAATGGCAAAGTTATTAAAAAGGCAAAATTGAAGATGGATTTGACACCTCCCCTGACGCACTCTTGGATCAAGGAATCCCAGATAACTGTTCGTTCTAAGAGAAGAACTGATGGACCTGGCCTCTATTAAATCACCAAATTTAATTTGATCTTGGAAGCTGAAGAAATCTCTGTCACCATCATCTTGCCTTGGTACCTAGCCATTCCATAAAATCTCCTCTCTACTTTTCCTGGGCCTAACTCCAAGAGAACTAATCATAGCTTAATAATTTGGTACAGAATCCCAGTGTAATTGCCGCAGGTCAGTATTGTACCCGATCAGATCGGAAAGCAGAAATTATTATCAAGAATTGGGAAGAATGAGGTCAAGAGGTACAGCTTGACTTTCAAAGCATCCCTGGGACACACGTACAGCCAGAATGACTTTTTAAATTAAGGAATTACAATTATTCTCTATTAGAGCAAAGCAAAGCAAATGTGTTCAGTCAGCCTGTCATTTAACGTTTATAGCAACGTTTATAGCAAACAGTCTCACGTTTGGTCAATTCCTTAATCGCATGCTAATAAAAATAACATGAATAGCTTGGTAACTCACCCCATGCTACTAAAATGCAAGTAACCCAAGATGGCTTGGCTATGTTGTCCTCATCTCGTTTTATCGCCTGGGACTCGAGCTTCTTAGTTAGCCTTCTGTGCTGCCAGTTGATACTTGCCTAAATATTTCCTTCATACTCAGAACGTTATGGCTCCTTTTTCAGGCTTCAAATATTTCCACCTAATTCGAGAAATACGTGAGGTACGCCTGAAACGCTGACAGCTGTAGCTTAGACCCAAAATAGTCAGGCCTACTCGACAAGACCCACTGAGCAAGCAGAACCAGGAGTTTGTAGGTGACAGCTGAACAGGCATCAATAGGAAACTGCCAGGTGCTCAGTTGATCCAGCGAGGGATGGGAACAGACAGATTCTATTTCTAGAAATAGTACAGGGAATGCCAGCAAGTCATGGGATGTACACGATAGTACAGATCTTCTCTTCCATTTTGTGGGGAGCTTGAGAGGATATCTCGGGAACCTGAACCTTGCTGTGAAAATGAACATGTCAAATGAATAATCTCTGGCATTGATTTGTTCAGTTCCTTTTATTTTCAAGTTACTTTACTAGGCACTTTGAAGGAATATAACCTAGTTTTAGGATAGAGGCTCTACTCACATGCAGTTTTCACACCAGTTGGGGAAACAAGACAAGTATAGGAAAGTCCTATCTTATGAGTGGTTAGGTTCCTGGTGAGCAAAAACATAATAATTCATAGATGAAATACCTCTCAAAAGTTCCTTTGAAAGGTGCTACACTGAAGACAGATAGACCATTTTTCGGTAAGTCCAACACAGGTTTGTTTTTATTATTTCCTTGAGCGTTATACCAGATCACTCTTTAGTTGAGAACCATGCCAATTGGCTTGCATTTAGGGACCATGTTGAATTGGGAAAGCATGTGTATTTAAGCATGAGAATCATTCACGAGAGGCTCACAGGAACCAACACCATATGAGGGAAGAGCAGATTCACATCTCTCAGGTTAGTTAACTCTAGGGCAAAGCAAAGTGGAATGGCAAATAGAATTAGCGTGCCCACTCCCTCCCTCCCTCCCTCCCTTCCTCCCTCTCTACCCTCTCTCTCAAAGTTTCTGAATATGGATTCATATAAGAATGGTTTGCTTACATTGTACTTCTCCATACCTATCTACCCAGATAGGAGAGGCCATGAGAAGGTGAGCTTCACCACTTCCTGATTGTATGACCTCGGCCAAGTGAACCCCACAGAGCACCCAGTCCCTCATCCACAAAATGAGACTAATTGCATCTTCCTGACAGGATCATTCTGCCAATCAAATGCAGTGCTCACAAAATGCTTTGCTTAGTGCCTAATAACATAAAAGCCTTAATGATGGTTAACTAGTGTGTGTGTATGTGTGTGTGTGTGTGTGTGTGTGTTTTATTTTTTCAACTTTATTGAGCTATAACTGACAAGTAAAATTGTAAGATATTTAAAGTATACATCACAGCCGTTTGACAGTTTTTAAAAAATGTTTACTTATTTTTGAGAGAGAGAGGGGTGGGGGAGGGACCGAGAAAGAGGGAGATAGAGAATCCAAAGGAGGCTCCAGGCTCTGAGCTGTCAGCACAGAGCCCGATGTGAGGCTTGAACTCGTGAACTGTGAGATCATGACCTGAGCTGAAGTTGGATGCTTAACCAACTGAGCCACCCAGGTGCCCCATTAGCCATCTGATATACAGTGTGAAAGGGATTCCCATCATCTAGTTAATTAACACATCCATCACCTTTTTTAAAAATGTTTTATTTATTTCTTAGAGAGAGAGAGAGAGAGAGAGAGCAGGGGACTGTCAGAGAGAGAGAGGGAGATACAGAATCTGAAACAGGCTCCAGGCTCTGAGCTGTCAGCACAGAGCCCGATGCGGGGCTAGAACCCGTGAACCGTGAGATCAAGACCCAAGCCGAAGTCGGACGCTTAACCGACTGAGCCACCCAGGTGCCCCTTCCATCACCTCTTTTTGTGGTAGAAGATTTAAGTTCTACTCTTTTAGCAAATTTCAATTATGTAATAGAGTGTTATCAACTATAGTCACCATATTTTACGTTACCTCCTCAGACCTCACTCATCGTATAGCTGAAAGTTGATATCCTTTTACCCACCTCTCCCTATTTCCCCTATCGCCCATCCCAGCTCCTGGCAACCACTTTTCTACTCTGTTTCTGAGAGTTTGACTTCTTTTTTAAAGATTCCACATATAAATAATACCATGCAGAATTTGTCTTTATTTGGCTTATTTCACTTAGCCTAATGCCCTCAAGGTCCATCCATGTTGTCACAATGGCAAGATTTTCGCCTTTCTCACGGACAAATAATATTTCATCGTATGTGTGTATCACACTCTGTTTTCCAGAGTGGCCGCATCAATTTACATTCCTATCAAAAGTGCACAGAGGTTCCTTTTGCTTCACATCCTTGCCAACACTTGTTATCCCTTACCTTTTTTTAAATTAACATTTCTTTTATTATGCTTATTATTTTTTTTTGAGAGAGAGAGAGCAAGTGTGTGCCCGTGCACATGCAAGCAGGGAAGAGGCAGAGAGAGAGGGAGAGAGGGAATCCCAAGCAGGCTCCGTGCTGTCAGGGCAGAGCCCAATGTGGGGCTCAGTCTCATGAACTGTGAGATCACGACCCGAGTCGAAATCGAGAGTCGGACACTTAACCAACTGAGCCACCCAGGCGCCCCCTCATCTTTTTGAGGATAGCTCTTCTAACAGGTGTGAGGTGATACCTGATTGTGGTTTTGATTTGCATTTCCCTGATGATTAGTGATGTTGAGCACCTTTGCATGTACCGATTGGGCCATTTGTATGTCTTCTTTGGGCAAATGTCTATTTAGTTGCTCTGCCTGTTTTTAAATTCAAATTGGTTTTTTTTTGCTATAGAGCTGAGTTCTGTTTATATATTGGTTATGAACCCTTTATCAGATCTGATTTGCAAACATTTTCTCTCACTCAGTAGGTTTCTTTTCATTTTGTTGATGGTTTCCTTTGCTGTGCAAAAGCTTTTTAGTTTGGTGCAGTCCCACTTTTTAATTTTTGCTCTTATTGCCTTTGCTTTTGGTGTCAAATCTAAAAAAATCATTGCCGAGACCGATGTCAAGGAACTTTTTCTGTTTTCTTCTAGGAGTTTTGGGGTTTCAGGTCTTATGTTCAAGCCTTTACTTTATTTTGAGTTGATTTTTGTGTATGGTGTATGGGTCCAGTTTCATTATTTTGCGTATGGCTGTCTGGTTTTCCTGACACCATTTATTGAAGAGACTACCTATCCTTTTGCCACTGCGTATTCTTGGCTCCTTTATCGTAAATTGATTGATCATATATGTGTGATTTTATTACTTATTCTGTTTCATTGATCTATATGTGTTTTAATGCAAATACCATGTTTCTTTTTGTAGTTTTTTTTTTAAATATTTTAATTTATTTCTAGGAGAGAGAGAGAGAGACAGCGTGAGCAGGGGAGGGTCAGAGAGAGAGGGAGATACAGACTCTGAAATAGGCTCCAGGCTCTGAGCTGGCAGTCAGCACAGACCCTGACGCGGGGCTCGAACCTACGAACCGTGAGATCATGACCCAAGTGAAAGTCGGACGCTTAACCGACTAAGCCACCCAGGCGCCCCTCTTTTTGTAGTTTTATTAACACAAATGCACTGTGCACATAAGTTGTCTGTCCATTTTCTTCGCTGTGCAGCCTGGCATTGGGATTGGTGACTCTGATGGCCAGCTGGGCTGTGCTTTCCACAGTGGCTTTGGAGGACACATTGCGAGCAGTCTCTGCACAGTAAGATCTGTTGCACGTCAGCAACACTTCAAGCTTCTTGACGTTGTGGACTAGGAGCTTCCAGAAGCCACTGGGCAGCATGTACTTTGTTTTCTTGTTGCTCTCAGAATCAAATGTTGGGCATCAAGATCTGGCCCTTGAATCTTCTGTGCACCTTGTTGTCACTGCCTCTGGGTTTCTGCCAGTTACATTTAATTTTGACATATCCATCTGACTGGTGCCAAATGAACTTCTTGGTTCTCTTTTTAATGATTTTGGGCTTCACCAGAGGTCTGAGGGTAGCCATCTCTGCAGGCAGTGCCAAGGAAGAGTCATACTGTCTTGATAACTCTAGCTCTGTAACATAGTTTGGAATCAGGAAGTGCAATGCCTCCAACTTTATTCTCTTTTCTCAAACTTGTGGGCTCTTCTGGGTCTTTTGTGGCTGCATATAAATTTTGAGATTGTTTTATTTTATTTCTGTGAAAAATACTAGTAGAATTTTGATAGGGATTGCATTGAATCTGTAGATTGCTTTGTGTAGTATGGACATTTAACAGCATTAATTCTTCTAAGCTATGAGCACAGAATATCTTTGTATTTATTTGTGTCATCTTCAATTTCTTTCATCAGTGTCAGAGTTTTCAGTGTACAGATCGTTAATCTCCTTGGTTAAATTTATTCCTAGGTATTTTATTCTTTTTGATGCAACTGCAAGCAGGATTATTTTCTCAATTTCTCTTTCTGTTAGTTCATTATTAGTATATAGAATGCAACTGATTTTTGTATGATTTTGTATCCTGAAACTTTACTGAATTTGTTTATTAGTTCTAACGGTTTCTTTGGTAGAATCTTTGAGTTTTCCATGTATAGTATCATGTCTTCTGCAAATAGAGACAGTCTGACGTCCTCTTTTCCAATTTGGATGTCTTTTATTTCTTTTTCTTGCCTAATTGCTGTGACTAGGACTTCCAGTACAGTGCTGAATAAAAGTGGTGAGAGTGAGCATCTTTGTCTTGTTCCTGATCTTGGAGGAAAAATTTTCGGCGTTTCACATTGAATATGATGTTAGTGGTGGGCTTGTCATATGTAGCCTTTGTTATGTTGAGGTATATTCCCTCTATTCCTGTTTTTTTAAAATCATGAATGGATGTTAAATTTTGTCAAGTGCTTTTTCTGAATCTATTGAGATGATAATATGATTTTTATCCTTCATTTTGTTAATGTGGTGTATCTCATTGGTTTATTTGTGGATGTTGAAACATCCTTGCATCCCTGGAATAAACCCAACTTGATCATGGTATATTATCCTCTTAATGTAGTGTTGAATTCAGTTTGCTGATATTTTGTTGACGATTTTTACATTTATGTTCATCAGGAATACTGGCCTATTTTCCCCCCTCTAGTGTCTTTGTCTGGTTTTGGTATCAGGATAATGCTGACCTCATAAAATGTGTCTAGAAGTGTTCCTTCCTCTTCCATTTTTTGGAAGAGTTTGATAAGGATTGCTATTAATTCTCTAAACTTTTTATAGAACTCACCTCTGACACCATCTGGTCCTGGAGTTTTCTTTGTTGCGAGGTTTTTGATTATGGATTCCTTACTAGAAATCAGTCTGTTCAGATTTTCTATTTCTTTATGATTCAGTCTTTGTATATTTTGTACGTATGCAAATTATATTGTATTTGTTGTATATTTCTAGGAATTTATTCATTTCTTCTAGGTTGTCCAATTTGTTGTCAAATAGTTATCCCCTGTAGTCTTTTATGATCCTTTTGCATTTCTGTGGTATCATTTCTAATGTCTCTTGTTTCATTTATAATTTTATTTATTTGAGTCCTCTCACCTTTTTTCTTGGTAAATCTAGCTAAAAGTTTGTCCATTTTATTTATGTTTTAAAAAAGCAACTCTTGGGGTGCCTGGGTGCCTCAGTCGGTTAAGCATCCGACTTTGGCTCAGGTCATGATCTCGTGGTTTGTGGGTTCGAGCCCCATGTCGGGCTCTGTGCTGACAGCTAGCTCAGAGCCTGGAGCCTGTTTCGAATTCTGTATCTCCCTCTCTCTCTGACCCTCCCTTGTTCACGCTGTCTCTCTCTTCTCTCTCTCAGAAATAAATAAAACTTTAAAAAAAAAAAAGCAGCTCTTAATTTCACAGATCTTTTCTATTGTCTCTTGTCTTTATTTCATTTATTTCTGCTCTAATCTTTGTTATTTCCTTCCTTCTACCAATTTTGCACTTAGTTTGTGGGTTTTTTCTAGTTCCTTGAGGTGCAAAGTTAGGTTGACTATTTGAGCTTTTTCTTCTTTCTTAATGTAGGAATAAATCACTACTAATTCTCTCTTAGAACTGCTTTTGCTGCATCCCATAATATACTACTGTTAACTATTCTAGCAAGTGGTTTATATGTGATGTATCAGATGAGGGAGACGTGCCTTACGTGTTGAGGAATTTCAGGGGAGGGAGACATAGCTGGATGTGTGTTGGCAGGGACAGGCCAAGGGTGAAGTGATTTTAAACTTGATGAGGAATAGATGACATTGGTGAATTGGAGGTGAGAGAAGGAGTGAAGGTGGAACACACAGAAAGCCAAGGTATAGACACGTGGGGATGATCAAGAGAACAGATGTAAATGGGGGTGGGTGAGGAATCCTGTGTAGCAGTACATTAGGAGTTACTGGGGAGGTGGAGCCATATGACTAAAGGCCTCGAATGCCAGGCTGTGATTCTGGAGGAACTGTTTGAGATTTTAAGAAAACTTTTTAATGTTTATTTATTACTGAAAGACAGAGACAGAGCGCGGGCGGGGGAGGGACGGAGAGAGGGAGGGAGACACAGAGTCTGAAGCAGGCTCCAGGCTCTGAGCTGTCAGCACAGAGCCCAGTGTGGGGCTCAAACCCACAGACTGCAAGATCCTGACCTGAGCCAAAGTCTGACACTTAACTGACTGAGCCACCCAGGAGCCCAAGATTTTTTAAGCAGGGGTGATAGGATGACAAAACTTATCTAAATATACTTTCCAAATGTGGCTTATCTGTCAAAGTCTAGCTCACAGCCACTTCCTATTGGAAGCCTTACTAGACTACTTCCCCCTCCTGAATTTCACTCTTCCTTTTCCGAATTCTGTTGACACCGATTGCTCTTCCCCCGCAGTAATTTTGACCTTAACCTTCTACTGTCTCATCTCGGGAACTATGTTTGTGTACGTGTGTCGTGTAGGGAGAGGATATCTTTTCTCTGAAGACATAGCCTTGCCTTTCACTTCCTCTTTCCCATACAGAGCTTAGCGCATTGTGGGCTCTGAAGGAATAATTTGAATTAACTCAGTGATTGAATATGGACATGCCCAACTGGAGTGGGAAAAACAAAGTGTCCCACAGACAGGATGTGTACTGGCTCTGTGAGGAAAGTAGTAAAATTTTAAAAAGGTGGATAGGCTTCGCTGTCATAGACTCATTCCTGAAGCCCCAGAATCAAGTTTTTAAAACCGTTTTCTAAAAACCTTTGCCTAAGTTACTTGGGACCTTCCAAGCCCAATGAAGGCTGGTCACCTGGCTGGCTGGATTAACTGCTGTAATGGCTTCAGAGAATGGAGGGCTGACCAGGAAGAGAAGCCCCAAGTGCTGCAGCCCTTTGTGGGAAACCAGCTTCCTCACAGCCTAGAGAAGGAAGAGAAAGAGCCTCTGTCTTTAATCGCAGCTATTCAAGAAACCAGCTCTGCTGAGAGCAGCAGACTCTGGGAGAAAAAAAATATATATATGTAGTCTTTGCAAAGGAAACTTTTTTCCAACCTGAGGTCAAACCCAAGAGTCAGACTGTAAAGGGACTGGGAGGGAGAGCCCGGGTATGAAATGAACAAGAGAGCCTGTTACAGGCTGGTTTCCAAGGAACCACATCTCTATGCCTCTATGCCTGTCGCAGCCCATCTTCCCATCACATGAAATAACCCATCTGTACAAATCTTCATTTGTTCAGTGTGGAAGCTTGACGCTTTTCTAATAGAAATCTAGGAGTTATCCTGGTTTGCAGAGACCTCTAAACACATCAGCAGAAGAAGTGACTTGAAATTGATTTTGGCTGGGACTTGTCTCCTTCCTCATGTTCACAACGATAGCATCATTGACGGTTTAGAGGCTTGATACCTGCTTCTCTCTCTGGGCCCCACACGGCTTTCTGGATTCCCAGCTGAAACTGTTTCTGAGGCTCCAAAATGACCCTTTCCTGGGCCTCCACCGATCAGAGTCCCATCCCTCAGCCCACCCATCTCGTCCAGATGTTGAGGAGAAAGCATTCTGATTTGACTAATGCACACTAAGGTGTAAGTGAGCTCATATACAAACTAGTCCAGGTGTGTTTGCATTTCCAGAAGGGCCATCATAAGGAACAGAATTCTAAGCAGTCAAATTTCCAGTGTTATTTTGGGGCGTTGTGTGATGAGACAAGTCTTACTGGGCCAACTCAAATATACCACATGGGTAACCGCCTCAGCCACGTCTGATGCCATTCCCTACTCTTGGAATGTTCTGGCCTCTTCTCTCTCTAAGTTCTGTTTTTCCTTCAGGGCTCAGCTCGAGCTTTGCCCATGAAGCCTGCGCAGAGTGCACCTGGCTTGAACTTCTGCCCCACTCGGAAGTCATTGCTCCTCACTCGTTCCATCAGGGTTAGTTTGGTTTCCTTGCGCAGATCCTAAGCTCTGTGAGAACAGGAATCGTGTTTTAAACTTCTTCTCTGTCTTCCATAGCCATTGGCATGATGCTGGGCTCGTAAGAAGTGTACAAGAAATTTTTATAATGACACTCATTGCTTTCACATGTGATCCAGTTTGAGTCACAGCTACCCTAGAAGGTAGGGTGTCCTTATGCCTATTTTACAGAGGAACGTGTTGGTGAGGTGGGGGGGACCGTTGAGGGGGCCACTGCTGGAAAGAAAAAAGTTATTTTAAAATTCCATCTCTTTTCTATTTCTGGAAATTCTCAATTTATCAGTCATTATGATATTTTTGAGTTTGATCTCTGTGACGGTGTCACTGTGCAATTGGAAATGTGAAAGAGGCACCTGGGTGGTTCAGTTCATTAAGCATCCGACTCTTGGTTTCAGCTCAGGTCATGATCACACGGTTCATGAGTTCAAACCCTGCATCGGGCTCTGCGCTGATAGCATAGAGCCTGCTTGGGATTCTCTCTCTCTCTGTCTCTGTCTCTCTCTTTCTACTCCTTCCCTGCTCGCTCGCTCTCTCTCTCTCTCTCTCTCTCTCTCTCTCTCAAAATGAATAAATTTTAAAAAACAGTTAAAAAAGTGGCATAGACCTGTCACCCTGCCTTCAAGTCAGTTGTAGAGTAGCGCCTCCAAACCTGGTTATCATCATGAACACCTCAGGAGCTTGTTAACACACAGGCTCCCAGGCCATCCCCAGAGATTCTGATTTTGTAGGTCTGGGGTAGGCCTCAGGTCTGTTCTCAAAACCACTTAAAGACTTCTGGTAATCAGGGGTTCCCTGAAAAGTGAGGTGCACACTGCTGATGGGACCGAGGCACACAAACTTTATTTTTATTTTTGTATATTTATTGTAATGTACATTAGAAAAATATAGCCATTGCATAAAATCGTGATTTCACAGGTATGATAATTTCCATTTATTAAAAATGTACTTAATTCTGACACATGCTGCAACATGGTTGAACCTTGAAGACACTAAATGAAATAAGCCAGTGACAAAATCAATAGTTGCTATATGATTCAACTTATATGAGGTACCTAGAAGAGTCTCAGAGAGACAAAAAGTGGAATGGTGGTGCCTAGGGGCTAGGGAAAGAGGAAATGGCAAATTATTGTTTAATGTGTATGGACTTTCAGTTTTGCAATATTTGGGAGAGAGTTCTGGAGGTGGATGGTGGTGATGATCGTACAATAGTGTGAATGTACGTAATGTCACTGAACTGGACACTTAAAAATGATTAAAATGGTAACATTTATGTTATATGTGTTTATCACAATGAAACATGTATTTCAATAAAAAAGCAAGATAGGAACATTCCAATTAAACAGAAGTAGATATCAATTGCAGGTACAGCAAATGTGAATGTGCTGTGCAAATAACCCGTATTTGAGAAACATTGTTATAGTTTCACTCTCTACTTTTACTTAGGGGAACACTAATACCCAAAGAAGCAGAGTGACTACCCAATGTCCAATGTCGCATGTTGAGTCAAAGGCAAGGCCAGGACTAGCACCCGGGTTTCCTGACCCTTTCAAGATTTTTTCATTTATATCATTTGAATAGTTGCTAAAATATCATGGTGAAGGCAACAGGCACGGAGAGTACTCCATGTATGCTAGATAAGTCAGGGAGAGCTTGCTGAAGGAACTGGGCCTTGTCATAGGCCCTCAAAATATGAAGATGTGTAAATTAGAGGAGATAGAAGGTGGCCACAAAAACAAACACAGGCCTGGAAACAAGAGTGAATGTGGTTTGTGGTTCATTCTGATACAGTAAAGATGGAACGCTGGCTAGCGCTCTGGGTTTCTGTTCTAAAATAACACAAGGCTCCTGAACGATAGGTTAATTTAGATTCAATACAATGAGCAACAGACAAGCCTTAGAGAATTTTGAGCAGCGCTGTGATATGCTGAAGCCAGGCTTATAGGAAGATTAATCTGGTAGTGGCCAACAGGATGGATAGAATGAAATCAGACAGTGAGTGGACTCTTCCAGGAATCCAGCCATGATGAGAGGAGAGCCAGAGAGGAGATGGTAGCAGTGGGAACAAAGAATCAGAGGCTGATTTAAGGGTACGTCATAAAGCAGAACAACCAGAACTTAGTCATCTGTGAAAGGGCAGATGAAGGAACGAGAGAAATCTAGGATGACTCCAAGGTTTTGAGGCCTGGATGTTGGGGGTCATCGTACATACTGCCCTCAACAGAAATGAAAAAAAATGTAGCAAGAGGAGATGCTTTGGAGCAAAGGTGAAACATTTGGTTTGGGCCATAGGGAGTTGGAGGTAATGGTGGAACATCCAAGGGGAGATGGTTTCCATGTAGCTTGAAACATAAGATAAGAGATTGGAGAGAGGTTAGAGGTTAGAGGTCATTAAACTCTTTAATTCTGGATACGTTACACAAGGATGATCTTCCACTGACATATGCACTTTTATTTAGCATTAATTTAAAAGACATATTGTTTTCATAAAGAAATTGTGGTGTAAGACTTTGAACGCAAGGGAACAGCATTTAAGTGCCTTCAAAGCCAGAAAACATCAAGGAGAGGGTGGGAATGGCCCAAGTGAGTAATTATATTTTCTCTTCTGGAAAGAAAAGAGAGAAAAACCGTGGTGTAATTTCCAGTTGTCCTTTCTTGGAGCTCAAACACATAGAAGGATTTAGTGTCCTTGTCACCCAAAGCAACCTTTCAAAGAACTGCTGGATGAGTACTTAGTAATGAACCTTTGGGAACACCTCGTATGGAATCCAGCTCCTCTGCAATTAATGCAGTATGGCAGCTGCCTGAATGATTCATATCAGAGCATCACGCAACAACACCACATCATTTGACAAAGTGGGAACAGAAGGATCGACACTCTTTGCTGTGTTGTCTGTGACATGCTTGCTCAGGGTATGAAAGGCTATACCCCCTTAAGCATGACTGACAAAACACTTGGATTTACTAAAAAAAAAAAAAAAAAACTCATCTCTGATTTCTGTGAGTCAAATGAATGGAAAATGTCCGAGCTGGGAAAAACAGGTTTAGCAGATGTTCTTATATACTCTTAGAGCAAAAGGGGAAATGGTCTACTCTGGCCACATTTACAGAGAGGACTGTGGGAGACTTTTCTTATAAACTTGTTTCCTGGGGTCAGGGCTGGCCATTAGGAAACGAGCAAAGTTTCTCTTTGGCCCCTTCACCTCTCTTCCTGTCTTCTGTTTCTCTCCTCACAACTACTTTCAGAAGCCCACAGGCTTACCTCCACGTGCCCAGAGCTATCGCTCAGCCCCCATTGCGAGGCCTCTCAAAACTAATAATAACTACTGCGTATTGAGAATTGACAGTGTGCCAAACAGACACTATGCTAGGTGCTTTATGTATGTATTATCTCATTTAGCCCTCAAACAAAATTATGAGGTAAGTAACTATTATTCCCCTCATTGTGCAGATCAGGAAAGTGAAACTTAATGAGGTTAAATAAATTCCACTAAGGCACAAGCCCAAGTCCAGCACTCATTCCACTACATCACACTTTGTCCAAGAGAGAGAGGAAGGAAGGGGCATAACCTAGCTAGCCAAAGCAGCTACATTAACTCTAGCAACCAGTAGACTCTCACATTATATATTGAGCAATGAGCTTCCCAGAAGACTTTAAGTTTACCCCCTAAGACAGACTCCACTGATGATCTAAAAGAAACTAGAAAGACGTTTTCTGCCTTTGACATGGTTCAAGGGAGAGTTTTGAGTTGACAAGAAGTTTATGGTCACTCTTCAGATGATTTCAGATGAGAAAAATATAACACACATTTTCCTTAGGCTTTGCAGATGGTTTTGGATTTGCACTTTGTTTCTATATAGCTATTCCCATGACTGATCTGTGACAGAACCTTAATGCTAATATTCCTTTCATAATCTCTTTCTGTTGATACATCACTCTTAAGAGTGGCATAAAATTATAGGGACACTGAGAAATCTTTATGACTTGCACATATCCCCCCATTACATTGTAAGTCCTCTGAAAGAGTAGGCTATCATTTCTTCTTGAATTATTGCCCAGTTCCTTACTGGGATTAGTTCATCCCATGGGTTTCTAAGATGAAGGCTAAAAACCAGGATTCTTGGTCATGCTGAAGAAGGAAAAGGCCAAGGGCCCAGCTGCAACTGGGGCTCTGGAAGGGGCAATTTGTTCAGCAGCAGGCAGGGCTCATACTGAGTACTTCACACTCTCACCCAGTCCTCCCTGTGCCAAACAAGATGGCTGGCTGAGATGCAGGGGATGTTTAACCAGAGAAAAGGACTTGTTTTTGTTTCTTTCCTATTCAATAAAAAGTACACCACCTTTGTATACCCTGAGTTTGGCATTGTACCCTGCAAGAGATACTCTTGGCCACCAACTTTCTTATCTTCAAACCATAGAAAGGGCTGGAAAGAAACTCCTAACGCATCTAGTTCTACCCTTAGTTGCACAGATGAGGGACAGAGAGGCTCAGAGAAGGAGATGGATTTGCTCAAGGTCATGCAGTGAGTTAGCTGTGGGCTAGAACCCAGATGTCCTGATTCTTGGATGAGCATTCTTTCACTCCACCACATTGTAACCTCATCAACAGCAGACCTCCGATTAAGGACCTCTCGGCTCACATCCATTTCAGGTTCCAAAGTATTCTCCTAGCTGGCTTTTGGGACTTGCTTGGTAATTCAAGGCCGTTTGGATAGTGCTTCAGTGTCATCCTGGGTTGTTCTTCCCAGATCAGCTGCAATCCAGGCCAGGATGGAACACTGCCACCAAATCAATCCTCCCTGGCCTCTGCATTATGAGTAAAGGAAAATGAATGTCTCCGTCTTCTGTCTGGGGCTTTTAGATTGCTGAACAGATGTCTGTCTCAAAATGACTCCTTAGCTACCAGGCAGGGAAAAATATCAGCTACAAGCCCTGATAAGGGACACAAGCCTTCAGCATGCAAAAGGGCTGCTTTTGTCTACCTCTCTCTTCCCCACAGGACCACATGTACGACATGTTGAATTTTCCTTGTCAAGGAGAATGTGTACAGACTCCCCTGACTTGAAGCTGCCTGGTGAGCCCTGTGTTTTGGAAAATTGGCTTTTAAGTCCAAGCTTGAGTTCCTCTTAGAAGACCTTAACCTATTCTTCTACCAGGTACTAGACTCAGACAGTTTTTTCCGTTCACATGAAATAATCAATATTTTCCCAGTCCTGACCAAAAAGGGAAAGATTCCGTTTCATGCAGCCTGCTGTATTACATATATTTCCATGTCTTATCTCCCCTTATCCACCAGCCTGTGGCCCCACATGGGCACTATTTTTGGAACTAACCTAAGAGAAAGGATGGTGGCACTGGGGTGAGGAATTTGGGAAGGGATTCCTGTGTCGCTAGTGCTTGGCCCAGTAAAAGTAATGATCTGGGTTACCACTCGATGCTGCAGGTGTTTAGTTCCTGCTAGGTCTACTTTCAATAGCCCAAATATAGCAGGGGACACAAGTTGGAGCATGTTCCTCAGGAAGGGCACATGACATATGGCCACTCACTCAGCAGGGCCAAAGTTACTCCTCTGTAGAGAATGACAGCTGTTCTGCTGAGGCCCTCTGGAGGGGCTAGGCAGCCTTCCAAGATAAGAAAAGCCATTTGATCTCCACTCCTACCTTCCACCATCCTTAGAAAAGCTCTGGTGAAACTGTCTTTCTCCTACATAGTCTAAGTCGGGAATAGCCCTCCATATACTCTAGGGGATTTGAGGGATATGTGTAGGGCCAGCTTTGGGCAAAGCTGCAGTAGGTGACCATCACACATTCTGAGGCAAAGGGTGTCTGATAGGGCCTTCATTATCTCTCCTCCCCAGCCATTATGCTGTCAGAAATCTTAGAGCAGACATGCCAATTATAGTCTGACTCTCCACCATTTCATTCTAAGAAAAACTACATGGTCCACACTCCCTTGGTGAAGAAATTGGCCCTGGACTATTCTTCAAGAATGGAATGGTGACTTCTTAGGTCCTGGATGGGCACCTGACCCAAGGACAGTCGATCTATCAGCTGGTGGATGACCTATGTATGAAGTGGCCTAGCAAGAAAAAAGTACTCAATAGGACAATGGGGAGTAGCTAGGACATACATTTTGTCTCCCCTAGAATGTAAGTGTGGAAAATGCTGAGATTTTCAGTTTGTTGGTAGCAAGAGTATAAGAAATGAGAAGACACTAGATCAAAGCAGAGACCAACTACAGTGCTTTTTTTTTTTTTTTTTTTTTTATGGCAGAGCATTGGATAACATTCTGGCTATTGAGGAGATAATGAGATTTAATCCCTAGAACTCTCTACTTCCTGAATGATGCCAAATTCTGAGTTCCCATGAGAAGCTGTGGAGGGACATTCATTTGCCTTCATGTAGTTGGGGATCAGGCTGATGTATGCAAAAAGGGATCCTTCTTCTGTTGAGGATGATGGCAGAAAATTCTTAGCAAGGTGGGCTCCTCTCGCTTGGAATTCAATTTGCACTATTGGTAAGCCTTCTTAGGTGTTGTATAGAAGTCCCATCCTCAGTCCTCTTCTCCCACTCCACCCTTCTGCCCAATTCTAGTCCATGGCTGATCATCATCTGATGTAGCCAGCTTCTCATTATGGTGACAAAAGATCACTGTCTCTCTTTCTGACTGGACATCTCAACCCACGTCAGTCCAGACAGGCAGTGTATAAGGGGCTTCTGCCACCTTGCATGTAGTGGGCATGCCAAATTAACCTTCCCGTCAGATCTAGGCCAACACGACTGCAGATACCCACTCAATTTTTAGGCCTTAAACATGGTACCCACACAGACTGATGTGAGCACCAAGAAGGGTTGGGCATAAAGTCGGGGTTGACTTGTGAAAGCTCCAGAAGCAGGAGGCCTTCCATGGGAGAATAAGCATCCTTCCAAGCCTCTTGCCACAAAAGCTATGATGGATGGTTTTGCAAGTCACATAGACACTCTACGTTTGGGCTCAGTGTTATGGACAGGACTCTGGAAGAACCCTATCTCTGACTTCACCAAACGTCAGCCCTCTCATCTGTTTTTAATCTGGGCTGAATTAGCCTGTGATGAGAAGCAGAGAAAGATAAATGAGACAAGGCCACTGTTTGCAATCCTCTGGCAATCCTTGGTGGAAGAGATTTTTGACACTCAGATCTTTGTGCCATCATGTGGTGAGAACAGACTAGAATTTCTTCTAGAAAAGGAACCTAGATTCTATACTCCTTTGAGTGGGCCTATCTGAACCAGCTTTTGAAACTAACCTCCCCATTTTTGCTGTTTATGATGGAAGGTGGGTAGGCCTGCAATTATGGGGAAAGGCTACTGTAGCTGACATCTCTAGAATCTCTGCAGATGGTGTGACAAATGGCCATGGAAGCTCTAGGATGTTTCCAGGGCCCACTGAACTAAGGCAAATCCCATTTCACTGCTGAACACACACCCCAAAGATCACTTTTACAGCTTCAATCAGACGAAGAATGAAAACTTTGAAGCTAATTTACCCCTTGATTTTTCTTAGTGTACTAAGACTTCATGGAAATTTCTAGAAATGGAGGAAAGGAAGAAGAAAGCATTGAAACTGAACAAATAAATCACACACAAAATATTACTGTACATATTTCCTGGGATTTTCTCTCCTACTTGTGACCGAGACAAGGATGAAAATGACTCTTGTCACAATTGAAGAGTTCATATGCCCTTTTACTTTATCTTCATTTACTGAGTTTGACTTTACAAAGATATATGTGACACTTCTTCTTGGGTCATCTCAGTAGCTTACATCCTAAGGTCAAGAGCAGATAGGGAGGTGGTACTTGAGTCACCTATGGCAAGGCTAGTCTTCAGTAATTTTTTTTAAAATTTTTTTTAGTGTATTATTTATTTTTAGGAGAGAGAGAGAGATAGCGCGAGCAGGGGAGGGTCAGAGAGAGAGGGAAACACAGAATCTGAAGCAGGCTCCAGGCTCTGAGCTGGCAGTCAGCACAGAACCCAACGCGGGGCTCGAACCCACGAACCGCGAGATCATGACCTAAGCGAAAGTCGGACGCTTAACCGACTAAGCCACCCAGGCGCCCCTGGTAATTCTGATCAAGACAAGAGAGGAGTCATTTGGCCAAATGGTTCCTCCTTCCTCCTTGAGCACCTTGGAATCCATTTGAGCTTGCGTGCCTCCCTCATTGGCTCAGTAGCCTGGGCTCTATGCCCCTTCCAACTGTGCTGTGAAGAGCTTCATTAGTCCGTGGCCCTAGTCTCCAATGTCCCTGCTACCAGATAAATTAAATCAGGTTAGATGATAGAAGCACAGAACTTCTGAGTCAGAGAGGACTTTAAAAATCACTTTGCTGGGGCGCCGGGGTGGCTCAGTGGGTTAAGTGTCCAACTTTGGCTCAGGTCATGATCCCGTGGTTTGTGGGTTCGAGCCCTGCATTGGGTTCTGCGCTGGCAGCTCAGAGCCTAGAGCCTGTTTCAGATTCCATGTCTCCCTCTCTCTCTGACCCTCCCCGGCTCATGCTCAATCTCTCTCTCTCCCTCTCTCTCAAAAATAAATAAACATTAAAACATTAAAAAAAAATAAAAATCACTTTGCCCGGAAAAATAACAATATAGAAGAAATCACAGAATAATAAATAGTAACTGAATTATTAAACATATGTGTGCATATGTGTGGACGCATGTTGAGATTGTGTGTATATTACCATTCTACGTCTGTACTTTAGCTCAATCTCTCCCCCTTGATTGGAACAGCATTTCCCTTCTCTCTTGTTATCCTTTAAGGCAGCCTCATTTCCTCAATTACCTCTTCCCAAGAAGATCTCCTCCTCTTAATGACCAGGGCACTTACTACTCATTTGATTCCTCATCACATACAGTATTGTGACAGGTGAGGGACTGTGGTTTGCTTATTTAACTCTGTTAATGGCCACTGATGAATTCAGGTAGGTTCCTTCAAGGTAGAATAGTTTCCAGCTTCCCAGGGAGCCTGCGAAAACAACAATGATGCCCTAACAAAAGAGCAGCTAATACAATTTTAGGCCCTGAGAAGAGGAAGTGACCCCTTGACATGCAGAATTTTTCTGGCCTAGTCACAGGAGACTGATTGCAATTCTTCCCCCAATCTGCTCGTATGACTCTGGGCAAGTCTCAGGCCCTTGAAATTCAGTACGTTCACCTGCACAATGAAGGGGTTGACCTTTGGGCACTGGAATCCTTTACACTTTTCTGTCTATTAGGCTTGATTCCTCCTGACTTTAAGAAGGGAAGAAATACCACGACTAAAGCGACTAAATAGCGGCTTCTCAAATGGCCCTCTGCATCACCATGTCTGTGTCCTGTTCTAATTAAAAGTGCAGTGCAGAGACACTTGGCTATTGGCCTTAATTAAGGCAGCCAAATGAAAAGTCTAGTATTACAGTCAATGCCCCCACATATAGGACAGATTTTGCAAGGCTTGAACTGTGTAATTTTCTCGAGAGGCCTCACAAGTGCCATAGGGATAGGGAAAGGTGTTTTCCCTTCTTAGAATACTGGCTCACACAGAAGCCCTTCCAGAGACCAGGAAATGGCTAACATTTGAGGGGGACCTCGTTTCTCTTTTTCACTCCCCCTACTGCTCAACAGCTCCACGATATACTGGAATGTGATGTGACAAGCCAGGTGACAGAGTAGCTAAGATGGCACATCCTGTCATCAGGCAGACCTGGATCTTCATTTCAACTCTATCATTTGCCGGCTCGGTGATGTTAGCCAAGTGACTTAACCTCTGACTCCCAGTTTCCTTATCTATAAAAGGGAATAATTGTGATCCTACCTCATAGGGTCATTGTGAGGGATTAAATGATGTGATGCACTTAGAATAGTGCCTGGCACTTAGGTGCTCTTTCAGCGTTAGGAAAAAAGAATTCTAAATCCAAATATTGGGACACAAAAGTACCTATGTATGTGCTTGTAGGGATGCAGGGTGATAGATGTTTGAAATTGAGGCTGTCCTAGAAAATGCAGTCCTGTGCCTAGGAGGTGTCTTACATTCTTCTCTTTGCCAGCGAGTACTAGGAACTCTGCTAAGTGGCTTGACCCGAGTGGGAATTTACCTCTCACTGGGGGCAGAGAATAAACACGCAGACTCTAGGGCCTGGCAGAAAGCTCGGAGAGCAGCTAATGCAATCAGCCTGCTCCCTGCCTTCACCCATAGCCACCCAAAGAACCCAGAAGCTTAGAAAAAGGAAGTAAGTTGCACAAGGTCACACGCAAGAAACTAGTCATGGAGAGTTGGTTGCCACCTTGTGATCTTCTCCTTGAATCGTTTATAAATAAAAGTTCAGAAAGAAAATGTGTACACCACAAAATAGGTTTTAAAAAAAAAGACGAAGAAAACCACAACACTAGGAGACTCAAACCAATCCCTATATTCAAAGGTTTCTCATCTTCAATACTACAGACAGTTTGGGGCCAGATAATTTTTTGTTGTGGAGCTTTCCTGTGCATTTTAGGATGTTTAACAGTGTCCCTGGCCTCTACCCACTAGATAACCGTAGCATTCCCCCCACCCTACCTATGGGAACCAAAAAATGTCTCCAGACATTGCCAAATGTCCCCTGCTGGAGGGAAGTAGTAAAGTCACCTTAGATGGAGAATTACTGCTGGATAGAAACAGCACTGTAAATGTTCAGCCTTCTCCTCAATCTTAACTATTCTGTCTCCAGTGGGGATACTGTCTAGCTCTATGGTTGATGATCCCCAAGTGGATGTCTCTAGCTTTGATCTCTCCTGTCTCATATGTCCACTGCCTACTGGACATCTCTCTTGTACAAGCAATGGGCATCGCAGACAATATGTCCAATACCAACCTCCCAATTCCTATTCCCGTCTAGTTCTTGCCCGTATTCATTCATTCGTTCATTCGTTCGTTCGTTCATTCTTTCGTTATACAACATTGCACACCTACTGTATCAGTTTCTTGTGGCTGCTGTAAGAAATTACCACAAACTCAGTAAGGCTGAAAACAACTGAAATTTATTCTCTTGCAAGTCTGGAGGCTAGAAGTTCAAAATCAAGGTGTCAGCAGGGCCACATTCCCTACACAGGCTCTAAGGAAAGATCCTTCCTTGCCTCTTCCAAGCTTTTGGTGGCACCAGGTCTTCCTTGGCTTGTGGGCTATATCCCTTCAGTCTCTGCCTCTGTCTTCACACAGCCTTCTCTTCTCCATGTCTCTCCTCTGTGTGTCTCTTATAAGGACATTTGTCACTGGATTTAAGACCCACTCATATAAACCAGGATGATCTCATCTCAAGATCCTTAATTACATCTGCTAAGACCCTTTTCCCAAATAAGATCACATTCATGTGTTCTTGGGGTTAGGCTATAGACATCCATTTTTTAGGATGCCATTGTTCTCATTCAACCCACTATGCACCAGGCATGTTATAAATGCTGGAGATACATCGGAGAACAAAGTCCCTGCTCTCATGGAAATTATACTAGATTGTAGGCAGTTGGATAATAAATGGATAACTATATAATATACGTCAAGTTATAATACAGTATAGTATAATATAATGTAATACAATATAACAATATAAAATTGCTAGGAAGAAAAATAAAGCAAGGTAAGTAGATAGAACATAATGGGCTGCTGCTTTTCATAGAGACAGGCTCGGGGAAAGCCTGTTCGAAGAGGTAACCTTCAAGTAGGAAACTGAAACACAGGAACAAGGCATAGGAAGGTTGGGGGGAGGGTGCTAGAGGCAGAGAGCACAGCAAGTGCAAAGGCCTTTAGAAAGGCTCCTCCTTGATGTGTTTGAGAAAGAGGCTAGGGTAACTGGTATATGGGGAGTGATCAGAACCATGGCAGGAAATGAGTTTGGAGAGGTTAGCCAGAACCAGAGCACCACGGAAATTGCGGGCCTTTCCATGGTGTGATGGGAAACCATTAGGCTGAGGCTTGAGATCAGGGGAGTGACATGGCCTGATCTGCATTTTGAGAAGGTCAGTGTGGCTGCTACATGGAGAGCAAAGTAGAGCAGTAAGGCATGCATGTAGGGACAGGTGGTTCCAGCAAGTGGAAAGAGAGAGATGGCATCACCATCCATGTAGTTGCTCAGCCCAAAATCCTGGGAGTCATTCTGGATTTCCCTCTCCCCCTGCCCCCTCATCTAATCCTTTGGCAAATCCCTTTGGCTTCATATTCAAAATACATCCAGGGTCTGACCACTTCTCAGCCCCCCTGGCGCTACCATCCGTGTCCAAGACACAGCCATCTCTTGTCTAGACCACCCAGCAGTACCCTACTGTCTCCCTGCGTCAGACCCTGTCTCCCTAGTCTATCCCAAACACAGAAGCCAGATCGATATTTTAAGAGCATAAATAAGGGGTGCCTGGGTGGTTCAGTTGATTAAGCATCTGGTCATGATCTCAGGTCATGATCTCACAGTCTGTGGGTTCGAGTCCCGTGTCAGGCTCTGTGCTGACAGCTCAGAGCCTGGAGCCTGCTTCCGATTCTGAGTCTCACTCTTCTCTTTGTCCTTCCACCGGTTGTGCTCTGTCTCTCTCTCTCTCTCTCTCTCTCTCAAAAATAGATAAATGTTAAAAACATTTTAAGGCATAAATTAGAACATATTACCCCTGGCTTAAAACCCTCAATGGTTTTCCAGTGTACTTAAAATAAAACCCAAATACTCTACCATGGTCCTGTTATCTGGCTTCCACCTACCTCTCCAACCTCATTTTCTACCATTCTCACTCTCGCTTGCCACATTCCAGCTACTCTAGTCTTCTGTATGTTTCTTTTTTTTTTTCATATACATTTTTTTTAATGTTCTATTTATTTCTGAGAGAGAGAGAGACAGCGTGAGCAGGGGAGGGTCAGAGAGAGAGGGAGACACAGAATCCGAAGCAGGCTCCAGGCTCTGAGCTAGCTGTCAGCACAGAGCCCGATATGGGGCTCGAACCCATGAACCGTGAGATCATGACCTGAGCCGAAGTCAGACGCTCAACTGACTGAGCCACCCAGGTGCCCCTTCTTTATGTTTCCTGAACCCTTTCAGCTTGTTCCTACCTCAGGGCCTTTGCACTAGCTCTTTCCCTAGATAGTAACATAGGTGTTCTCAATGCTGTTACCTCCTCTAAGAGGCCTCCCTGATTACCCTCATGAAAGTAGGACCCCAGCAATCACCTTATTTTCTTTTGTTTCCTTCAGAGCACTTATTACTCTCTGAAATTATATCAGATATTTAATTATGTATTTATGTGGTTACTTGTTTACAATCTGTCCCTCTCCCCTAGAAGGCGAGCTTCTTTGAGTCAGGGTTCACACCTGACTTGTTCACTCTTGTATCCCCAGCACCTAGCACAGTGCCTGGAACACAATGACCCCTCTGCTAACTTCTGCTAAGTGAATGCAGCTCTCACAGTACACAACTGGATGCCTAGGGACCATCCAGAGAGCCTTTTAAAAATCCATATTGTCAAGGTTCCTTCCAGACCCACGAAACCAAAGTCTCCCAGGGCAGGGTCCAGACATCTTCATTTTGAATCAGTTTACTTATGTAACAAATGCTTACATAGCTCTTACTACTACTGTTCTAAGTAACTTGTGAATAGTAACTCATACGGCGCTCACAAGGGTAATTTTAATATTCTCATTTTACTCATGAGGCAGCTGAGGCACACAGAGGTTGGTAAGTTGCCCAAGGTCACCTAGGTAGGAAGCAGTAGAGTCAGAATTCAAACTCAGGCCGTCTATACTCGTAACTGCTATTCGACGCTACCCCTGCACAGTAGATTTTGTGAACAGCTCCATTTGGGACCCATGGAGAAGTTTTCTCTGATGAGGACACCGAGCCCCAGACAAGACAATGGATCTCTTTATTATTTTGAAGTTTTAAGTTTTTTAAGTTTATTTATTTTGAGAGAGGGAGGGCAAGCGAGCGAGCATGAGAACACAAGCAGGGGAGGAACAGAGAGAGAGAGAGAGAGAGAGAGAGAAGCCCAAGCAGACTCCATGCTGTCAGCACAGAGCCCAACACGGGGCTCAAACTCACTAACCGTGAGATCATGACCTGAGCTGAAACCAAGAGTCAGACATTTAACTGACCGAGCCCCCCAGGCGCCAGGAGAATGGACATCTTCAAAGCTCCAGTCAGGGATGAGCCAGGTTTTGTATCTCCCTATCTAAAGAGCGTTCCATTCTGCCCAGTCATTCTGTGTTCTGTGAGGAGCCGGCCCAGGAGCATGCTGCTCACATAAAAATCCAGTCCCAAGATGTTATCTAGAAATGTTTGTGCTATCAGGGCTTATTGTCGGGGAGTGCAGGATCGCGCTCCGGTGCCAGGTTCTCTAACCGTCTTTCTGAGAATACAGGCTTAACATCAGACACCCCCTTCCCTCAGGATGCAGTTAGCAAAGCCAGAGGCATGGAGGCCTGGATCCGTGGCACGCAGACTCCGTTGGAGACAGTGTGCAGGAGCAGCCCCCACAACGTCTGTGGAGGGAGCCGCGTGCGCAGTAGAGCCTATCTGCCCCGGGCACCAGAAGTGCGCCAGGCCTAGGCAGTCCCCGCTCCCCCGCTCTGGAGTCCCCACTGAGGGAAGCAGAGGATGGCCCAGCCAGTTGACATGCATCAATTACTCTGCAAGGAGGCCCTGGGCCAAACAGGCTTTTCAATTTCCAGATGCTTTTCAATTAAAATAAAGGCCACTCTGTAACCTGCCTTTGAATGGACAAAGTTTCCATAGTAGAATAACTATACAAGTTCACCCTTTTTCCATTACTTTTCATTGAGCAACTGAAACGTTTGTAACCAATAAATTATGACTTGAGTGACATGGCAGCAAGGGGCATGGAAGGGTTAAGTGACTTACGGAAGGTCACCCCGCCAAAGAAAGGCTCCTTTGTTTCTGCCTCCCTTTCTGCTCCTGCCTTTTTGCCAGTGTGCATTCTACCTTTGGGGGAGACCGAGAGGCTAGGCTGCCTCGCTCAGGACAACAGAGGGTTGAGCAATGATGTGGTGACCCTGTCCGTCTGGGAGTTCAGGCTCTCCGTCTCCACCCCGAAAGGAAGCTCGTGAGCTCAGATTTTCTGTATTGGTCGTCCACACTGTAAGTTCTGACTATGCCTCATCCTCTGGGGACAGAGGCAGCAGAGGGGGGAAAAGGGCCACTTTTATTTCTCCCCAGGCCACAGTTAGAGGAAGTGTTGGCAGAGGCCTATGGGGAGAGAAGCAGACCCCACCAATTTTTATCTCGGACTTGCCTTTTCTCAAATTCCAGCTTAGTAAAGAAGGAAGAGGCCACACAGTATCTGTAGCGGTGGGCTCTGTTGAGATATGACAGCTTACTCGTTCTTGATTATAAATCAGCTCAGCCCTTAACAGAGTTCAGAGACAGGGGTTGTTATTGGCCCAGAACAAAGCCTGCTGATCATAGATGGCAGAATTGGATGTGATCTCAAGTGATCAGATCCCCTGCCTCAGACGAATCAATGATACTGTTCTCCACATACCACGGCCTGGACAACTGAGACCCAGGGGGTCCTCTGCTAAGAACTGAGGAGAGCAAAGAGTCAGTGTTTCCTTGCTCACTTTTTCTTCTCTTACTAAATATCTCCAAACTCCTATCCCGTGGATCTATTTATGGTAGCAGAGCTTTTCCCATGTTCACTTTCCCCCATCCTGATGAAACATTGGGTCTAATCTGTATAATCTAATCGGCATTGCCAAGTCTAGAGACAGGAAGAGGAGGGAATGAGAAATCAGCGAGGGAAAACCCATTTTCAAGTTTTCCTTGAATGCACCAAAATAGTTCCCCCCCCCCCCCCCCCCCCCACACACCTGGCAGTGCCAAAGCACTTAGTTGGTCCATCTTGGACCACGTGGACCTGAAATTAACATAGCCAATAGGAAAGAGGAGAACCTAGTCAACTCCTGTTTGAGAGATTGGTGATGTTTGTTTTTTAGGAGTCTAAACTACTCATGTCAGTGCACCACAGAAACTTGGGGGAAGAATATACTAGGAACCAAGTTTATTTTGTCTTGGGTCATTTCCTACTTTGGCCTTCTTTTATTAGATGTGTGAGCTTTCCTTTTTTGGCTCTATGGAAGATACAGAAACAACCCCCCTCCCCCCTTTCTACCCCAGTCCTACCCATTTCTCTCCTGAGTGGCCTCTGGGATGGAGGCTCTCTTGGTTTTGCAAAGATCGAGGGTGTCTCCACCAGTCCTTTTGAAGCTTCCCAAGAGATGTTGAAGCGTGAGGCTGTGAAAATGAGTTTTTAGGATTTAGTGCTTAGAATATTTTTCCACGTGTCATCCTGAAGCTAGAATTTCCAGGGAAGATCCATGATATCAGATCCCTTTGGACAATCTCGGTATCTTCCCATATCCATTAAACTTGTGAAAATATCACAAAAAGGCCATATCCTAGATGGCCCCCAAGTGGGCTGTTGGGCCAAGATTTTGGTATCTGAGGCAAGCTTCTTGTGTTTCACCCCACAGGGGATTGTCGTAATCATATCCAACAGATGTGTAGCTTCGAAAAAAGCAAAGGATGGTAGCCTTTAGAAATATCCATCTGTTGTACATTTTCCCTTTCATCTCCAGAATAGATAGAAACTGTGTGCACTAGATTACACTCACATTTTTTCTCATTAACAGCAGAGTAAAGACAAGGAACATTTGGGGATTGGCCAGCAGTACCTGGGTCACATAGTTAGAAGCTCTTTGGGCCCTCAGTCTGAGATTAAGCTATATCAGAACAAGGCGAGCTGAATTCCTCCCTCTACAGATGGAGATCAAAAGGCTGTGTCAGCCTAGCCCGCCACAAATCTCTCTGGCATTTGACACTCACTGTCAATAAACACCATCTCTGCTAGCAAGGCGGCAATCTGGAACAGCGTCCTTCACCAGAGGGCTTGGGGACCACGGTGCGCGCTGCTTCCTCTGCCATTTCTCATTTGGGATCATTTGGCTGACTCAGTCTCTCTGTAGAATTTAATTTTTAGGACTGTGATGAGGCTTTCACATGATAGAGTTTCTAGGTGGAAAGGAAATGGCCACAGAATAATGGGACATTTCCTTTCTCACATACTGTCATAAATCCACTCAGCTTTTTCTTTTCCCACTCCCTCCCTCCCTCCCTCCTCCCCTTCCTCCCTTCTTCTTTCCCTCCCTCTCTCCTTTCTTCCCCTTTCTCCTTTCCTTCCCCCTTTTCCTCCCTGTCCCTTCCTTCCTTGCCTCCTCTCCTCCCCACCCTTCCTTTCTTCTTTCCTTCCTTTCCTTCCTCCTCTCTTTCTCTCTCTCTTTCTCTCAACGAACAAACCTGCAGAGGTTCACCTAGTATAATTTCAGCAAGTTCACAACCCCTGGATGTTTCTCTCTCTCCTCTTCGCTTCTGTCATCACCAACCGGATTCCCCTAAAAGGACTGTTTCGGCTTAAACAGATACAGAGGAGGAAAAATCCATCTTCTCATAACTTACATAAGGAGTTTGAGCCTCCTCACAGCCCCCAGTAAGTCCGGAGTCTGCCTCTAGTAGTATGGCTGAAGGAGCCTCTGAAATGACAAGAGGTATGGGTGTGCCTGCAGGGCATTCAATAGAACAAACTCAGCAGCTCTAGTCTCTGAAATCCCGAGCCTGACCCCTCTCTTCACCCACCAGCCAGTCACCTATTACAGGGCATTGGTCGGGCACACACAGGGAGCAGTCACTTTTCATTTTTCACTAGTATATTGTGAATTGGGTTTTCTTTTTCCCAATAAAGCCCCCTTTGGGGATAACAAATCTGATGACTTCTGAGAGAGTCACTTGCTCTGTTTCATCAGAATCACGATTTTCTTAAGGTTAGGATTTATTAAATTTATTTTCTTCAGAGTGGGGATCTACCTCCACGCAGCTGGTGAGATCAGCTATACCATCATTCTCGACCATTGAGGAAGATGACAGAGTATGGTCTGATTGTAGTACAGGTACCATGAGACACTCTCGAGACCCCCATTAAACAGCAAAATGGAAGGGAAGAGCCAGTAAGTATGTGAGAGAACTCATGCTTCGTATGTCTCTGAGCCCACAGCCAGCTAGGGTCTTGAAGTCACCCAGAGGCACCATGTTAGCCTCTGCTTTTCCCACAGGGGATGTTATTATATGCCCTTGGGATTTGTGGGGACATGTGCTTCAAGGTCATCTGAACCCCCTCTCCATTTCCCATGCCAATGACTATCCAGCCTCTCCTTGTACTCTCCAGTGGTAGAATCTCCCCTCCAGAGCTGGTTCGGCACTCTTGAGTGGCGTGGACCAAAAAATGATTTTCCCTTCATTTATTCAGTCTCTTGGTTCTGCTCACTGAGCACATGCTTTTGTGACAGGCACCATACTATGTACTAGGGATACAACAGTGGATGGAACAAGTGTGAGAACAGTTTAGTGGGGAGATAGATAATAAAAGAACAAAACTCTCCCTACCCAGCTCAACACTCTACCTCCTTACCCACCAGGTTGCAGTGCCCAAAATGTCACCCAATGACTTAGGAGGATTTTGCTTGGTCTATGGGGCCAGAGAAGAGCTCCTTTATTCTGAAGACTAGGCTTTTATGAATGCAACCCAAAACTGTGGTTTAATGGCCACATCACATGTTGACTTATATTGGGGCTGACTGTCACCAGAAACTCCCAAGCACCTCCCCCCCCCTTTTCTTTACATATTGTAACTTTAAGCTAGTTTTCACCTATTCTATATTTGTGCAATTGATTTTTTTTGGACCAAGTTACAGGACTTTACATTGATTTCTGTTAAATTTTATTTTCCTAAAATACCCTGTCATTCCAGTCTATTGAGCTAGTCCATCCAGCAGGATAGGAAGTCCTTTGCAAAATTTACTCAGGGGCCTGTACATTAAACTAATAACACTGGGTTATCACGGGGAGAAACTGGGTCTTAGCCAAAAGTCAGAGGCCTGACAAAAACCAACGTGTCACAGGAGTTTCACCCCATGGGGTTATACTTTTTTTTTTTTTTTAAACAAAGAAGCAAAGCAATCATAGTCTTCTTTGGTTCAGTAAAATAGTGCCGGAAACTCCAAAGCAGAGCACAGATCACAGTCTTCTCAGAAAAATCCCCAACTGTTCACTATGTGGTTGATACTCAACTGGGTCTGTGAACTTAAAACCCAGTTGTGTCTTTGTTAGGTGACAGTGGGGGAGGGGGATTTTCAGACGCCAAATCTTCAAGGCCATGAGGCATTATTAGAAAAGGTGCCCATGACCACTCGCTCTTGACATGAGTTAGGGCATCTCCTTGTCTTGTTCACATGACAGGGCTGGAGGCTCCACTGTGACTTGGTGTTCTATGGAGCAAAAGAAAGACTAGCCAGTGACCCTCCTTTGGAGGCCAGACAGAGCAGGTTCCTTGGGTGGTGTGCTCAGGGGGATGGATGGATGTGTGCTCAAACACTGGGATTCAGGGGCTAGCAACCTCAGCCAGCTAGGCAGGCTGGCAAGCCTCACTTAGGCAAACACCACTAACCTCCTCCACCCCTCCCACCCAGCTCCACATTCTTGAGGTTTTCGTTCACCAGACCTGAGTGAAAGACTGGCTGCCTGACTGCTAATTATTCCTGGAAGTGGCATGCTCTGAAGTCTGCAAACATTTTCTGCAAACATTGGCCCATAAGAGGCGAGCTGTTGAGTTCTGGAAGCCAGGAGGATGGAGGTGGGAGGGAGCATTCCTCAAGCATGAGGCAGTAGGGTCCCTTTGCCTGCTGGATCTCTGCTATCAGGTCGGTGGGAAACAGATGCACTGAGGACAGTCCCCAGGTGGAATGGGACCACCCTGGGCACTAGGGCTTTTCGGACTGGTTTTTCAAGTGACCATATGAGGCTGGTTGGGGGCTCTCATGTCGCTGCACTGTTGATGGCTTTCTGTTGTCAAAAAAAAAAAAAGTTTCATCTGCCACTCAGCCAAACTTTGCTTGCACACATGTTTTCCAGAGACAGAGACAAAAATGTGTTTCGGGGGGTAAGTGGGGGGGAGACTGGAGTGACAGTTACATTAGCCGTATGCAGGGCCATCCTCATCACCTCGGCATTTCCTGGAGATTGTTGCAGCCTCCTGTGAACCCCAGCCAAGGTTCTATCGAGATCCAGGGCAAGCCCCATGGCCAAAAGCAGGCTGGCCTGGCTCAGAGGGAGGAAAAGGAGACTTCAAGGAGAGGATTCAGGTTTCTAAGGCCTTCTGCCATCGGAGCCCACTCCACCAACCTCTTCAGCCTCCTATGCCACTGCTCTGCACCTCCAGCTCCAGTAACACTGCACTGTACCCCTGGCATCTTGCTTGTGCAAAGCAGTGTCCAGCCTCTCTGCTACAGTCCATGTTCTTCCCTCTGTCCGCAATGTTCTTTCCCCACTGCTTCTCCATCCTAACCCCTACTCATCCTTCAAGACTCACTTTGCTGTCACCTCCTTTGGGAAGCCTTCCCTGATTCCCTCTGTCTGAGGTTGGCCTTTTCCTCTGTGTTCCCACAGAGCTCACATTTATCTTGGACTTAGGGTGCATAAGTCACTGTTCTAAATCTTTCGTGTGTGTTAACATTTAACCCTCACAACCCTACAGTGCGATTGACGTTCTGACTTTATTGAGGAGGAAACTAGGAAACCAAGAGGTGGAGGAACTTGTCCAGTGTCACACAAGTAGGGAGTGGGAGGTGGGGATCTGGACCCAAGCTGTCTGACTCAAATCTGCCCCACTGGAAGGTTAACTCTTTGAGGGCAGGTGAGTAAAATCCTACCCGAATTCTCAGAGTAGACACTCCAGAGATGTTGGATGACCTTCATTGAACCACACATACAGCTAAGCCCATGAGAAGATTCTAGAAGATTGGAAAGGGGTCAGAAGAAGAGATGGCCCCTCATAACACACATCTCTCTCCTGACCCTGTGGACGGATGTCTAAGCCTAGAAGACCCTTCTGTGGGTGAGCTCCCTCTTCCCAGCCCATAGCACAAAAGCCAGAACCAGGCTGTAGGTCCCGCCTTGGGAGGCAGTCTCTGGGAGGCCGTTTCCCAAAGCCAGACCCATTTCCACTGGGCTTGCCTTGCTTATTGACACCAGGGTAACCGTGACTGCTGATTTGGTTTTGGTTAAGGAAAACCATGTCCTTGCTCACTGGAGGAGTAGGTGGGGCGGGAGATGGCTTTGTTTGGAGGAGTCACACACATCCTGCCCCAATCCCAGGGAGGGATTTGGAACAGCCAGGAGGAAATCTTTCTGACTTCTAGAACTTTCTGTCCTCAGCCTTGACGCCTTCACGTGAAGACTTCACCCATGTGCAATTTCTATAGACAAGTAGAAGCTGGGCATTATGACTGGATTTATATCTACCACTAGTCCTTTCCAGGACTTTCAGAGGGACTTTCAAAGAAATAAACAGATATCCCTGTAAAAAAAAAAAAAAATAGAGCATGGTGTTCAGGACCCAAAGCACTGGATCATGAGTCTGAGCTTTCTGCTCTGGGGAGAGTGGCTATGGGTGTGAGTGCTGGAGTAGGACTGCCTGGCCTGGCATCTGGGCCCTATCACTTGATACCTATCTGGCCTTAGGTTCTGCATCTGTAAAATGGGTCTGATAACAACAGCCACTCATCTCATAGGGTTAATGTGAGCATTGAATCACATAACTGAAAACAGCTGCTGGCATGTAATGTATGTTCCAAGGTGGCAAACTGTTATCAGTCTTGGTTCTTACGTCAGTTAGCTTATGGATAAGTCTTGAATTTCTTCGGTTTCCACATCTGTACAAGAAGGGGTTGGAACTTCTCCTTACAACCCCTTCCAGCTCTCACTTTCTATAACAACATAGTTTTGCCACCTCGGTTTATATTTTCTATTTCTTTAATCGAGGTGCAATTTACATTCAGTTAGGTGTTCAAACCTCACAGTAGTACAGCTCTGTGAATCATGTCCCCAGGTACACATCTAGCTACACCACTCAGATCAAGATCTAGAATGATTCCAGTAAATCACAGGCTTCCTCGTGTCTCCTTCCAGTCAACACCTGTCCCCCAAAGTAACTATGGTTCTGACCTTCATCACCACAGATTGGTTCTGCCTCCTTTTGTACTTTCTGAAAATGAAACCACAGAAGCCTGTAGGATGCTTTGCGTTTGGCTTCTTTTGCTCAGCATTCTATCTTTGAGCTGCATCTGCATTGTTACATGTACCAGGAGGCTTTGTAAAAATTGCTGAGTAGTGTTCCATTGTACAGCTATATTACATTTTATCCTTTATCCAGTTGATGGACATTTGATTTGTTTCTAGTTGGAAGCTATTATGAATAGGAATACTGTGTCCATTCCTGCACATGCCTTTTGGTGAACATTCTTTTTTTTTTTTTTTAAATGTTTATTTCTGAGAGAGACAGAGCACGAGTAGGGGAGAGGCAGAGGGAGAGGGAGACACAGAATGTGAAGCAGGCTCCAGGCTCTGAGCTAGCTGTCAGCACAGAGCCCGACACGGGGCTCGAACCCACAAACTGTGAGATCATGACTTGAGCCGAAGTTGGACGCCCAACTGACTGAGCCACCCAGGTGCCCCCTTTTGGTGAACGTTCTTATGCATTCGTATTTGGTGTATATGCAGGAGTTAAATTGCTGGGTCATAGGGTGTGCATCTGTTTAACTTTAGTAGGTATTGCCAAACCATTGCAAGAGTGGTTTTGCTAATTTCCAGTTCCATTAGCAACATATGAGACTTCCATTTACTGTAAATCTTTGGCAACTATGCATTGTCAGTCATTCTATTTTCTCCATTGTGGTGTGTGCATTCTTGACGATAGCTTTATCTAAGTTGCTGTAGACATAGTAACACTTGAATTATCATTGCAGTTTCTTCAACTAGGCAGATGTGACTCTTCAAGAAGGAAGCCATCCTTAGCATAGCCTCTGAAGTAGGCACTACATTCAGGGTAAAAAAATATCCAAGCGACATATGTCCAAATTGGCCTTCTGACAGTGGCTGCTTCAGAATAAAGGCCGCACTGTGCTAACATCATTGAGAAAAATGTTACTTGGGAGCAAAAGACAAAAGCAGCTCCAACCTTAATTCCTAATCTCTGACAGTGCAGGCCCAGGAATTTAGAATTGAATAAAACTGACCACCCATCCAGGACAGCTAGAAGAATCCAAGGGCGTGAGGACCAAGTAATTAGGCATCCACAGGATTTTTTATAGCAGCTTCATGGAGATATAATTCACCTACCACAGTGTATTCACAGAGTTGTGCAACAATCATCAGTGCTCTAGAACATTGTCATCACTCCAAAAAGAAACCCCGTAGCCATTAACAGGCAATCTGCTCCTTTCCCCTTCCAGCTTCTCCCAACCCCTAATCTACTTCCTGTCTCTATGGGTTTGCATACTCTGGACATCTCATATAAATGGAATCACACAGTATGTGGTCCTTGGTAATTAGACTCTTTCACTTAGCGTAATGTTTTCAAGGTTCATCAAGTAGCATATGTCAGTTCTTTATTCCTTTTATAGCTAAAGAATATTCCATTGTGTGGGTATACCACATTTTGTTTATTCATTTGTTGAGGTGGACATTGGTAGTGTTTCCATTCTTTGGCTATTGTGATTAATGCTACTATGAACATCCATGTGCAAATTTTCGTGTGGATGTATGTTTTCAATTCTCTTGAGTATATACCTCAGGAGTGAAACTGCTGGGTCATGGGGTAACTAACTGTATGTTTAACTTTTTCGGGAACTGCCAAATTGTTTTTTCAAGGAGACTGCACAATGTTATAATCCCACCAGCAGCACATGAGGGTTCTGATTTCTCTACATCCTCACTGACACTTCCTATTTCCCATCTTATCTTGTATTATAGCCATCCTGGTGGTTATGAAGTGGTATCTCATTTTTGGTTTGATTTGCATTTCCCCAATGACTAGTGAAGTTGAGCATCATTTCATCTGCTTATTGGCCATTTGTATATCTTCTTTGGAGGCCTGTCTATTCAGATCCTTTGATCATTTTGAGTTATTTGTGTTTTTATAATGGAGTTGTAAGTGTTTTGTATATATTCTAGATATAAGTCTCTTATCAGATACATAATTCGCAAAAATTTTCTCCCATTCTGTGGGTGGTCTCTTCACTTTCTTGATTGTGTGCTTTGAAGCAGAAAAGCTCTTAATTTTGATATAGTCCCATTTATCTATTTTCTCCTTGGTTGCTTGTGCTTTTGGTGTCCTATCTAAGAAACTATTGCCTAACCCAAGGTCATAAAGATTTATACCTATGTTTATTTCTAAGAATTTTATAGTTTTAGCTCTTCTATGTAGACCTTTGATCTGTTTTGATTTAATTTTTATATATGGTACAAGGTAAAGTCCAACTTCATTCTTTTGTGTGTGGATATCCACTTGTCCCAGCACCATTTATTTAAAGGACTATTCTTTCCCCCTTGGATTGTCTTGGCACCCTTATTGAAAGTAAATTGACCATAAATGTGAGGGTTTGTTTCTGGTCCACAGCATTTTTAACTGACAGAAATGAATGGTCAGATATGAAGGGCCCACAATAGTCCCAATGTCTCAGGCTAGCATACCCAGAGGCCTCTTATCCCTCCGCTCTGCAGAGAAAGGGCACAGCCTGGGGAAACAGTAGTCACCGAAATTAAGTCTAATGACTCCAACCTGGAAGCAAATCATGTTGGAAAGTTACACGTGTTTCCAGAACCAACCTTCCTTTCTCTGAAAAGTCACACTTCCATATAGATCCCATTCATCTTTCTGAGCATGCTGCCCTGAGTTTAAGAAAAGTCTTCCCCTCTGACTGAGGCCCCTTTCCCCTTAGTTGGGCACTTCATTCAATGTTAACCCTCTTAATACTGCCCACTCTGAGTTTAAGCTGTAGTTGGAGTCCAGACTTTCAGAAAGAAGAGGAATTTACCTTCATTTTTTTTTTCTCAAAGAAAAGCCTCTTGCCCGTGACTTGTTTGCCTCACATGCAGCCTTACACTTTGAGCAGCACCCTAGCAAGTGGCGATGGATTTATCTTGAAAATGTCGTTCCCACTTCTGCTGTCAGGAGTCCTTCAATTGATGGTGAGCACCTGACAGTTGAAGCAAACTGTGAAGGAGAGAAAGAAAATCAGACCTGCCCCCTAGCTTTGGCTTTACCTAGCACCTGATGACCATGGCTCATGCTGTGAAGAGATTCTTTCTCTTGACTAGAGGAGTTTCTTGACTTGGGAAGACGGTTTGCCAGAGTGGAAAGGGGGACAGACTTTGGCTCCAGGTAACTTGGGTTTGAATCCCTGATCCTGCATTTATTTGCTATGGTGCGCATGGAGATGCACTGCTCAGAAGCCCTGTCCAGAAAGAACCCGCTGCCCAGCTGTGAGTACTGTGGTTAGTTGACAGCCTCCAGCTGTTAGCTTCTTCGGGGTCTGCGTCAGCTTTGGCGCCAAGGTCATCCTGTTCTTGGCGTGGCCCCCAGCCAATGACTGATCAAGGAGAAGATCCAAGATCCATTTCTGCCACACAGAAGATTCCTCTAGAAAGCAGTCTTTGTTCTGGAGTTCCCCTTTGGGCTGGTAGACTTTGACAGGTCTGCATGCACCATGATCTGACAGACCCCTTGCCCAACCCTGCTCCCTCCCCTTTTCTTTTACAGGTAGTGTTTCCCACTAAACCATTTTCACTTCTAACCGTTGCAGCATCTGCTCTCCAGAGAACCCAACGTGTCTCTCTCAGTGTCAGTTTCCTCTCCTGTGAAAGAGAAATAATGGCATTGTCTCACCCAGGGCTATCTGGATGAGTGGATCTAAGGTAAAATAGCTGGCACAAAATAGGCCTTCAATAAAAGGGAGCTGTTACTATTAAGAAATCTATCATTTCCACTGCTACATCCTAACTTTTGAAAGAAATAGATGGGGTATCCATAATAGCCCAAACGTGGAAATAACCTCAATGATCATCAACTGGAGAAGGGATAAATAAATTGTGGTGTTTCCATACAATGGAATTCTAATTAGCATTAAAATGTTATAGGCAACAACCCGAGTAAATCTTACCAGCATTAGATTGAGCAAAAGAGACTAGACACAAAAAATACATACTATGCGATTCCATTTTTCTGAAGTTCAAGAATAGAGGAAACTAATTAATTGGTGATGGTAGAGATCAGTGACTCAGTGGTTACCCTTGGGGGATATTGACTGGAAGCATGAAGGGGCCTTCTGGGAAGCTGTACATATTTTCTGTCTTGATCTAGATCCTGGTTACATGGGTATACACACACGCACGCGCGCACACACACACACACATGCACCATCATGAAGCTTACACTTAAGATTAAGGGAATTTATGTACTTATATATGTCATGCATCATTTTTTTAAAAAGGGGAAAATAGGAATTTTTTATTATTAGCATATATACAAGTAAGTTTTTTAACTCAAAATGCAGGCAAATAGAAAAATATCACCTATGGCCCCCCTCCCCCGAAGAAAACCACTGGAGACATTTTAGATATTGCATTGCACTCTCCAGCTCTCCTATCCCTCCCCCTCTCTAGGGTGCCACTTTGGTTCATGGAGAAAGGAAGTTCCACCATCACTTCGACTTTCTTAGGAGTAGTGCTGGGAGGATTATTTCTAGGCTCACTTTCTAGCCTCTATTTCAGTCCTTCCCCAGATAGAACCTGAAGCTAAAAATGCCAAAATTTCAATTTCCTAACCTGCACATCATCCCCACACTGCAGCTGGGATCCCCTAGGCCTCTGGATCCGTTCTATCACAGTACGTATCAAGCGCTCGGATTCACTGGGTCTTTTGTCTTAAGAGGAGTTGAAACACTAACTCAGGCCCCAAAGGGCTTTCTGATGGGAATGGAGCTCACTTTCCCCAAGGCTGAAATGATCCAGGTGCAGAGTAGCCAAGCTTTTTGCCTATTTTTGTGTGAGTTGTAGGAGAAAGGCATTTTCCAGATTGCTTAGATGACCACAGACTGTCGAAGTGACCCTGCAGGGAGCATCTCAAGAAAGACTTTAATCAAAACCAGGCAGCTGGAACACAGAGGCTTCCTTCTTAGACAACTGGTCCTCAAAGTATGGTAGTCAGATCAGCAGTGTCAGCATTACCATCATCATCACCTGGGAACTGGTTATAAATGCAAATTTGGGGCCCCCAGCATAGACCTGGTGATACAGAGACTCGGGGGGTGGGACCTGGTCATCTATGTTTCAACAGCCCTCCAGGTGATTCTGATGCAGTCTCACGTTTAATAACCTTAGTTCTGGAGGTTTGTAAATTCCACTGCCAGAGAAGGCAAGAATTTACTCACATGTGCTCTTTCATGCTCACAACTGGTGCACTGTGTCTTTAGCATGACTTAGGGGAATGTGCCAGGTCCATGTAACTTCAAAGTTTCATGTTCTTTATATCTTGAACTCAAGGAAATGCATTCCTTGTTTCTCTGTTAGCTGAACAAAGATGAAATATAGCCCAATGTTCCCCAACAAAAAGATTTATTAATTTGTACTAATGACTGTTTAGAGAAAACCATAAAAACCAATGTCCTTGTTGAGTGCTCCTTCTCGAGGGCAAAATGTGGATGTTATCTGTAAAATCAACAAATTTGTCACCAAAGTGAAATGTTATCTTTTCCCAAGGATTTTCCCAGGCAGTTCAAGGCCTCAAGGACTAGACAGCCTCCTCCCTCCCCATGATCAGATGAAGAGGGTTAGAGTTTGCAGCCATAACTCAAATGCTTTAAGACAGCTCAGATGTAAGTTTGTTTTCAGGTTAGTAGTTTTGCTCAGACCCAGCTGAAGAAAGGAGACTCTGAACCTGTTGAAAGCCTTAAAGAATCCCTACAGACCTTTGCCTCCTTAAGATATGAATAGTGCAGTGATCTCTTGGCTAGGACAACAAAGGTAAAGGCAAAAGCAAAGATAGACAAGTGGAATTGCATCAAACTGAAAAGCTTCTGCATGGCAAAGAAAGCCATCAATGGAGTAAAAAGGCAGCCTATGAAATGGGGGAATATATTGGCTAACGTTTATCTGATAGGGTTTAATATCCAGAATATATAAGAAACTCCTAGAACTCAGTAGCAAAAACAAAACAAAACAGAAACAAAGAACCCAATTTAGAAATGGGCAAAGGACCTGAATAGACATTTCTCCAAAGAAGACATACAAATGGCCAACAGGTCGTGGAAACTAATTTGACAATAAACTATTTGAAAAAAAAAAAAAAAAGCAAATGGCCAACAGGTCTATGGAAAGATGCTCAACACTACCAGTCATCAGGGAAATGCAAATCAAAACCACAATGAATAATCACTTCACACCTGTTAGAATGGCTGTCATCAAAAATGAAAAGATAGCAAGTGTTAGCAAGGGTGTGAAGAAATCGGAACCCTTGTGAATTGTTGGAACATAAAATGGTTCAGCCACAATGAAAAACAGTATGGAAGTTCTTCAGAAAATTAAAAATGGAACTACCGTATGATCCAGCAGTCACACTTCTGCATATTTATCCAAAAGAATTGAAATCAGTATCTCAAAGAGATATTTGGATTCCCATGTTCATTGCAGCATTATTCACAATAGTCGAGATGTGGCAGCAGCTTAAATGTCCATTGATGAATGAATGGGTGAAGAAAATGTGGTATATACATATAATGGAATATTATTCACCCACAAAAAAGAAGGAAATCCTGCCATTTTGAACCTAGAGTGCATTATGCTAAGTGAAATAAGCCAAACACAGAAGGACAGATATGATGTGCTTCTACTTATATGAGATATCTAAAATGGTCAAACTCAAAGAAGCAGACAATAGAATGATGATTGCCAGGGGCTGGGGAGGAGAAGGAAATGGGAAGTTGCTAATCAACAGTAGCAAATTTCAGTTAAGCAAAATGAATAAGTTCTAGAGTTCTGCTGTACAACATTGTGCTGTCGTTAACAACACTTTATTGTACACCTAAAAATTTGTTAAGAAGCTAGATCTCATGTGAAGTGCTCTTACTTCAACAAAAAGTATTAACTATGTTAGCTATAAAATTTATAAAATATATGATACTATTTATAATATATAAAATATATAATTTATAAATATATGCTATTATGTATAAAATAAGCTAGAGATCTGAAAGCAAAACCGAAGGTATGACCAGTAGTATACTGTTAAATGCTTAATAAGATGCTCTCTGAAAATAAAATCTATCTATATATATTGATTATAAATGTGTGGCACACAATTTACAAATAATAATAAAGTCTGTAATATTAATTATTACAAATTTCACCAAATAACTCTTACAGCATGCTTTTGTTGATTTTTCCCTTACTCTTGTATGGGTAGTCAACCTAAGGTGGCAATTTACAAACAAGTGTGATTCTAACATGAGTATTGGTAGATTTGTTTGTTTATTTATTTATTTATGTATTTATTAAATAGTTTATTGTCAAGTTGGTTTTCATATAACACCCAGTGCTCACTTATATTAATGACTAAGACAAAACTGAAACAACAGAATGCATGTTGAAATGTCACTTGTTCACATCGGGGTTGTGAGTGACTTCTTTCCTAAATCTGGTAATAGTTTCTGAATACTGGAAGAATATTTCCTACCTTTTTTGTATTCTCTAAAATGTAACAGCTACGGAGATAGTGCAATTTTAAGTTTAATCTGTAGTACTAACATTTCTCTATCAGTTTCTTAAGTCCAGACCAAGGGTCATCAAAATTTTTCGGCAAAGAGCCAGATGATAAGTATTTTAGGTTTTGTGGCCACATAGGGTTTCTGTTATATATTCTTTTTCAGGTTTTTTTTTTTTTTTTTACAACTCTTTAAAAATCTAAAAACCATTCTTAGCTTGTGAGCTGTACAAAAAAAACATGCTATGGGCGGAAGTTCGCAGACCCTTGATCAAGACAATCAAAAATAATAGATTAAGCACTGATTTGTAGCATTTGATAATTTCCATGATGTAAATACTCTTACAACATGGCTGATTTCAAACTACCAACTTGACGTCACTGAAGGTGGAGTTGCAAAGAGATGAACAGTTGCGAAACATATCATTTCCGCTTCTGGATACGAAGGACAAAAATATCGTCAAGAGCACGGATCATAGTATAGTGTAGTGAAATAATTAGGAAGTGATGAGTTTTGAGTATTTATTAGCTTTCTTCTTAATCTTGTTTATTTAATAGTAAGTTCCCATAATTTCATTTTTAATAATGGCTATATTTAACAGCCACAGTTTCTGAAAATTTTCATAATCGGCTCTCACAAGGTGATATGAACAACTACTGTGACTACACCAAATTTCAACCTGTTTGCTTTGGTTCTACTGGATAAAAAGAGAATTTTCACTCAATTTAGTCTATTATTCCGTGTAACAAAAGGATTTACTACAAGGTTTCTTTGAATCTGGCAGTTTCCTTGGCTCTTCTAAAATAGGAAATGATTTTAGATGTTATTTTTACATATTTTCAAGAAGAGGTCTGTCTCTATTCTCAACAGCTTCCTGACTACCTTTTGCTTCTAAATAATAAGAACTATTTAAGGGAAAAGGGAACTACTATGTTGTGGTTTTAAGAAAAGCACATGCTTTGCTCTTTCAGAAGTAATTACACAACAGCTCTGCTCATAAACTGGGGAAGAGTTAAAATAGCTTTTCCAAGGTCCCTCCCAAGGCTGTGATTTTCCTCTCCTCTATCTGCTCAGGTAATAACCACTCATTGTACTCATTCATTTATTCAGCTATTTGAGCGTCAGCCACTGCATTGAGCTCTGGAGTCGTAGCAGAATGCAAGAGAGACATGGACCCAGCTGAATCAATAATTGCACAGATCATCATTTACTTAGACTTTTCATAAGTGTATTAAAGGACATCGTATAGCATGGGCGCCTGAACTATTTGGGGAGGTTCGGGATGTGATATTTAACCTTGACACCTGAAGAATGAGTAGAAAGCCAGGCAAAAGAGGAGGGAGAACAAAGTAGAATAGCCTTCCTCCTAGGTGATGAGGACGGGAGAGCATAAACAGATATAGAGTATATCTTTGGTATTAAAGTTTCATGGGAGGCAGCAATTTGGAAAAAGTGTCCTTTAGACACACTCCACTGGGAGGAGGGGAGGCAATAATGGAAAAGCAGTTGAGAAACATTGGTCTATGTAAAGAACTTGACATTTTTGAGCTGTTACAGTAGCAGTGCTAGGGTAAAGATGCTGGCTTCCTCCTTCGGGGACTGATGATGTCCCTACCTGCAGGCTCCTGAGCCTGATACTACCACAGGAAGTTAGCGCACTCCCAGTTTTCAACAACTCTGGAGATTTCCCCCTATTATTTTTCAAATACTACCTGTTCTCCATTCCCTCTATTCTCTCCTACTGGAAACTTGTTAGGACTTCTTATTTTATCCTCCAAGTAGTTTCAAGTCTCTTCCATTATCTTCCACATCTTTATTCCTCTGCTTTGCATTCCGGATGATTTCCTCAGATCTATCTTCTAGTTCACTAATCCTCTCATCAGCGGTGTCTCATTGGCTGTTTACTTCATCTATTGTGTTCTTTTTTTCCATTTCCATGCCTATAGTTCGGTTCTTCTGCAAGTCCACCCATATTTTTTAAACTGTTCTGTTTTTGCCTTGTAATTCATATTCCTTTTCTAAAAATCTTTTGAACATTCTAAGCATATTCATTTTAATTTTTTTTTCAAGTTTGTTTATTTTGAGAGAGAGTGTGTAAATGCACAAGCAGTGAAGAGGCAGAGAGAGGGAGACAGAGAATTCCAAGTAGTCTCCATGCTGTCAGCACAGAGCCCCATGCAGGGCTTGAACTCACCAACTGTGAGATCATGATCTGAGCTGAAATCAAGAATTAGATGCTTAACCGACTGAGCCACCAGGTGCCCCAGCACACTCATTTTAAAGCCCCTTTCAGATTTCTCTATTAGCTGTGGCTCCTAAGAGGTGAATTTTCCCATTTATTGTGCCAGTCTCATGGTGGTTTTATTTCCTCATAGACTTAGCAAGTTTGAGTTATAAATTCATTTTCAGAGTCATAATTACAAACACAGACTCATACTATACTACCTGGGTTTGAATTTTGGTTCTATCACTTAGCTGTGTGACTTCAGGCAAATTTCCTAATCTCTCTGTTCCTTAGTTTCAGTATCTGTGAGATAGGGCTGTTCTAAGAATGAGCTAATATAAGCAAAGCACTTAGTATAGTGTCTAGCACGTAATTAAGCAAATACTGTTATTTAGCAATAATTACTTTACCTGGGAGACCTGCCTGCCTGTGTACCCTGGGTTATGTGACTCTCTCCCTGCGCTCCCCTCGAGGTGGCCAGTACACTTCTGAACTGCTTTTTGTTTTCCTATTCGTATCCCTATTTATGAGTTACCCTTCCAGCTGCTGGCTTTCTGTAGGAGTTCAGATCCTACTCCCATCCCCACTCTACCATTAATACCCCACACCCAGGATGCATGTCTACTTTTGATTCCTCAGTAGCCTGCATATAAATGTCAATTCCTGCTCACTGCTGTGGCTTTGAGCTACCTCTTCACTTCTGGCACTAGACTTTGTTTGGCTTTGCTTTGGGTCTCTACTACATATTGAAAAATATTTGCTTCATCCTTCAAAATCGTCTATATATTCACTAATCCATTTGGCAGAAATATTAATTGTGATATTATGCTCAGGGCACCTTGCTAGATTCTACAAGAGAAAGAAAAAAATCCAGTTTCTTCCCCCGGGTAGCTGACACCCAAATATATAAAGCTATGCAAAGTCAGTTACTATCATAGTGCTGGTTTGTTTTGTTTTGTTTTTATTTTTTATTTTAATTCCAGTTAGTTAACATACAGTGTTATGTTGGTTTCAGGTATACAATACAGCGATTCACCACTTGCACACATCACCTGGTGCTCGTGATGATGAGTGCCCTCCTTAATCCCCATTACCCATTTCACCCCTCTCTCCTCCCCCTCCCCTACATACTGAATTTATTTTTAAACACCGTGTTTGGAGTGGAGGAGGGGCTTTCCTGCAGCAGACAGCTCAAGCAACCAAGATGACCAGAAATATCCCTGATTGTTGTTTCTCAAGAAGTTTACCTCTTATTTGGACATGAGATCGTTGAGAGAACCCGAGACAAGATGGGACATGTTTTATTTGCTTTTGTATCCCATGTCTAGCATAGATCCTGATACATTTGACATACGTTTGCTGAATTGAGAAATGAAAGAGTACATTGGCAACAGCAAGCACTGTAAGTGGCCAGCTCACGGCTTGGTTTCTCCAAGAATTACCACCACTGCCACCACCACCATAGTACCCCCCCTCCACCCTCCTTGTCACTGTGAATGAGCTCTGTCAAAGCAATATGGTTTCTAACAAATGAAAGTACGGATAATTCATTTAATCAGTGACTGTCTCAAGGGCAAGCACCAGATGTGGGTTTCTTTTACTCTCAAAGCAAAATACTAAACTAGAAACACTGCAGAGACAACAGATTATTCTGATTTTCAGACTGTTTTTTTTTTTTTAAAAACACCAGGGTAAAATGTTAAGCAGGTAGCTGATGCAATCTGGCAAAGTGAGTGTATAGCTCTATTTATATAAAGACACACACATATATCAGGCCATCAGCAGTATTTGTATAAACAGTGACTCTCCTATGAAGGTAAAAGCCACCCCCCTTCAGTTCCAGTGACTGAGATACATTTTTCCAATCCTGGGGGCAAATACAGACACAGCAAGTTCCTTCTTCCCCTTGGATATTTGGCAGGCACAGCAACTCGGCCTCTGTTGCCACATTCCCTTGAGGTTTTATGACTCTGTACATATGGCCTGTGTGAAGGCTTCACTTAGGTCACCTTATGCCTTTGGTGGCCAGCATGGTGTATGACGATTCAGGAGGACCCTGGTGTTTCCCAGATGGGTCCAGATCTGGCCAGGCAATTACTGCCCTCCAGCTGGGAAATGTGACGCCAGGGTGATGAAGTGGCTGCCGAGAAGGAGGCAGTTTGACTCTGAATCTGGTCTGTTCTTTATTTAAATCCAGAGATTGAACAAACACACACACACACACACACACACACACACACACACATGTACACACACATGCGCGCGCGCGCGCACACACACACACACACACACACACACACACTTCCCCAACTGCAGGGGGCTGTTCTTTAGGATTTCATGTGGGATTCCCCTGCACACATATTTCCTAAGCTAATCTCCTATCCTGTCCCCTGTTTACTTGCCATCTTATCATTCTCTCTTCCTTTGCTCTCCTACTTATTTCCTTATCATTACTTTTAACCCTCTGGGAGTCACCACTAACCCAGATGGTCTGTTTAAGGCCCTTTGAGACAGAGATGGGGCCCCTAAATCCTTTTCCTGTGTGAGCTGCTTTGCTTCATTCTCTCCCATAGCCACAGAGAATCCTGTCTTGGGGCCTCGATTCTGAGGGAAAATGGATTCGTGGGAGTGGCTCCGCTGCTGGTGATACACCACTACCACCGGGGTGGACGTGGTCACTTATAAAGGAGAGTACTGGAATAAATTTGGTCCTAACCACAGCAGCCCTCATAACGCATCCTTCCTTCCATCAACACACCTACTGTTCACTATGGCTTCCAAGGCAGCAGAGAAAGAACATGGGCTCTGTATTTCGGCAGATTTGGGTTCAAATTCCACCTTCAGCAGTGAATAGGTGGGTGACCCTGGGCTAGTCACTTTCCCTGCCTGAGCCTCTGCTTCTCGAGCTATAAAGTTGGAATCAAACGCCATAAATGTGCAAAGTGCTGGACATATCCTAGGCACTCTATACATAGGAACGATGACTGTGACAGACTCAGATGATGGTCATCGTCCTTGGTCCTTCTGGTCTAACCCAAGACAGGGATTCTCCTATTTTCTCAGAATTAAAAGGAGGATCTTAAACACTCACAAAGCACCTTCTCACAGAGCACCCATCCCCTCCCCAGTGCTGAGAGCTGAGTGTTGTACTAGTTCTCTGAGCTCTGGGAGAAACAGCAGACAGATCTACGCCTGCCCTCAAGGGGCCCCAGCCATCTAAACTAGCAGATAGGATGAAAATGTAAACATGGGAGTTAGTTTTCAACATACGAATGAGGGGGGGAGCACAAACATTTAGTCCATAGCAACTGGCATCTGCTAAGTCATTCCCTATAGACCACAAGAGCTATGGGAATGCAGCACAGGAGGGCTGCTGTGGATAAGAAGTCTTCCTGGAGGAGGCAGGGCTTGAGCTGAGACTCAAGGGGCAAGATTTGAACAGAGCATTAGAAGAAGTGGGGGCTCTGTGGATGCATGCTGGGCGAGACTGGGAGGCAGGCACAATTATTATTTCCATTTTACACATAAGCCAATGAAAGTCTAGATAAGCCTGGAGACTCCTCCAAGGCCACTCAGCAAGAAATTGGCAGTGCTAGGATTTAAGCAGAGAGGTGTGTCTCATGTTGAAGGCTGTGTTGAAAGCTGGCTGCAACAGAAAAAAATGGGCTTTTGTTGGAGAGTAGGAAATAGGGAGCTATTGATGATGTTTTAGGGAGGAATGACATGATGAAGGCAGCAGCAGATGTTTAGGGGAAGATTCTAGCACTTAGGTCAGTTAGGAAGCAGTTACGGTAACTTAGGGGCATTGAAGGCCTGACCTGGGGGCAGGGCACAGGCTTGACAACATGAGGCAGAGCGACAGACTGGCAGGGGAGGGGCTTAAAGAATCAAGTCTGAGGGCCAGAATGCTGGGCAGTGCCACTGCTGGAAATATTGAGAAGATGGGCTGATTTGAAGATCTCTGTTTCTATAAATCAGGGCCTGATTTCCTTTACTATTATTGCCATCAAATCTTTTCATTGAAAAAAACTACTGTATACCAAGAGGAAACCAACACATTCAGAATATGGGATACACTATGACACAACTGCCCTGAACTCTTCTAAAGGTCAATGCCACACATACACAAGCAAAATCAAGAGCGTGCACTGACATAGATTAAACAACACCAAAGAGACATAAATAAATGCAATGCACAGACTTTGAATTTGGATTCTTCTTCTGGATTAAAAACAAAACAAAAACTTCTAAAACACATTTTGAGGCTGTTGGGACAATTTGAACGTGGATTGGAAAGTGGATATTAGATTATTTCGTAGGTGTAATAATGGTCTGAGATGAGGAGGGGAAATTTCCTTATTTTTAGGACAAGAATTCTGAAGGAATCTAGGGTAACGTATCGTGATGCCTGTAACTTACATTCAAGTGGTTCAACAAAGAAACACACGCACGTGCACACACATACAAGTATATGACGTGTATGTCAAAAAATGTTCAATGTGGAACCTTGATAGGTATATGCGTGTGTGTTCGTTGCACTACTGTATCGATCTCTTTGTATTTTTTAGAATTCAGAAAATGAAAATTTGGGGAAAATAATTCATGAACATAATGAAAACTTAAAACAGTACAGAAGGGTATGTGGTGAAGCTCTCTACCCCGGGCACTCAGTACTACCTTCCCAGAAGCAACTACTGTTCACATTTCCTGAAATTGTCTCTGTATTTACCAGCCTATATATGTATTTGTAGATCACTTAAAAAAAATAGTTGGGTTCATGCTAGAAATCTTTTTGTTAGCTACAGTAGACTCTCTCATGTATGCAACTGGGGGAGAGTTGGTCAGTTAACTAAAAATCAGTTAAAGCAGAAGCCCCTGGACACGCTAAGGGGAAGACATGACAGGGTGTCCAGTGGCAGTGTCTTTTACAGAAGGCGTGGACAGCATCCTTTAATGCTGAGAGGTGGCTCTCAGAGGCCAGGTAAGCAAGCTTCCACTGTCCTGTCGGCAGCTTGCTTTTTTTTTTTTTTTTTTTTCAAATCACTTCACAAGCCTTCTTTGGGAATTGTTCATATGCCTAAGTGTAGACCTGTCTCATTCTCTCAGCAGTGTTTTGGATGCATTGCTTTTAGAATGAGTATGGGTTTAATCATATTGTGCTTAAGGCAATGGGGAGACAGCACCCGGGTGGATATTGCTTGGGCTTCCTGAAGTTGCTTGATCCTAGACATCACTTGGGTATTTTTTGAACAAGCGTTCGAGCTTGAGCCATGCTGCCCTAAGCGGGTGGAAAAACACGGCTGGCGCCGAGTGGCAGGACTGCTCTGAGGGATGGCAGTTCTGTCAGTGGTGCTAGTGAAAGACATGAGAAATCGACAGGGAGCAGGCAAGGTGCCAAAGAAATGCTGAGGTCCAAGGACAGAGCCCACAAACTCCCATAGTGTCTCCCCCCACCAGAGATGATCTGCTTCGCGGTACACAATCAAGGTTGGGGAGGGGGGTTCACATTTCCAAAGCATGTGCCACGTTGACTATGAAGACTGCCAGCACCTGGGCATGTTCAGATCCCACGCTCGAAGCAAGGCTTCTCCCTGCAAATGGGAAAGATGTGATTGGAAAATGTGATTCGAGAAATCAGATCTGGGATTGAACTGAAATTGCCTGAAAAATGAAAGCATTGGCACAATTAACAAAAAGGGACTGGATTCCTTTATTTGTTTATTTTTTTTGCAGCTAAATCCTGCACAGCTTGCAAACCTTGGGAGGCAGCCATCCTATTATCATTCCTGATATGGACTTGAATTTCTAAGAAATGCCTTTTTTTTTTTTTTTTTGAGAACTGTGGAATTGAACCTCCACTACAAGCTGTCCTAGGAGTCCCAGTCACAAAGTTTCAGGAACAATGCTGAGATAAGAGCGAGAGCTCTGGGGTCTTGAACGCCCACAGACCCATAAAGCTGTGTACTGACCGCAAATGGGTCCCTTTAGGAGTCCTGAAAACCCAGACCTGCATCTAAAGCGCCCTCTGAATTGGGACTAAGTAGAGTAGGCAGCCAGATCTCTATGTCATCTGAGGGACCCAGAACGCCAGAGGACCCCACTGGCTTGTCACGCTGCCTGAAACGTTCGCATTGCAATGTAAAGCACCGAAGTCCCTGTCTTCTCTAAAGCAAAATGTCTCAGAGGTAAGGACATTCCCCCATCTTTGAAGAAGATCAGCTTTTTACTTAGAGCAGAAAACCAAATGGAGAAGGGAGGGCAGTGATCAGTCTAGTCTTTGGTGTGAGCCCGGAGGGTAGGCACAGGATGCGCCAAGGAAGGGATGCCAGGAGGGCCCAGGGCCTGCCAACGTGGCCCCGGAGTCATTGCTAGAAGCTGTGGAAATGAGGGGGGTGAGGCATGGGGCCCGGGGAAAGGCAAAGTCAGCCAGGGCCTGGGCCAAGAGTATTGTATGTGGCCCCACAAGCCCACGCTGGCTCTAACAATTGTGACATTGGGAAGCCATCACCACAAGTCTCCATTGCCCTAACTCTGCGGTTACCATGACCATTCGGGGTGCGTGCATTGTGCATCTTCGGTGAGCTCGCTCAACCCACAGGCACTTACCCATGTCCCATTATTTGGTAGCACAAGTAGATGGACCACAGTGGCAGGGGACAGCCACAGATCTCACAGGTGAGGGTCTTGCAATACATGTGTTCCAACTCTGCTAGGTCTCTTAAGAAATCTACAATTCTGATTTTTTTTAAACTTTTAACTGCCCCTCCAACACTCTTTAAAGCACATACTACGTGTCAAGTGCTGGAGTAAGCACATCAGATGTATCGTTTATCTATCTAATCCTGACCACAACCCTGGGATGTAGGTGCTATCATTAAGTTTACTTTATAGATGTGGAAACTGAGGCACTGAGAGATTAAGCAACTTGGCCAGCACTTCTCACCTACTTAGTAGACATCCAGAAGTCACCTGGCCTGCTGGAATCTTTGAGATTACTTTTCCTAACTCACACTCACTTCTGAATTGTCTCTTCCTGTTGATTCAGCTCCTATAGGGAGAGGTTTTTCTGCAAAATGAGGTTGCCTGGCCAGCCTCACCACTGACTTGGGGACAGTCACCTGTAGAATCAAAGAAAAGAAATAACCAACCTCACTAGGATTGGCCACAAACTTCAAACTCCGTTAGAAGGACCCCAAAATGTCTCTGAAAACCAATAGTCAGATCACTGACCTGACCACCAGAGAGTGAAAAAGCACGATCGTAGCAACTGTCCATCCATTTGAGCTACTTGACCTGCCGATTTGGGTTTGTTTGTTTGTTTTCTGACAAAAGCCTTCAGTTACCCCAGCAATTCTGGTCTAGGCTCCTCTCCGAGTCTGCCTAAAGTAACTAGATAGCTGCATCTGGGTCACTGTAACCCAAAAAGGCTTAATTAAAATCAGGAAATGTGCCCAGTCTCCTCTTCTGCGATGCTATAAAGTCTAGATATGGCAAATTAGCTTGTGAGGACATAGAAGCATAAAATGAGCTTCGGGCACAGCATAATCATTTGGAACACACACACACACCCGTCAGTATAAATTGAGAAATAAGAAAAGGGAAGTATTTGGCTCTAGATGACTTTCCTTTTGTAAAGACTATAGACAAAGGGGTTTGTCTACTAAAGATACTTTGTTTGGGTCTGGGGAGAGCGATGTCCAGCCCACAGGGCCTCAGGCAGGATTTTGCGTGGCGGATGTGTAGGTGGGTGGGTGGGGAGGGTCAGGTGGGTGATGACTGATGGGATGAGGGCATGAGGAGGACAGTGGGAGAAGGGGGGGGCAGAAGGAGAGGGCGACAAGGGACTGGAAAGGGAGCAGGCACAAAAGAGAGAAGAGGAACAGCAGAGATATTTGTAGTAGGGGAGGTGAGGGGAGGGCCTTGGCCGCCTGGCAATCTGCTCGCCATCTTGATGAAGTAATTTCCTGTTTATCAGATCCCATTGGGGCATCAGAGGTCTTACACCAATGACTTATCCAATAATGGGCACTTACCCCCTTGACGTATCAATACTTTTGTAACTCCAGTTTGGAGACAGAGCTTTTCAAAATATATTCATAGTCCATTGCTTTCTGAAACAAAAACGTCCTGAATTACCTTTTCTGGAAATTGTGGTAAAATAGGCAAGGAGTTTGCTCATGAACATTGGTTTCATTCTTTTAGCAAATAATTATTAAGGGTTTTCTATATGCCAAGCACTATGCCAGGTTCCTCCATGCGAACACTGGTGGACACCATAGGCCTGGGCCTGGAGCCTTCTAAAGGATGTTGTTCTGCCTGTAGTTTACCCCATTTTGAGGGTGTCATAGGATCAATGCTACTACTTCTAAACTGGGCTGTGATGCAGGTCTTAGGAATAAGTTGGGTTGTTTGCCCTTACAGTTTAAGGTTCAAGACTGTGGTGCTGGTCCCTCCCAATGCCAGCTGTCAATTCATGCTGTTGTCGCTACATTCCTTCTCATCTGCCATGTAATTTAACACATATTTGCCTGGGCTGGGGCCTTGCAGTGGCTTGTCTCTTCCACAGAGTACAGTGTATGTAATTTGTGACGGTGGTCATTCAGCAGCATTTCTTCTCCCCTCGCCCCACCCCCACCCCCAATTCTAAGCGGCAGGTCTAGTTGAGGTTGCTAGAAGTATAGCTTCTGGAGAAGCGAGGACTTACAGTGGTCAGTGGTGTGCTGGTAAATGTTTAACCATTGGCTCTCTCGGTTGGTGGGGGAGAGGGGTGCCGATTTATAGTGTTTGCTGATTTCCATGGTGTAAATACTCCCACTGTGGGCAGTTTCAAGCTCCCAACGTGGTGTCACTAAACAGTGAGTAGAGAAGCACACCCGTGCGCCGTTGTACAGTATGCCCACCACACAGACACAGCAGATGGTGGTAAAGTGTAGCAAAACAATTAGGAAGTGATGAACATTGAGTATTCATTAGCTTTCATATAACTGAATTGTAAGTTTACATACTTTAATTTTTAATAATTACTGCATGTAACAAATCAACTCCCAAAATTCACGTTGAACGATTGACCAGTTCGCTATCAGCTGAGTGGGGTGCTACCTCACCTTGCTTCGAGGCTTTAGCAGTGGAAAGAGAAGCTAATTAGACAGAGCCCCAGGGCCCTCACCCCAGCTTTGCCCAGGGCATCCCCATTGTATTCATTTTATGCATAATGGGATTCTGTGTCTGAACAAAGGCTTCCAGTATTTTTTAAATGTGGTTTGTGTGTGTGTGTGTGTGTGTGTGTGTGTGTGTGTGTGTGTGTGTGTGTGTGTTTGAAAGGCACCTAACCTGATTTAAAGTGAGATCCCTTCCAGGCATATTTTACTCTGTAACACACGAGTGTAGAAGCCTCTAAAGTTCTTTCAAATACAAAGGGATGAATTTCTAAAGGGCAGATTTCCAAGAAGGGAGAGGGCGCCCTTAAAATTGACCTGTTTTATATTTTGTATTCTCCTTCAAAGATCTCTGGATTTCAGTAGACGGCTGGGTTACCCCCAAGTTCCCAATAGTATATCTTTCTTTTTCTTTATACAACACAGTTTTCTTTGAGTAAAAACTAAAAACTTTTCTTAGCACATGTTTGGTTGCTCTTCCACTGAATGCAAGCTTTTCAGCCATGGAAATGCATGGAAGGGGCTGCAGGAGTTATGGATATGACACAATCCTTTTCTGAAGACAAATTCACCCTCCTTAGCCTGCCAGAGAAATTATTTTTCCAGGAAAACTAAACAGTAAGCACATACTTGGATGTTCCTTTCAGGCAAGAGAAGAGCCCTTTCTATCCCATTAAGGTCAGGCAATTGCCCAAATGATTTGCTTCACTGCCTATCATAACGGGGAGTGTGGGACAGAACCAGCAAGGGCCCACACTCATCTCTCTCCATCCAGCAGTCACAGTGGAGCAAAGTTCATAGTCACAGGCACTCTCTGAAGCCTGCAGTCAGAGAGGCTGAGGCTGGGGCCACTCGGGAACCTCCCCTTGCTACACACACACACACACACACACACACACACACACACACACACCCCACCCCCTATACGTTCTCACAGCTCAGTTCAGCAGTTCATCAGGGTCAGTGTTCTAGGACCAAAAGTGAAATGATGGAATATCGTGCATGGAAGCTGGTGGCCTAGGACCATGGGATGAGGCACAAAGGTGAGCTTCCTAGCCAACAGCCAGGTCTGCAGGGTCCACACTGCTCAAATGCAGCTATAGAGCCAGCAGCCCAGGAGCTGGGGGGACAGTGTAGCTAGGCCTAGGGGCATACTCCATAGCTTTGCCTCTCAGGTTCGTTCCCTGCTCCTGACACCAGCAGCTACCTCCCTTTGTTCCCTTTTCACTGAGAGTGATGGCTTCCTATCCAAAGGCTCCAACTGTAAGGAGGTATGAATTCATGCCCAACACATAAAACAGACTCAAAGCCAAGCTCTGTCCAGTCTAGGCCAAGTTAGGTGATAAATCTTGCTCAATTCCCTGGTCCGAATACCTTTGGCTACCTCTGCAAGCCCAGTCTATTCTTGATCCAAGACCCTTTGGCCAAGGTCCCTGCGCAGTCGGCACTTTTCTCCTCTTCTCTGTCCAAGCTGAGCTCACTCTCCCCTGGCTCCCCCCAAAGTCCTTCACTTTCAGAATCGGAATTTTTTGAACCCAAACTTCCTCTCTTACAAAATTCTCTTCTTTTACCTCTAACTTTATCCCAGCCTAGGCTCCTAAATTCTCACGAGTCTTCCAACACTTGAATTCTGGAGGAATCTGGTTTCTCTAGGGGAATCAGAGAATCTCCTGATTTATTTAGTAACATCCAATGGCTGGTATCACGTATAGATCATCTACAGAAATCTCAGAGTGAATCACTTGCTCTTGACCTTGGAGAGTGGTTTGGAATATAAATGCAAGCCACCAACAAAATACTGCCTTGTCAATGCACCAAACGAAGAGAAAGTTAGCTTATCTTTCAGAAGTCCCCAGAGCATTGTGGACTTGCTGAGTAAGTGTAATTAGAAAAAGGAAAAGGAAGTCAAGGATAAATTCACATGTAGCTGAAGAAGTCTCATGATAAAGTGAATTTTTCCCAAGGTTGCCAGAAAGCAAGTCTTGCAACCTTTGGGAAATGGTGAGTCCAAGAATTTCCAAAGACTCCCCCACCCTTCACCTGGCCAAGGCCTTGATATCACTAACGAGCTCTGACTGTTCTACTCCAGGCTCAAGAAGCAAGCTGCTTTTCATTGCTACTTTCCAAAGTGTGCTCATATCCATTATCTCACTTGATTGTTACCATGACCCTGTGAGGTAGGTAGGATAACTGTTAGTTTTCCCCAGGCTTGCTTCTGGAAGATTCCCAGGAGTCAGATTTTGCACAATAGTAAGTTGACAACGTTGGCTCCATTTTCGCATGCTAACAAAACCTGGCCTGGTCTAATCCTTATGTAAAGGGAAGATTCATCATGCAACATTGACCAAAGCCAGGCAGAGAGAAGCCTGATCATAAAGGAATGACAGGATCAGGGGGACAGTGATCTTGAAAATTTTCATAATTCTACTCCTCCCTCCCCTTTCTGGAGCTAAAACCAAGGCTTTTGAATGGGGAGGGCTTGTGTCACCTTCAAGCTACACAAGCCTTACTTGAAGACTGCACGCTAAGACCAAATTTCTGTATATTTAGCTATATTTGATCAATGCTTACCAAATATTCAAGTGCCCACTGTGGACCCAGCTCTGTGGGAGCACAGAGAAGTATGAGATGTGGGTCCTGATCTCCAGGAGCTCACAGATTTTCTGGGAGCTAAACTTGTCCACACTAGACAGCAATGCACAGTAGCCAAAGGGATGAGGAGAAAGTCAGTGGGATTGATGGAGCCAGGGGAGGCATCCCAGAGAGTCAGAACGGAGAGGCCATTAGGAGCATGCGTTCTGGGTTGGGCAGTAAACACAGCTTCGAATTCCAGATCCACCATCACCAGCAAGGTGAGCCTTGAGCAAATCACTATACCCAGTCCATAAAATGGGATGGACGTTTAGAAATACTTCTTATTTAAGGCTACTGAGAAGATTAAATGAGCACAATACCTGGCATGTGACAATGAACACTGTTGAGCGTTCAACAAATGGTATTAACGCCCTATGTAATTTGTAATGTTTATTTCTTTTTGAGAGAGAGACAGACAAAACATGAGCAGGGGAGGGCCAGAGAGGGAGGGAGACACAGAATCTGAAGCAGGCTCCAGGCTCTGAGCTCCTCAGCATAGAGCCCGACGTGGGGCTCGAATTCATGAGCCACAGGATCATGACCTGAGCTGAAGTCGGACACTTAACCGACTGAGCCACCCAGGTGCCCCCATTAAGGCTCTATTTAAGCTGACCTTTGAAGAACAGGACAAGACTTGGAGACACTGAGGGAGAGAGACAGGAAAATCTAAGGCACTGAATTAAAGGCACTGAATTAAAAAGGAAAGGTATATGAGGATGCTGAGAATATTGGTCTTACTAAAGCAGAGGGTACATATTAAGGGAGCAGGAAAAAAAGAAACTTTGTTAGGTCGGGTGCAGCTAGATGGTGAAAGGCCTTACCACCAAGCAGAGGAGTTGAGACTGGATATGATAGGAAGTGAGAAGCCACCGGAGACCTGAAAGCAAGAGACTAACTTGAGGATAGTGGTCTTAGAGTAATACCAGACTGTGGTGTGCTCAGTGACTTGGAGAGGGACTGAGGGATAGCCACTGCTTCAGGTATGAGCTGACATAGGCCTGGACTAGGATGAGAATAAAAAACACTTGAAAAATATTTGGGGAGGGGCGCCTGGGTGGCTTAGTCGGTTAAGCGTCCGACTTTCGCTTAGGTCATGATCTTGCAGTTCGTGGGTTCGAGCCCCGCGTCGGGCTCTGTGCTGACTGCCAGCTCAGAGCCTGGAGCCTATTTCAGAGTCTGTATCTCCCTCTCTCTCTGACCCTCCCCTGCTCACACTGTCTCTCTCTCTCTCTCTCCTAGAAATAAATAAAAATATTAAAAAAAAAGAAACATATTTGGGGAGAAAAATTAACTATATAGACTAGGTAACTGGATATGAGAAATGAAGAGTACAAAAGGATTCCTGAACTTTTGTTGGGTGTGGCTCAGTCGGTTAAGCAGCTGACTTGGGCTCAGGTCACAATCTTGCTGTTCATGAGTTCGAGCCCAAAGTCAGGCTCTGTGCTGATAGAGCCTGGAGCCTGCTTTGGATTCTGTGTCTCCCTCTCTCTCTGCTCCCCTGCTCCCACTCTGTCTCTCTCTCAAAAATAAATAAACATTAAAAACATTTTTTTTAAAGGATTCTGAAGTTTTCAGTCTAGATGGCTTGGAAAGTGGTGGTACCATTGACAGTAAAATGAGAGTCAATAGAAGTGGGCATGGAGGGAGAGATATTGGATTCAATGTTCAATGTGAGGTGATGGTGAGGATTATGTCCTGGGCATAATTTTTTTTTAACTTTTCAACCCCCTTCACTGATTTCTCCTACTTCCTTTTCTTTTACTTCATCCCTGAACAGAGGCAGACTTCATTCCTGGTCAGATTGCTATATGCATGGTTTGACAGTCTTATTCCTTCCTTTTTGGTTCTATTACTTATTTTTCTTGTTCTATTACATTAGCTTGGACCTCCAGTAAAAGGCTGAATAGTAGAGTAGTAGTAGACATTCCTATCTTGTTCTTGACTTTGAGAGAAAACATCTGTTTCAAAGTTTATTAACAAACACATATGTCGTGCTTCTACGTGCCAAGCACTATTATGAACACTTGACAAATTATTTAATCCTCCCACAATGTTATGAGATGGATATTATTATTATTATTATTATTATTATTTCCATTTTACAGAGGAGGACACTGAAGCACAAAGAAGCTATCTAACTTGCCCCAGGTCACACAGATAGCAAAGTGGCAGAACAGAGACCCACACCTCCACCATTTTAGTTTCAGAGACTGTATTTTTAACCACTCTGCTATGCCTGCTACCTCCTGAAGTATGGAGTTTTCTATACGTTTCTGGAAGATACTCTTTATCACATTAAAATTTCCTTTTAGTCCTAGTTTTCTTCGAGTTTTCTAAAAGTAAAAAGGTGCCAAGGTGTCAAGTACTTTTGCTGTATTTATTGAAATGATCATATAGCTTTTTCCCCCTTTAATATGCAAATATTAAATGCATAAATAAAAAATTAAAATTAAATAACAAAATTAAAAATAAAAAAATTAAATGCATAAATGCGTTAAATCAGTTACACTGATATCATTGCTAATGGAGAATCGACCTTGCATCTCTGGGATTAAACTTTACTTGGTTATGTTACAGTCTTCTTTTGCAAAAGTGCATGACTTGATTTGCTAATAATTTATTTAGGGCTGTTGTATACTGTTCTTTTTCTGTCCCCATACAATTTGGTGTTGGTATAATGATAGTTTGGGAAAATAAGTTGGGAGCTTTTCATCTTTTTCAATGCTCTGAAGCAGTTTGTTTGATAGGGGGATTATCTGTCTCAAAGTTTTGTGCAATTTACCTTAAAAATAAACCTGTGTGTGTGTGTGTTAAGAGGGCTTATGTGTATGCATGTTTGATTCTATTTCAATTTCTCCCCTAGTTTATTGGTATAGTCAGATTTTCACCTTGTTCTAAAGCCAATTTTGGTAATTTATATTCCCCTAGAAAACTGTCCATCTCATCTGGGTTCCAAATTTATTGGTATAAATATTAACACAAAATACCAATTATTTATAATTTTATACCTATACCACAACTTCTAATTACAGAGGTGGCCAAAGGTATTCTGACCAGGGAATTGAGCAAGATTTATCACTAATTACTAAGAATATTTAATCTTTCCTATACTTTTTAATATATTCTCAATGTAGTTCTCTCTCTCCTCTTTTTCCTTCTCCCTCTTTCCTTTACCCTTAAGTGGTTTATTTTATTTCATTTTATTTTTTTGCAAACTTGCTAACTGTGCCTATTTTAATGGTGTTTCCAAAGAGCCAGCTTTTGTTTGTATGGATCAACTTTCCATTTTTTGTGATTGTGTATTTTATAAATTTTTGCTTTAATCTGTATTAGCAAGCCTATTCCTGCAAAGCCCATCTGTCTGGAATAGCCTTTCCTCCTTCCCTTTCACTTGGCTAACTCCTACTCATTCTTCAGTTTATGCATCATGTCTTTTAGGAAGCCTTCCCTGACCTTCCAGCATGATTTAAATGCTCCTCCTCTGTCCTCCCCCCAAGCGCTCACAGTGCTCATCATTCTATGTTATCATTAGCCGTCTGCTTGTCTCTCTTTTCTATTAGACTGTAAATTCCTTGAGGGCAAGGACCGTGTCTACTTCATATTTGTACCTCCAAGTGTCTAACATAGTACTTGGCATCCCCAGTGGGAATTCAAATGGAAATTTTATTAGAGGTAGCAACCCAAGAGCTGGCAGTCTGGTCTAACAAAGGGGCTCCCACTAGTCCATTGCCTGAGGTTTGGGGGTATCACAAAAAGGAAAAACAATGGTCCCTGTTAGAATATCTTTTCTTGATTTTAAAAGAATCAAGGGGCACCTGGGTGGCTCTGTCTGTTAGGTGTCCGACTTTGGCTCAGGTCATGATCTCTCAGTCCATGAGTTCGAGCCCCGTGTCAGGCTTTGTTCTGACAGCTCAGAGCCTGGAGCCTGTTTCAGATTCTGTGTCTCCCTCTCTCTCTGCCCATCTCTCTCTCTCTCTCTCTCTCTCTCGCACACACACACACACAAATAAGCATTAAAAAATTCAAAACCCTTCAAATGTGTAATTTCAATGGTCATCCTTTGGGGGAGGAGTCCTGCCCCACTACCCTCTCAGCCCTGCACTCCAGGAAGGATCTAGAAGGCTTAACTCCAGAAGGAGCCAAGGCAAAGAATTAGACATAAAGGAGCTAAGACTAACTGGAGTTAAAAGGTCTATAGATTGCTTCAGGGTGTTTTCCTTTAAAAGCAGCAGATGTGTTCCAGGCACTGTGCTCGGCTCTAGGGATATGGAGAAAACAGGACACAGTTACCGCCTTTAGGAGCTTATAGCATGATGTCTATGTGGGACACGACAGAGTCCACAATTGGAACTCTCCTGGCTACTGTGATGTCTGGCGCCTTGACTTAAGCATGTACCATCTCCTCAGCGTTTGCAGTTTCCTCAAAGATGAGGACTGCATCTCATCCATCTCTATGCCCAGTACCTAGCATGCTACTTAAATCATGGTAGGCACTCAATTAATATTTGTGACATGAACAAAGGAAGGAAAGAAGAGGAGAGAGAAGGATGGGAAGAAAGAGGTCTAGACCTGCACACCAGTGCCAGTACTGCAGAATCCTGAGGCAGCCCCCAGGGTCATAGGAAAAAAAAAAAAAAAAAGCCAGGGATACCTAGGTCAGCTTCATGGAAGCTGGTGACTTTAAATTGGTCACTTTTGTTGTTGCGTTTTACTAGTCCTTGAAGGTATTAAAATAATAGGATAGGAAAACAGTTGGTGGCTCCTCAACAAATTAAACCTAGAATTACTATATGACTCTACAATTCCACTCCTAGGTATAGTCTCCGAAAGAATTGAAAACAGGGATTCCAACTAGTACATGTATGCAGATGTTCAGAGCAACACTACTCACAATAGCCAAAAGGTGAAAACAGCCCAAAGTCCTTCAGTGGATGAATCAGTTTCATCCTGAATACAGGGGCACCTGGGTGGCTCAATCGGTTGAGCGTCTGACTTTGGCTCAGGTCATGATCTCATGGTCCCTGAGTTGGGAGCCTGCTTGGGATTCTCTCTCTCTTTCTGTCCCTCCCCCACTCGTACTCTGCCTGTGTAAGTAAATAAATAAACTTAAAAAAAAGTGTGATACCCCCACACAATGAGATGTTATTTGGCCGTGAAAAGAAACGAAGTACTGATACCTGCTACAACTTGGTTGAACCTTAAAAACATTATGCTAAGTGAAAGAAGCCAGACACAAAGGCCACATATTGTATGATTCCATTTATTTGCTATATCCAGAATAGGTAAATCTATAAACACAGGACATGGATTGGTGATTGCCAGGGGCTGAGTGAAAGGTGAAATTGAAAGAATCTGCTAACTGGGTAAGGATTTTACTTTGGAGTGGTGGAAATGGTTTGGAACTAGATAGATGTGAAGGGTTGTACAACAAGTGAATGTACTAAATGCCACTGAATTGGTCAATTTAAAAATAGTTAATTTTATGTGAATGTCACTTTCATAAATTATTCTTTTCAGTAACAATATTAGGGTAGCCTTAGGAAAAGTCAGGCTAGAGAAGCCCCAATTCTGCTTCTGGGCAGAGTGGGTAGTTGTGGGAAGTGGTAGGTAGGTCAGTATAAAGTGGGAACTATAACCATCTTCATCCCCTCATCCCCTACTCCACCACGTTCCGATGCTAGTTCCTTTCCTACTCACCTAGGTCAAGTGTTTATTCCTATCTCCATTCCTGTCCACATCCAAGAATTATCTAGAATTATTCTTAAGACTATTCCATTTCTCAGGAGGGCACTTGTGGGGATGAGCACCGGGTGTTATATGGAAGCCAACTTGACAATAAACTATCTGTAAAAAAAAAAAAAAAAAAAAAAAAAAAAAAAAAAGACTATTCCATTTCTCTAAGGACTGTTCATCATAAAAAAAAACCAGTTGTTATTTGTTAAGAGCTCTTCCAGGAAACCCCCAATATCAAAGATGTTAGGCATGCAGGAAGCTGGCATGGAACATAGGTTGGTTTAAGAAGATGGACTATTGGGGCGCCTGGGTGGCTTAGTCGGTTGAGCGTCCGACTTTCGCTTGGGTCATGATCTCGCGGTTCGTGGGTTCGAGCCCCGCGTCGGGCTCTGTGCTGACTGCCAGCTCGGAGCCTGGAGCCTGTTTCGGTCTGTGACTCCCTCTCTCTCTGACCCTCCCCTGCTCACGCTGTCTCTCTCTCTCCTAGAAATAAATAAAACATTAAAAAAAAAAAAAAAAGATGGACTATTGAAGAAAGTCTTCAGAAAATGTTGAGCTCAGGTGATGGGTGGACACAAAGTGTTGGGTACCTGGAGGATGTTAGGAAATGTTTGTTAAATGACTGATTCCTGGATTGAATAAAGAAATTGACTGAATAAAGACATTTACACAAAGGATCTCACTTTAGCGATGGCCCTATCTTGTTTACGGTCTTCAGGCCACATTTTGTGTAAGAGCTTTCATTTATCCATTCTTTCTTTCATTCAACAAATATTTATTGAGCATCTCTTATGTTCTAGGAAGTACAGTGCTAGGTATTTATCATCATAGACATGGATAAAAGAAATTCACATACATGAATAAGTCACAGGTATGGAAGGTACAGCATAGGGGATATAGTCAATGATATTGTAATATTAAGGTGACCTACACTTGTGGTGAGCACAGCATAATGTATAGAATTGTCGGATCATTATGTTGTATACCTAAAACTAATGTAACATTGTGTGTCAACTATACTTCAGTTTAAAAAAAGAAATTCACGTACAGTTGCAAACAAATGGTTTTAGACATAATTCCAACCTTTTACCATCTCCAAACCTTGAGCTTGAGTAAACTGATGGACAAAACATGGCAAGTTACAGTGATGACGTTTCCACAAACTAGAATATGTGGTCCAATAAGTATGGTTCAAGGGCAACAGAGCAGAATAGTTGAAAATAAGGCCATCTAAGGAAATGGCCCTGGCACAAGGGAGGTAGAACAGCTTGGGGGGAAAGCCTGAGCAATGTCTTCTTTCCATCTTTCCTGTCCTCTCTCTTCCCCCACCCCAAGCCTGGACCACCAGGAGACAATGAATTGAAGCAGTGTTCCTCTAGACTGTCATGGCTCCACACACTCTGTGTGCAGCAAATACTTTCTCCCACCCCCAACATAGCTCATGAGGGGCTCCGTGTGAGCACTGAGTCGCCTGAAATTGAGGGGAGGCAATCCGGTCAGAACTAAGGAGGGTCTGCTTCTTGCCGTCTATGCTACAGTTAATCCATTGCCATCTGTCTTTATTTTGCTGACTCACTGCTTTCATTTGGGTTGGCAGTTCTTTTGCTGTTGGCTGCAGTCTTTAACTGTTTACAGAGGGCTGAGATGGATGGAGAATTAGGGGCTTTGCATTCATTCCCTGGATGAAATCCTACCCAGGTACTGTGGGCCTCTTGTTGAGGGGCTGGGGCCAAGGCCCCTGGATTTTGATGGATGGTGGAGATTAAGTGTAGGGTAACACATCATTTAGTCTGATTGCAAGGCCAGATTTCTCCCAAGTGCTGCCAAATGAGCTGGGAGGTCATGTGAATTGTCTGCCCAAGCACAAGTGAGCACGGTGCCTTTTAATTAGAACAAGGATGAGGGATATTCGGGACCTTGGTCTGTCAGGGAACTTGGAGTACCCAAATCATATACTTCATTCAAGGTTCTCTTTAGACCTCACCTCATCCGTGGAAGCCTTCCCTGAATAAACTTCCATCCAACTCCTCCTCCAAAGTATACTTTTCCTATGCTTTGAATCTCATCAGCATTTGGTTTCTATTGTATATGACCCCGGTTCACTCTGTCTTTTGGGAGGCAACCTTCAGCAGGCTTGAGAGCTCCTTTCTTTATCCCGGTGAGATAGAAGTTCATCAAGATGTGAAACTCTGTAGCCTGTATAGCTCTGAATGGGATGCTGGGCATTTCATCTTTGCAGCATAAAGTTGAGGTGACCATACAGTTTATTGTCCAAACTGGGACACTTTTGAGCACGCTGTTAATAGTAACACTGGAATAGCAAGTGTATACTAGGACCATCCTGGGCAAACCAGTACATACGATCACCCTACCTAAAGCACTTGTTCCTTTGTTACTTCTTTGGTTCCTACCCCAATTTCCAGACTGGTGGACACTGACACCAAGAAGGCAGATATACCAAAACCCCCTCCACTCCCTCTACCCCGGAAATGATCTAATGCTGACAGAGAATACCTTAAAAGGGTTAAAACCGATACAAGTCCACTATAAACCCATGGCACCTTATTACAAGCCATCTGTTAGATAGCCTGAAAGTGTTTCCACTGAATTCCTGTAGATTTCAAAGGCCAACAGTGGCTTCCCCTAAGTCACCTTCTCCTGGGATCTTATGACCATATAACAAAGTGGAGGGGACTGGCTTGTACAAACTATCCCCTTGAAAAGTTAACATTACATGCTCCAACTGTCCCAAGTAGATGACTTCTCCAAGCCATCAACCCTGGAAAGTATTCTTTACCAATACGACAGGACTGAAATGTAACCTCCAGAAATTGGAGCCCTCATTTACTGCAAGTGGGACTGTAAAGTGGCACAACCACTTTGCAAAACAGTCTGAAAGCTCTCAATTAAACACAGTTACCGTATGACTCAGCAGTTCTACTCCTAAGTATACATCCAAAAGAATTTAATACAAACGTCCAAACAAAAACATGTACATGAATGTTCAATAGCATTATTCATAATAGATTAGACATGGAAGCCACTCAAATGTCCGTCAACTGATGAATGGATAAACACAATGTGGTGTGTCTATGCAATGAAATGTTATTTAGCCATAAAAGGAATGAAGGACCGATCCATGCTACAGCATGGAAGAACCTTAAAAACATTATGCCAGGTGAAAGAAGCCGGTCACAAAAGACCACATCGTATGATTCCATTTCTATGAAATGTTCAGAATGGACAAATCCATAGAAACAGAAATACTAGTGGTTGTCCAGCACTGGGCAAGGTGAGGAGTTTGGAGGCAGGGGCATGACAGCTAAATGGTCAGGGTTTCTTTTGGGGGTGGTAAGCATGTTCTAAAGTTGATTGTGGTGATGGTTGCATAATTCTGTGAATAGATTAAAACCCACTGAATTATACATTTTGAAGGGGTGAATTGTATGGTATATGAATCCTATCTTGGTAAAGCTGTTAAAGAAGTAGCCTCCAGGCCTGAGCAACACTCACAACCAGCTACCCAGGCCAGACCTCTGTTCATTTAGTAAGGACATGGGCACTGTCTTTCAGGCCATTCTTCTCAGGCTTCAGAATGACCACGCACCAACTTGGGCAAATGCCTCTGAAGAACAGACCAGAGGGGAGAAGCCTTATCAGTACCTATAAGGCTTCGGCATTTGCTTCATTAGCCTTTGTAGAAAGATCCACCACAAAGTCATAGGGTCCAATAATTTTTGAAAGGCAAGGGCCTTAGGGCATATTCACTGTAATGCTCCCTGTGGCGATGCTCAGAAAGAGGAAGTGACATGCCCAAGTCCCATGGTCAGTGGCAGAGGAGGGACCAAGGCCCAATGCTCCTCTCACTCCAGCACTCTTGCCCCTGCTCTGGCTTCTCCATTGCGTCCACTTTCCCTGCCCTAGCCAGCACGGCCCCTTTGGCCCTTCTAGCTAAAATCCAGGAGGAGTCAAATCTGAGAATCGAAGCTCAAAATCAGGGTGAATTTGCGATTTGGAAATATGGTGCAACTATGGAAATATGGTTGACTAAATAGCAGGTCAGGAAATCAGCATTATAGGTCTTCCAACATCAGGATGTGGACAGAATACAGGATTTGACCCCTGGTACAACTAAATTTGTGGAATAATCACATGCTTCTCTTTATACTGTATTTGGCAGTATTAGAAGAGAAAAATAATATTCATCTTAGGAAAACCTTGGTAACTGCAAATTTGCTGGCAACCTTATTTCCTCTCGCTTTCTTGGAAGAAACCAAACGAAAAAGCAGCTGTACAAATTAGCCCTGACCAACAGGCTCAGGACCAAAACAAAACAAAACAAAAAAAAAATAAAGCCAAAAGCAAATCAAGCTAAATATTTAAATCAGAACGGAAAATATATCCAACTATACGCCTACTGGAGCTCTTGAAACTGCTAATCTCCGCTTGATTATCGACAACATCCTCTTTCCAAGAGGTCAGAACAAAGCTAGGGACAGTGTGACCCAAACTTATTAGCGGTTTCCCAAACCCCTCCATCTACATTCACAGATTTTTCTGATAGCCCTAATAGAAGTAAAATTATTTATCCTGCTTGTGAGAGGCAGATGGGTACCACAGTGAAAAGCAAATGTACTTAGTAGGTCATCAGTCAACAGACACCATGTTCTAGGCAGTGTGTTGGCACTGGAGGAAGACACGATGCCTGGCCAACCACAGCCATACACCTCCAAAATAAGACAAATCATGGCCATAGACAATGGTAAAATTGAGGAAGTAAGAGAGTTTATATGTTAAATAAGTCAAGGGGACCAAGTCATTCTGGATTAGAGATTTCTTTAAGGGGGTCATGGTATATTTGGTTGAAAAAGATAGTTGGAGTCTGACGGTGGTAACAACGTAGGATTTGAGGTGAGTGGCCAGATGAAAACCAGATCAGGGGAGTTTTCTCTTTACTCTCTCCTCAATGCTAGGTTAGGTGCTCTCTCCTCTAGGCTCCCATAATCCCCTGGGCCCAATTATAGCACTTTTCAGACTTTCTTATTATTCTCTGCTTCCTGGCCCTTCTTCCCATTGAACTGATTTTCTTGTGGAAAGAACTTGTGTCTGGTAGATGCCTAACAAAGGGCTTGGGGTCATGGTCAGCTCTCAGGAAATGTTTATTGAAGGGATGAGACAGAATGAGATGGGATGGGATATAATGTTGCATCTCTGAAAGAGCAATCTGGAAGAGTGAGCAGGGAGAGGAGACCGGTTAGAAAGATGGTGCCCTAGTACAGACATGAGGAAACATGGCCCTAACTCTAAACAGTAGCAATGGTGACAGAGAAGAAGGGAGGATGTCAGATACATTTTTAAAAATTTAAAAAAAATTTTTAATTTATTTCTGAGAGAGAGAGAGAGAGAGAGAGAGAGAGAGAGAGAGGGAGAGAGACCGCGTGAGCAGGGGAGTGTCAGAGAGAGAGGGAGATACAGAATCCGAAGCAAGCTCCAGGCTCTGAGCTAGCTGTCAGCACAGAGCCTCACATGGGGCTTGAACCCACGAGCCATGAGATCATGACCTGAACCGAAGTCGGACGCCCAAACCACTGAGCCAGCCAGGCGCCCTGTCAGATACATTTTGAGGGCAGAATGGAGAGGACTTGGGAACCTTATTCAATGCCAACCTGAGGAGATAAAACAAAGTGGCTATCGAACTGGAGTAGGTTGCCCACAAGGTAGTGTGGTAGGTCCTGAACACCCCGGCTTAACCAGCCCCGGCTACCACTTTGTGAACCATTGGTCACAGACCCAGCTGTCTATGGGGACCCTGGCCGTTCTGTTCTTTTCATGTTGCAGAGTCCCCAGGGAGCTCATGCTGACTAGTAGGATGAGGCTCCAGAGTGATGAACCAGCATTTGGCCATCTTAATCCTATGGCCTCAGCTCGGCTCCCACCACCTGGAGGTGTCAAACAAAGCAGTGCCAGACAAAGACATGAGAGTCTCCTTTTCCTAGCCGTGCCTGTTTCGTTCCACCTCGGTCTTTCTGCAGCTCAGGAAGGGAGGGGCGAGAGCGAACCACGGAACTTTTCAAAATCCCGTTTTCCAAAAGCTAAATCAGATTCATTCTGTGTCTCCTGCACAGGCTGCATTAGTCTGGGTAATGTAAACACTGTGAGGCCACAGCTGTCTGCCAGCTGCGATGCCGAAGCCCATTTCGGGGGGCATGAAAAACCCTGTCTGTAACTATCACAGACGAGAAGTGTTAGCTAATGAATGGTCCCTGCTGAGTCCAGAGCCCAGCTGAGTTATTTCAGTCTTGGGCCTTAGCAGAGATTTTTATTGGGTAACAAATCTCAAATGCTTCAGTCACCCTCTAGACCCCAGATTGGAGCCGGTCCCTCAATCCCCCCAAAACTAATTCACTCCAGGGACATTCCTGGTTGCAACTCAAGAATCTTAGCATTTGGAGTGCTGGGTGATTGCTCAAGGAGGGTATGGCAGGGGCTTATTAATCACGTGAGCCCTCTTAGGCTCCCAGGAGTAGTGTCGACAGTGGTGTTTTCAAAGAGTAGGACTGTCAATGGCTTCCACCAGGGCCAATCAGCTTTGAGTGGCCTGACTGAGAAACCGTTGGCTTTGAGTTGAACATCCCTGTTTTTGCTAAGCCTCAGCCTAATCCTCTGGTACTTGCTGGCACCCTTCCTACTGTTCTTACTCCTCCTACATGGGCTCAGGTCCGGGGCAAGGCCACGGGGCCAACATGACACCAGCTTGAAGGTGATGAGGGCTAGGGCCCATCCATTTTGTGAGACATTGGCCTACAGCATAAGCACCTCAGAGCTGTACCCTCTAGCCTGACCAGGGTAGAAGCAGGTATCTGATTATCAGCCCCTGTACCTATACACTGTTCTAGAGCTGTCTGTGAATTGGAGACACACGAAAGAGAAGAAAATGCTAAACCGAAGCCAACGAATTTTTTATTGTGGTAAAATACAAATAACAAGCTTATGACTTTCACCATTTTAAAAATTTATTTACTTATTTATTTTGAGAGGGAGAGAGTGAGCAGGGAAGGGGCAGAGCTCGATACAGGGCTCAAACTCACAAACTACAAGATCATGACCGAGCCAAGATCAAGAGTTGGACAACCTAACCGACTGAGCCACCCAGGCACCCCACTGTAACCATTTTAAAAAGTATAGTTCAGTGGCATTTAGTGGATTCACAATGTTGGCACGATTATCTCTTCTGTCTAGTTCTGGGAGATTTTCATTACCCACAAAGGAGACCCCATCCCCATTAAGCAGTCATCCCCATCCCCTTCAGCCTCTATCTCCTGGCAACCACTAATCTGCTTTCTTTCTCTATGGATTCAACTGTTCTGGCTATTTTATTTAAGTGGACACATACCACGTGTGGCCTTTTGTGTCAAGCCAGCATGGTTTTGAGTACCTACAATGTGCTAGTCACTATCATAGGCATGAGGATCCGGTCTCAGATGCACACCAGGTAGCCACAGCTGCTATGTGTTTGGGAACACTTGGTTCACCCAAGACACACGCCGGATGATTTATTTGCACCATCCTGTTTAAGCCACACAACAACTCCCAGAAGTAGGTAATAGTAATGTCTCCATTTTAAAGGTGAATAGTCTGAGGCTCAGGAACATTGAGTAACTTAGCCAAGGATGCACTAGTAGTTAAGCATCCAACTTAAGTCCTTCTGTTATTTATCATGTATTTAGCCCAACTTAGAGCCAATCTGCTTACTTAGAGCCAACATCCTGCCTTCGTGGTATGTGCTGCCTGCCTTGTCTTGCCTGTGTCCTTAAGTCCCCACTGTGACAGACCCCATAGGCAGGGGAATAATCTCATGAGGCCCTTGTTAAAATCTACATTTGCTGCCAAAGATAGGAGCCTCGCATGAGCGCCCCTAGTGGTCACATGCACTTGGGCACACCCAGAGTTCTCTTCAGTTCCCAGAGCACTGACTAAAACCCCACCCCTTCCTCTCCCACTCATGAGAGCATATGGGAATGTTAAGAGTTATTTATAGAGAAATCCTTGACTCTGCCTGAGTTTATTTTTCTAAGTAAATCATACACAAGTTTGGTATTTGATTATTGGAAACGAATAATAACTGATTGTCAGACACCAGGGTGTCCTGACATCAAAGATGAGAGCCTCTGGTCCACAGACATCCTCCTTTGTGACCTATCTGGAGGCCCTAGGGAAGTTTAACTCAGCTCAGCGGGCTCCAGTTTGCAGGTGAATTCCTGGATCAGTCAGGTTCCCCCTGGGAACTTGCTGGTTTCAAACAAAGGTCTGGAATGTCCTTCATGAGGCAGCCTCGAAGTCTGTGCACCTGATGTCTGGACTTTTGAACAGTGATTCTGGCTGCATTTGACAAGGACGCTCACGTCCCAACCACGTGTGCAAGCAATAGCCAGAGCCTGACCCAAGTTCTACAGCAAAAGTTGGTGAAAAGGAAAAGGAAAAGGAAAAATGGGAGTTGTTCCACTATTTTATAGACTCCAGGATGTATGTTTAAAAGATCCACAAATAGGAGTGGCACCCCGGAACGTTCAATGGAACTGAAAGAGACAAATATTGATACTCAACAGTCAGCTTCTACAATAATAATGGCACTGCCTGAATTCAAATAAGCAGAACAGATGTTCCTCATGTGTTATGAGTTGAAAATCATTCCTTCATGTGGGATCAGTTAAAATCAAGCTTGAGACTTAGTGTGTGTTTAATATAAAAACTCTCAATAAGGAGACTTTGGAGGCAAAATCCAAGCGAGGGCATGCTACAATCATCTGTGCAAACAATCAGCTATTCAGCATTTGCCTGGAAGACAACCAGGATGTAAACGTGTGATGATGGCAATCACCAGAAATGGAGGTGGTAATGAGAGAAATGTTCTTCGCCATCAAGTCTGACCAGAGCTCAGCATGTATGGTTTTTCTCAGCATAAGTAGAGCTTGGAGCTCGGTGATAAGGTGAGCCCTGGAAAAAAAGGAAATTCTTCTGACATTTAGTATACATCACAAAATCTTCGAGAGAGAGGCTCTTGGAAAATGCACAAAACTGTCCCACAGAGTAGCTAATTTCAACTTGAACCAGCCCAGCCCAGCCCAGCCTAGGCACTGGGATGGGTGAAATGAGAAAATGTTGCTGTGTCTCTCAGGACCTATCCGGACTATAGAAGAACCTAACATCAGGGCCAGGAGACATACTAGGACCTATAACCCGGCACTCTCATTTCGCTGATGAGGAGACAGACAGGAATCTCTTAGACGTGCCTCGGCTCACACAGTGAATCTGTCCCCAGGCAAAGCTGAGACATGAGCTTTACCTTTCATGACTCCTCTCTGGGAGCCCACTCAATGAAACAGGTAGAAATCAAAACTGAATATAAAAACATCATTCCCTTTCACGATAATGGCATAAAATTAGGATCTTACAAGAAAAAACAGAACTGGCATTCCCTTTCATTCCACAGCACGAGCTAACGGCCCCTTTTTGTTTTAAAGAATTAGTGGAGTAAAATAGTCACTCGATCCCAAAGAAAAGAAACACAAACAGGCAGCCACAAAGAAAATCGTAATGAAGCCAGGAAAGGGCCGAAGGCATTGGGACGCTGCCCTCCAAGGCAAGCAGAAAAGAGTAGAGCCAAATAGTTGGAGAAGATGAAGGCATAGAAGGGGAATCATATGACTGAAGTCTTCAGAGAAACTCCTGAAGGCGATGGATCCAAGGGACTTAGACACCGGGGGTACAAGAGACAGGGGCAGCCTTTGCAATGCATGTCAGGGAAAATAAAAGGCAGTCTCACTGTACTCAGTGGGTACTAGATGTCCAGTAAATGTGAAGGAAATGTGTGACCCTTCTTCTTCCAAAAGGTGTTATGAAGTTACAAAGCATCTCTCGAAGAACTTCAGATAAACCAAATTCTGGTTTCATAGTAAAAGCAACAGTATTAATAATGGCTCCCGTTTGTTGAGTGTTTATTGTGTGCCAGCCACCATGCTGAGCTCTTTACACGGTTTCCTCATTCCATCCTCACAACCACCCAGTGACCATTTTGCAGCTGGAGAAACTGAGGCTCGGAGGGGTTAAATCAAACAGCTAGTCAAGGGTGGAACCCAGCCCCCCAATCAGACCTCCCTTAATCCCACAACATGGAAACCCGCCACCAACCTGCCTCGTAATTGTGATGGCCCGGTTGCTTGAGACTCTCCCTCTGGCAGTAAAGAGAGCTCGAAAAAGGGATGCTTTAGAATGTTCGTTCCAGTTGGTGGGAAAGAGGAACTGGAAAGAGAGAGACCCCGAGACCAGGGGTTAGGAGGCTTGAACCGGTGAGCAGAAATGAAAAGCCGGGATTTTGTGAAACTGCTGGAAGGAGGAACTGACAGGCTCTGAAGACATATGGGATCCTACCGTGCCCGACTTTTCTTTTTTTCCTTTAGGACATCATGGAGATCCTTCCATGACAGTACATACAAATCCATACAAATCCATCTTGCCCTTTTTTATGACTACTTAGCTAAGATTCCATTCTTTGCTGGGATTTCCAGGCTGAAAGAAACATATTTTAAATTTGAATAGACCTTTTGGAGAAGATTTTCATAGTTGAGGTGATTCATATTTTAAAATTGAGTGGGGGAAAACCTTTCCTTGGTAGCATTAGGGAATAACTGGGTTGGTCACCATGCCAGAGTGTAATCCGAAAGTACAGGGCCCTCCATAGCTTTCTAAACCAGACAGACATCAATGTTATTGCAGCTAATGTCAGGGAGAAAGAGAACAGAAGGCATGGTAACCCTCTGGGAACCATTTTCAAATGTTGGCGATCTGGTAACTCATCTCTCTTCATTACTTACTGCTAAAGGAAGGGGGCCTGAGCAGCTGGATGGCTGTGGCTGTCATTGACTAGAGCAGACGGGCTTTCCCCAAAAAGGGGACTGGCGAACTGAATGGAAGGTGATTTTCAGACATAATAGTAACTTGACTTTCTTTGTAGTTTTGAGAAGATTGGCTATTATTTATAGTCAGGGAATCCAAACAACTTCTTAAAAATAGCTCCCAGAGGGAAGAGAAGGTAAACGCCAATATTATTATTAAGTATAATGGCCTAGCCCCCTCAGCCCCAAATGACATTTCCATACGCGAGTAGGGTCAGCACTGCGTGGTAAATTCCCAGCACTGCCTCCGACTAAAAACCTGCCTGGCCCTGGCGCCCAGATCCTGGGCATCATGAACCAAGTAAGCAGTAAGAAGTGGGCAGGCAAAAGGGTAACCTTCCTCTGAGAGAAAGGGCTCGCCCTCTCTCTTTCAGAGACAAAAAGTGGCAACAAATGCAGGCAGTTTTCAGGGAGAGACCTATGTAAGGGGACAATAGGCCTGCTTTTTACATTTTCACAGACTGGTCTAGAAAACAGAATATCACCATTTTATTCATTCCCTCAACAAATGTTTCCTGAGCATTTGCTATGTGCAGGCACTACGACGGGCATCAGGAGTCCAGTGTCGAACAAAAGTGGCCACAGGCCTTGTAGAGCTCCTCGGAGATGAGGGGTACGCAAACGCACAGAGAAATACATAGCTACAAATGGTAATGGGTGCTTTAAGCAGAAAAACAAAACAAAACTAATTCTTTGAGAGAGAGCAAATACGGGTAGGGCCTGGACCGAGGAGTCACGATGGCCTCACCAAGGTGGCCTGACATTTGAAGTGAGTCCTGAGTGAAGAGAGGGGGCCCAGTCACTTAAAAAGTCAAGGGGAGAGCCTTCAGGGATGAGGGGAGTGTGCACTCCGGGGAGTCAGACTCTGAGGGTTACTGGTCAGGCAGGAGACCACCTGGGAGCTGCTCCACGGTGGCGTCCCCCTGGGCAAACCAGAGGATTCTAGGCCATGGGGTCCCTGAGAGGCCCAGAGACCCAGGTAGGTTCCAGAGATCAACCAGGACCCAACGAGGCTCTATGGTAAACAGCCTGCGTATAGGCCCAGGGGTTCAAGAAGGTGAGGTCCCAGTGTATTCCCAGGCCGCAGAGCCTCAGACGATCCTGTCCCAGTGACTTCCATCTCTGCTCGTCACTTTCCGTCGGCGGGAAACGGCTGCTTGCTGAAGACCTGGGCCTCACCTTGCTTAGGGTTAACGACTGAGGCAGCTTCTGGCCCTCAGGAAAAGAACAAGCAGCGACGGAGAGCAAGAGCGGTACCCGGAGCCAAGAAAGCAGCCCCTGCCAGCAACTTCCGTTCCTTCTCTTTCCGTCGGCGAAGCTGCCCAAGGAGCCCCCAGTGACTGTTTATGGTGATCTGTTTGTTTCGCAATTGACATTTTTGCCCAGAGGCCCCAGATTTTTCAGTATGAAACTGCCAAATACGCAATTTTGGGTGGATATTTGGCTGAATCACTTTGAAGGGCCTGTCAGTGCCTAAAATGGAAATTGTTAGAAAGCAGAGGCGGTTGGTTGCCAGCAACCATGAAATGGTAATGACCAAATCATTTATTTTTGCAACGAAATGTCATCCCCTAACACTACAAAGGCAGGGTTTTTTTTTTTCTAGTTTGAAAGTACTGACTACCTCTAAAAAAACCTTCTAACGTGTTTCTGTGTGCCGGGCACGTGGGGACACATGCCCTGTCCCTCTCCCCCCGCCGCCCGCCTTCCCACCTAACCAAGCTTCCTCCACGTTCCTGGAGCCCAGCTGCAACCTGGGATGAATTAAGAGGTTGGCTGATTGTGAAAAGTAATCAGGCTTTAGCCACCCTAGAAAACGAGGGGGAGTTCGTTCGGCTATTCGTAAGATGGTGTGTGGCCGAATTTACCACATGGCAACGTCAGTAAGCAGTGGTACACGATGCCCAACATGATGTGGGGCTTTTAACCGTCTGTTTGAGTCTAGCTAGAGGAGATGTGACACTTAATAAGGTTTTACTGTATGTATCTGCTCAGTAGCAGGCAAAGCAGGCAAGAGCTCTAATTCTGTATCTTTTATTTTTAAATTCTGGTACTCTCTTTCTCGTTTAAGAGGAAGAGGCTGGAAAATACATTGTGGGCTCACACTGGGGCCTGAAAGAAGATCTTCTAGTTCTTTGAAAACAGCCATTAAGACACTGTTCCCTAGGGCCAATTCCTGGCGGCCTCAGGTCCTTCTTTACGGTTTTCCATTATTGACTCTTGTGTTAGGCTCAGTGAAAACTTATACTACCATAAGATTGCTTTTAAAATAATACTTTACAGGGCTTTGGGCTTGAAAATATGTCAGTAATGTCTGCACATTCAAAACTGAGAAGTAAGATGGTTCCATTTGGCTCTCACCGTAGGGAGCTTTGAGAGGTATCTTTGGATCACGGTCGTTAGTCCCCAAGTTTTGTGACCAGCTTCTTTTTCCACAGAAGTGGTTTTCCCCAAAGTCATTTGTGATTGTCAGTGTGGGATCCATTTTGTAAGCAGGTCTGGTTTTCAGATAAGTTACAGGACATCACCATTTAGCTGTGGACCTCGGCCATCCGAATGGGGCAGTCTCGGTATCTCACTACCTTTGAAGCCCACGCTTACGGAGTCCCTGTTATGCAAGGGGTTATGGCTCTGATGTGTGGGTGAATCCCTCCTTCCAATTCCCTCATAGCGTTGGCTCCAAGGGGAGTTATAAATTAGGTCAGGTCTGTAATCTCTGTCCCTTTCTCAAACTTTTAAGAGCCATCTAACCCTCAGTCCACTATCAGCTTCAGTCTCCTTATCTGTAACATGAAGGGCTTTTGCGATGCAAGCGGTAAGCTCTCCCCAAACTCTGACATGTGACAAATCTAATGGATTTGCCAGCTCAGAGGAACGTGGCCATTTTCCAACACTTTCTTTAGTTTGGGTAAACCCATTTTCTAGAATGATCTTTCCCTAGATTGCCCTTATAAGAGGAAATCATGACTCATTTCCAGTGTCTTCGAACCCACACTTGGCAGCTCTGCGTGCGGAAACCGTGCTCTCTGTAGAAGGGACACAGAGCACCCTGGAAACCAAGCCAGGCACCTATACCTGACAAGGAATGTGGGCACATGAGGCGGGTGGGGTGAGCAGTGCTCACAGGGGCCAGAATCATCCGTACCATCTCAGTCCTCCCATGAAGCTGGCCCCACTCAGAAGCATGATGGTTCAGAGCTGAGCCCTGGGCCAGACGAGCAGCTCCCTGCTTACTAGAAGTTTAACCTGGAGCAAGTTAATTAACCTCTATGTGCCTCAGTTTCCTAATCTGTAAAATATGAATAATAATTGTACTGTTGTGAGGATTAAATGAGATCAAATGAGCATGTAAAGTGCTTAGAATGATGTCCAGCACATACATAACGAGTGTTCAATAAATGTTAACCATTTTCATCATTGGGCACATATGTCCGGATGTGGAGAGGGTCCCATTACATGAAGCTGTTCTCTCACGTCCCCCAGGCTCTCTGTGCTTTAGAACAACTTTTGTGAGGTGTCTGATCCAGAATAAGTGACTTCCTCCTCTCTGCAGAGCTACGTGTCCAATGGACAGTCTGTCTATCCCAGCCTTAGTCTCCCTAGATTCACAAGACAGTGATAACAACCAGAAGGGTGGCACACGTCTGATGAGAGGGAAGTGTGGTCATTTAAACCTAAGCAAGTGCCTCCCTCGCCTGCAGAGGCTTTATCATAACTCCAACCTGAAGGCCCTCAGAGGTGACGAAGGATCTTTTAGAATAGTGCGTTCCCTGGGGGTTCTCCATGTCTACAGAGGTCCAAACAAGAGAAAATAGATTGTGGTTAGACCCAGGGGAGACATTTGTACTGCAGATGGATAAAATGCTGGGGCCAGACTCCCAAAACAGGTTATATAGTGTCCTCCCTGGTAATTTTGGAAAGAAAGGCTGGTCATCTGTCCTAGACTGTTTTCAGACCATCAGCGCAAGCAAGAATGACACTTAGAAGTCATCTTCTCTGAGCCTTGGTTTTAAGCCTGAGAATTCTAAGACCCAGAGAAAGGCCACAATGGCCCTGTAGTCACATAACTACTTATTGGCAGGACCACTACTTAAGTCATAGGCCAGCAGATCATGCCACGGCACCATACTGGTCTCCAACTGCTGAACCTTCTAGTTCTGGAATGCTCTGTAGTACCAACATACTAAAAAGTAATTGAGGCCCACCCAGAAGGACTCAAAGGTACTGAGCAATGCCTAACTCGCAGCTCCTTCAATTTATCCAACCTGATTTTGGAGCTCTGGCTGTCAGAGCAGTTCAGCCAAGCCTCCTCACTCAAGTAACTGGTTTTCTAAGCTTACCATTTATTTGAAAGCAGCTGTGGTTAGAACAGAGCTTGCTGACTCAGCCCATGGAGTAAGTAAGGATGACTAAACACAAGAATTTCCTGTTGGGGGGGATGGAAAATATCTTTCAAGTGCATTTGTTTCAGGGAACCATTCTGATCAGTCAGGACCTGGCAAATATCTTTCAAGTGCATTTGTTTCAGGGAACCATTCTGATCAGTCAGGACCTGGCCCACCATGGGCCCGTGAGGAAAAGCAGCAGGCTGTCCCCGCTCAGCACCAACGCAAGATTTGCAGATGTTTCCTTTCTTTTTGCTAAACAACCCTGTGGCTGTCGCGGCACCATTTTGGTCTGGCCAGCATTCGCACAGAGCGTTATCTGCCAACTGGTACAGCCCAAAGCCAAGGGGAGCGGATGTCTCCCCTGACCAGAGGGGCCTTTCACATTCCCCTGCTCAGAGGCCTTCCCCCCAGGGGTGAATGGGGCTGATCTGCTTTATCTCAAGACAGCTTCAATTCTGAGCCCACCTTGAACTCGAAAGAGAGGATCATTTGTGCTGACTGATCAGAAACCAGTGTGAGCTGGCTTCTATCTCAAGGGTGCACTCTGGGGAGTTTGCAATCTGGAGTAAAGTCATCATTTTAAGGTCTAAATACCACACAGACATTGGACAACTATAGGAAACGAACATTGACCTTCAGTTGGATTGCTCACCAGCTTAAGGCATTAATTCAGTGAAACTAAAATTTGGATAAATATTTCAAGGCTCTTGGCTGGGAAGGCGTCTGCCTTGCTCAGTTAGAAAGTTGGAGACACCTGGTGCATTTGGGGGGCGACACATTTTTACAACTTGCAAATTAGAAAGGGGGGCGGGGAAAGAGGGAGAGGAAAGTACTCGGCCATCTTCTCAAAGCAATACACAACAGTTCTGACATAGAGGAGTCTATAGAGGAGTTGAATCTGAGGCGCTGCCTCATCCTCTCTCTCTCTCTCTCCCCTCCCCATCCCCAGCCGCTCTTTTACAAGGAGGAAACACGACCGACTGCCTTGGAGGTCTCAAAGAGGGTCAAGGATTTATTTTTAATAAGTGAGTAACGATTTCTTATTCTAATGGGGGAATGTTCTGGGACAGGCAATGTGGAGTGATGGGAAGCAATCTGGTCTTGGGGTAGGGAGAAGGGAGGAGAGAGAGTGCCCCCGTTTCTTGCCACCTAGCAGTGTGAGCTTGGAAGTGTTATACTTTTCTAAGCCGGTTTCATATCCTGTAAGCATTTAAGGTACATAAAGTGTCTGGGAATAATATGGCCTTGAGAAGAGTTTTCTAAATTTCTAATAGTTATGGATTCTTCTGTTTGTCTAACACTTTACAGTGAACACAGTATTTCTATGTTCACTATCTTATTTGAATCTTACAAGATGCATGTGAAAGTGATGCTCAGAGAGGTAAGGGGGCAGAATATGAAGGAACAAGGGGTCCAGATCCAGTGTTCCTTTGAACATACTACACAACGTCTCATTTTAAGGTGTAAGGTTTGTAAAGGATAAAGTGTGATAGGATCAATGTATCAGATCTATGCCTTGCAACTAAGTGCCCTTTGTATGAGGGCTCAAACACGGGAGGAGAGTTTAGAAGAAGCAGTATCAGGCTATGACTAACAATAACATTAAAGACTACATTAAGACCTTGTCTACTCAAAAGACAAGAGGCCAGGGGAAGTGGCCTTGGAATGACTTGGGTTGGGATTATCTAATATTTTCATAAAAGAACAATAGGACCTCTGGTTGGTGGGGAATGAACAGTTGCTATTTGGAATAACACGGGCCAGTGTAAAGAAGTTGATTGTAGACTCAGGTGAGTGAGCCAATATATACTTAGTCCATCCCTATCGGGTACCTGGCTTCTCGTGGAGCCATCAGCTGCTTAACGGGAGTGGACTTGTAACATAAATCTTCTTCAGATTTCCATAGGTCTTAGAACCCTTGACTCATGGTGCTGAGTGGGGCTGTTATAGGTCATATAGTCCAATTCCCACCCAGTGAAACCACTCCTGGATGCCGAGTGGCTACCCACCCTCTGGTGACAAAAAACATCTTACCAACTCTATGTGTCATTTCTAGCGCTGTGCTCTGGCCAGTCCTGATGATGGTCATCTATGCCATCATCATTTCCCTTCCCTTCCCTCCCCTCCCTTTCCCTTCCCTTCCCTTCCCCTCCCTTGAGAGAAAGAGAGCACGAGCTAGGGAGGGGGGCAGAGGGAGAGAGGGAGAGGGAGAGAGAGAGCGAGCCTTAATCTAATGCTCAGCATGGAGACTGACATGGAGCTCAGTCCCATAATCCTGGGATTATGACCTGAGACAAAATCAAGAGTCAGATGCTCAACCAACTGAGCTACCCAGGCACCCTGTGCCATTGTCATTTCTGACTACATGGGGCTCTAGGGGAATACAGAGATGTTGACAGCAAATGCATCTCATGTAGGCAACGAGACATGCTCCTGAAAGTTATATGAAAACAAAATTTCCATAAAGCAAATCCTGTTTTTTGTGTCCTAGGTTGGCTTGTTATTTAAAGGAATCATTGTTCCCTAACTTATCACTTTTAAAAACGTAGAATTAGGTTTGCACAAAGCAGGGATTTTTTAACCTAGGGTCTGTAGTTCTTGGATGAAATACAGGAAGCTGCATGAATTTTTCTGAAACTATGCAAAATTGTGTGTTTGCATTTATACATTTCTCTAAGAAGAGAGTCTACAGCTTTCCTCAAATTCTCAAAGGGGTCAAGCCCCAAAAGGTTAAGAACTATTGGTTTAGAGGAAGGTAGAACTATAATTATGTTCATGAACATCCGTTTGCAGCTCTGATTACAGTTTAGTAGGTCGGTAGCTTTGTCTTTGTCCTTTGCCAGTGTCGAGTTCTCTTCCCTTCTGCTGCCTCTGAGGGATGGGTACCCCTGGGGCATGCTTCCAAGCTTTGCTCATCTGCCTGCCCTATTTGAGAGGATTTGAGAGGCGATTGTTGGCCGTATAATTTAAACTTTGGAGACAGACAGCTCTGTGATGTGGGGCAAGTTGCTTAATCTCTCTGATTCAATTCCTCATCTAATAGATGGGATAATAACAGGATTATTGCGACGAGTCTAAGTGAGATGATGGCTATAATGTGTTTGATGCATAGTAAGTGCTCAAAAAAGAAAAATGTCAACAGAATCTGCACCAGGTGACCAAGTCCTTAAGAAGACCTAAAGCTCTTTTCTGATGGCACAGATAGCTCTTTCTGGGGACCACCTTGCTGCCCAGGACCATGCTCAGTGGCCCATTCGTGGGCATGAGAACAAAACCAGTTGGACCTTTGCCATTTTGTCAAATGGCCTGTTCAGTGCTGGTCCTCTGCTGAGAGCTGTCAAGGGGCCCTGAAACCGTGTTTGATTACTGAACGCGGAAATTCTATGTAGGGATACAGGCTGTGTCTACGGGAGCCCAGAACAACGGGTGCAGTCAAATCGGCTCCAGACCTCAGTCAGGGCTTTGGCTTGGCAGCAATGACAAGTGTCCAAGGGCTTTCTCTCCGCTGTTCCTATCTGAGTCTCAAAATAGCTGGATGAGGTCAGCAATGCAGGTGCTGGAGAAGCCATTTATTGGCAGCAATCATACAAGCAAGTCTGGGGGTTTCAAGGACTTGGTGAAAATGTGAGTTTTTTTTTTTTTTTAAAAAGCTAAATGAGTTAGCAAGAAATGTTTACTGAGTATCCGTTTTTCAGTGTTGAGCTTATTGGGAAAAAATGAATATAGCACAGAGCTAGGCACATAGGAAAGGCTTCTACAGTCAGGTTGGGGTGTCAAGAATTGTATGAGAGGGAAACTCGTGGAGACAGTCTAACTGGATGGTCTGGTATAGTCAAGAGCTGTAAGACTTCAGAGAAGGGAAGATATAAGTCAGTTGCAGGACACGTGAAACGCTTCCTTTTTTAATATTTATTTGTTTTTGAGAGAGAGGGAGAGAAAGCAAGTGGGGGAGGGGCAGAGAGCAAGGGGAACAGAGAATCTGAAGTGGGCTCTGCACTGTCAGCACAGAACCCAACGCGGGGCTTGAACCTACAAACCATGAGATTGTGACCCGAGCTGAAATAGTCAGACACTTAGCCAACTGAGGCACCCAGGCGCCCCAACAGGCTTCTAAAAAGAGGCCGCCTTGGGTTTAGGGAGGTAGAGGGAAGAAGGAAAGTGTAGTGGGAACGCAAGCAAGGGCAGAGAGGCTGGAAGGAGCCGACTGGGGGTGGAGGCACTTGCACAGTGGCAAAACTGGGGGCTGCGTCTGGGAAGGAGTGGGGATTTGGGCTGAAGACGTTACGAAGCCCTCGAACACCCAGATAAATAGGGAAGGGGTGTGGACGTGATGTGGTAGGCAGTGAGGAGTGCTAAGTGTGGCAACAGAGGGACAAGAAGGGGGAACGGGGTAGAGTCCAGCTGGGCGCCATGAACAAGAATCCAGACGTAAATGGGCAGAACAGTGTGGGCCAGCAGAAGACCACGGGAATGATGTGTGAGAGAGCCTGCTGGTCTCTGGGGCCTTTGCCTAGAGTGACACCCAGAGTTTTCTCTTTGTTTTTGTTTCTTCTTATTTTAATTCCAGTGTAGTTGGCCTACGGTGTTGTATTAGTTTCAGGTGTACAGTACAGTCGTTCAACAGTTTCATACATCACCCACTGCTCATCACAGCAAGCGTGCTCCTTAATCCCCATCACCTATTTCACCCCGCCCCCACCTCCTTCCCCTCTGGTAACCATCAGTTCTCTGTAGTTAAGTCTGTTTCCCCATCCATCCATCCCTCTCTCTCCCTCTCTCTCTCTCCCCCCCTCCCTTTGCTCATTCATTTTGTTGCTTAAATTCCACATATGAGTGAAGTCCTATGGTATTTGTCTTTCTCTGACTTATTTCACTTAGCTTGATACCTTCTAGATCCAGCCATGTTGCAAATGGCAAGATTTCATCCTTTTTATGGCTGGATAATATTCATTGTATAGATACCGCATCTTCTTCATCCATTTATCTATTGATGGACACTTGGTGCCCTTCCAGTTTGGCTGTTGTAAATAATGCTGCTATAAACATAGGGGTGCATGTATCCCTTTGAATTAGTGGTTTTGTATTCTTTGGGTAAATACCCAGTAGTGCAATTGCTGGATCGTAGGGTAGTTCCATTTTTAAGGAAACTCCGTACTGTTTTCCACGGTGGCTGCACCAGTGTTCTCCAGCATAAGTAATGCCTCTTTCATACAGACACATGTGACCTGCTTTAGGCCAACAAGGCAAAATAAGTTGCAAAGGAGAAAAATTGAGAGGTGATTCTCCATGTTACAAAATGGTTCTTCACCAAAGGATGCACAAAAGGTTCTTTGACTTAGAAACTCCCCTCAGTTTAGAATGCTTTCAGAGTGGAACAGTCGGCTTTTTTGAATTTAGGAAGAACAATCAAAAATTACATGGGAGGGGTGCCCGGGTGGCTTAGTCGGTTAAGCGTCCGACTTTCACTTAGGTCATGATCTCGCAATTCATGGGTTCGAGCCCCGAGTCGGGCTCTGTGCTGACAGCCATCTCAGAGCCTGGAGCCTATTTCGGAGTCTGTATCTCCCTCTCTCTCTGACCCTCCCCTGCTCACGCTGTCTCTCTCTCTCTCTCTCTCCTAGAAGTAAATAAAAATTAAAAAAAAATTACATGGGAAAGGATTTTGTAAATAGCTAAAGGGGGGCGGGGGTAGAAACCAGTCAAATGTTTCCGGTTGTCCTTTCTTGTGATACATGGAAACTACATAAAACTTACAACTTATGAAAATAATACTAAGCTGCAGTAATTTTAAAAATAATTTAGTAAGTTGAAATGCATGAGGATTAACCAGTAGTAATAATAATAGTCAACATGTATCAAGGGCTTGCATATTACTCAACAATTTAAAGCCATCACTCTGTTTGATCTTCACAGCAGTCCTTTGAAATAGATTTTACTATTTTCCCCCCATTCCATAGATAAGGAAAATGATGCTTTCAGGCTAGTTAACCAAAGTGCACGATAACCCTAAAATAACAAGAAAGGAAGAAACTCCCCTAAGTTACATGCACGTTAGCACCCCGCCTCCCAAAGAGGCTTTGGGGGTGCAGAGTAACAAAACACCTCCACAGTCCCCCTCCTCAGCCCATGCTCTGGGTTCCACTTGATGTAGCAGGTCTTAGGAAGCTTTTCAGGTGGAAAAATGCCCCTCGGCCGGCACAGATTGGTCACAGACCTGGTCCAGCAGTGAACCGATTTTGTTTACATTTCAGCATGAAAGGTGCAGAGAGAGAGAGAGGTCTGCAAAGGGGGGCTCGGGATTCAGTTCCCTGGGTTGTCCTGAGAATTGCTCTTCTAGATTTGAACATTTCCCTTCAGGGGAGAAAATCCAGTGTTGCAAAGTAGTTACTCCCGTTCAGAATTTCCCATGCGGGTGGTGAGTGTGGGGGACTCGCCGTGGAGCAATCACGTTAGCTGGGACTCTGAAGCACCATTTCTACCTGCTACCTATCTGAGTGGCCCAAGCCTGGGTCAGTCTCCTTACACACACTGCCCCTTCCGGACCTCCCCTCCTCCGCCATGGGGAGGGGCCACGCACTTGATCGAGGTTGCTGACAGAGGGTGGATCCAGCATCGCTTCAGTTCAGCGAAGGTAGCATACATTCGCACTTGCTGGAAGACAATCTTGTTTTTGCATTTAGGGGAATATAAAAATGACTTTGTTGTGTTTAAATTGCCCTTGCTGGATGAATAGAGGCCCGTGGCCTCAGGGTTTAGAAAGGATTGTGTAAAGACCACATATTTCCTTATATCTGTTTCCATATGGCTATATTTCCTGAGATACACATGTCTCAGAACTGTTCACTGGTTCTCACTGAAACTGGTTGTTTCCTGTGTTGACTCCTGTCTGTCCATCCAGGTGTTAAGTCCGTAGCTTATTTATGACCTTATTTCTTGATGGGTCCCCAGGCTAAAACTAAGATCCTGATATTATTGAAACTCTCTTGGACAGAAGCCAGGGGTAGGAAAGTCCTGTTTAGTTGCTATAAGCAGTTTGTACCTTACAAGAGATAAAACCTTTGATATTCATTTAGGACAAACTACAGTTAACTCTTGAACAGCATGGGGGTTAGGGGTGCTGACCTCCTGTATAGTCAGAAATCAGCGTATATCTTTTGACTCCCCCCAAATTATTAATAGGCTGTTGTTCACTGGAAGCCTTACCAATAAAAACAAAAAAAAAAATGGATGAACACACATTTTGTATGTTCTATGTATTCTATACCGTATTCTTACAATAAAGTGAGCTAGAGAAAAGAAAATGTTAAGAAAATCATAAGGACGAGAAAATGCATTTAGAGTACTGTCCTGTCGGTGGGAATGTAAACTGGTACAGCCCCTCTGGAAAACAGTGTGGAGGTTCCTCAAAACATTAACAACAGAACTCCCCTAGGACCCAGCAACAGCACTGCTAGGAATTTACCCAAGGGATACAGGAGTGCTGATGCATAAGGGCACATGGACCCCAATGTTCATAGCAGCACTTTCAACAATAGCCAAACCGTGGAAAGAGCCTAAGTGTCCATCAACAGATGAATGGATCAAGAAGATGTGGTTTATCTATACAATGGAATACTACATGGCAATGAGAAAGAATGAAATCTGGCCATGGGTAGCAACACGGATGGACCTTGAGGGTGTTATGCTGAGCGAAATAAGTCAGGCAGAGAAGGACAGATACCATATGTTTTCACTCATATGTGGAACAGGAAAACTTAACAGAGGACCATGGGGGAGGGGAAGGGGAAAAATAGTTAAGGAGAGGGAGGGAGGCAAACTGTAAGAGACTCTTAAATACAGAGAACAAACTGAGGGCTGATGGGGGTTGGGGGAGAGGGGAAGGGGGGTGATGGGCATGGAGGAGGGCACTTCTTGGGATGAGCACTGGGTGTTATATGGAAACCAACTTGACAATAAACTATAATAAAAACATAAAATAAATTTTAAAAGATAAAATAAAAAATAAACGAAAAAATAGAGTACTGTATTTATATTTAAAAAATCTGCATATAGGTGGACCCGTGCAGCTCAAATCCATGTTGTTCAAAGCTCAGCTGTATTCCTGTTTTAATCATGACAGCAGCTCCTATGTACATAATATCATGTAAGCTTCACAAATCCTTAAAAGCGAGGTGCCAGTATTATCCCCCAGATAACGGAAGAGGACAGTGACAGAAAGAGAGTTAAGAGACTTGACCAAGGCAAGGCAGCTAGCAAGTGGAGTGCTGGGATTTGAACCCATAATGTTCATTACCATGAAAGCCTTTCCCCTGGAAACTGCACATTCATCTCCCTGCAAATTTCAAGCAAGGACCTGGATGAAAACTAAAGCGTGGTCCAAGAGGCGAAAGCAGCTTTGTGAGGAGAACGACCTAGAAAGTTGTCTACGTGGGAGGCAGGGATTCGTGCCTGCAGATTAGTTTGGTAAGGGAGCAATTATATCTCAACGGGGGAGAGAACAAGGATGTTCAGAGGGGACGGCAGGGAGTCCAACAGCCAGTCCCTTTTGCTGGGTTTGAGCCCTGAGTGGGGGCGGGCCAAGGCCAGAGGCTTATCGGCTAGGAAACCGTATCACCAGTGAGCCTGTTTCTAAACCCAGCTGTTGTAGAGTCCGGGAGGGGGCCACTCAGCTCGTTGCACTGACCTACACTGCTCTTGTGACTGGTGTCTTTTGTTCATATTTTCTAACTGCTAATCGCTGGTATCGAAGAAGGCTTTTGATTTCTGTGTGCTCACTGTGTATCTAACTACTGTACCGAACTCTCATTAATTCTGATATAAAATTACAATTCACTCACAGCTCTTGGGTTGTGTAGATATGCACCCATATCGTGGATGTATATATACACACACATATCTTCTTCGTTTTGCAGATTAAAGAAACTGAGTTTCAAAGAGGTTTAGTAACTCCCTCTAGGTCACACAGCTACTAAGTGAGGGTGCACAGATTAAACAATAGGCCGACCTTCGGATCCTGAGATCTAAATCACTGTACAATAACATTTCTCTTAGGGACGCCTGGGTGGCTCAGTTGGTGAAGTGTCTGACTTTGGCTCAGGTCATGATCTTGCGGTTCGTGGTTTTGAGCCCTGCATCGGGTTCTCTGCTGTCAGCATGGAGCTCGCTTCTGATCCTCTGTCCCCATCTCTCTCTGTCCTCCTCCCGCGGGTGCTCTCTCTCTCAAAAATAAAAAGAAACATTAATAATAATAATAATAATAATAATAATAATATCTCCCTTATACGTATGACATTTTTGTAAAAATTGGATGATGCTCTTCATATTCTTTGTAATCTCCTTCTTTTGCTTAATAATACACTGTAACAATTCACCTATATGCCTAGATATTACTCAATAACATATTAATGGATATATAAATACCTTTGTCATGAGGGTAATAATTAACATTTATTGAGTACTTACGATGTGTCAGGCATCTTGACATAGACTAATTTCTTTAAAACATTTTTTTTAATATTTTTGATAGAGACAGAGCATGAGCAGAGGAGGGGCCGAGAGAGAGAGAGAGAGAGAGAGAGAGAGACAGAATCTGAAGCAGGCTCTGCGCTGTCAGCACAGACCCCAATGTGGGGCTCGAACTCACAAACTGTGAGATCATGACCTGAGCCGAAGTCGAACGTTAACTGACTGAGCCACCCAGGCGCCCCAACATAGACTATGTCATCTAAGTTGTATCTACATGACAGCAGGATTACTGGTTGTTGCAATCACATCAGTTCAACAACTCCAGCCTGCTACTCCCCTACCTGGTAGTGCCCTAACCTGTCACCCCCAACCAGCTTTGGGGCTGTGGGCTCTGCACAGATCACTACGTCATGTAACACGAAAGGCCCATGTCTTATTGACAGGGGTACAAAGCAAGTAGCAAGCATCCGGGCCGGGCAGAGGGCATGGCAAGGATGATAAGGATGCCCCTTGATGTTAGCAGGACTTCTTGGCCGGAACCTAATGTTACTAGTATAAAAAAGGGACAGAGAAAAAACTACTCCTCTAGTTTCTTGGAAGCTTTGAGATGATGCTGCAACCCAAGGAAAAGTTGGGTGAAAATATCAACATCAATCTCTTGCCCACAAATGTGATCCTTGCCATTGATGCACAATGACTACTTAATGCATCCTGGCTGCTATGGGCTGAATTATGTGCCCTCCCCAAATTCCTGTGTTGAAGTCCTCACCCCGCAGTGTGATGGTTTTTGGAGATGTGGCCTTTGGGAGGTAATTAGGTTGAGATGAGGCCATGCAGGTGGGACCCTCATGACAAGATTAGTATCCTTACAGGAAGAAACACCAGAGAGCTTGCTCTTCCTCTCTCCTGGCTGACCATATACTTCATCTGATTCCCTACATTCTGAAAATGTTAGAGAAAAGTGGTTTTTGCTTCTCAGAGGGCTCTCAGAATGGCATTAGAAAAATATATTTTATTCATTCTTTTAAAGAGCTCCACAAATAATTATCGAGTGCCTACTCTGTACTGGGAACACTGCTTAACAGTGACCAAGGCAGGCACGATGCTTTACTTTCAGACAGCAGGGGCAACCTGTGTACATTTTGGTGGCATGAACTCCACTCACGATGGCATGCAGCCATCACTGCTATCTAGTTCCAGGACATTTTCATCACCCCCAAAAGAAACTCTACCCATTAAATACTCCCTCCCCATTCTTCCTCCCCTCCCCCAGCCCTATGTACCACTAATCTACTTTCTGGCTCTGTGGATTTGCATAATTCTGGATATTTCATATAGCTGGGATCATATAATGTGTGTCCTTTTGTGTCTGGCTTCTGTTCCTTAGCACAGTGTTTCAAGGTTCATCCATGTTGTAGCAGGGGTCACTACTTGCATCCCTTTATGGGTGAATCGTATTCCATCGTATGGATAGACCACATTCTGTCTATCCATTCATCAGCTGATGACATTTGGGTTGTTTCCACCTTTTGGCTATCGTGAATGGTGCTGCTGTGAACACTGAGGAACAAGATTCTGTTTGGACATCGATTTCGGTTCCCTGGGGTATGTTCCGAGGAGTAGAGTTGTGGGTCATATGGCAATACTGTGGTTATTGGGGAATCAGGGAAAGACACTGCTTTTATATTGAAGAGAAAAACCCAACAACCAAAAACTAATAATTTGAAACGTTTTTATTTTTTATTTTTAAACATTATAAGTAGTCTGGCCAGATTTGTGACAAAATGGACCCTCTCAAGGAGGAGAAGCAAAGTGAGCCATTCAGTGCATGCTCATCTGTACAGTTAGAAAAACCACCAAAACACCATCTTCTATTGGCTGGCCAAAGGATTAGCATGGACCTCCTTGGGTCTGAAGTGGGACTGTTTGTCTTATCCGCCAGTCACCACTGAGGCTGGTGATACCCTCGTCCCTCTGTGAACACCCTGAGGACAAAGGGTTATCTGAGTCACCTCTGTCATCCTAGCTCCTGGCACAGTCAACATTTGTTGGTGGAAGGAAGGCAAGAATGCCACCCAGCCCCCTGGGAGAGGTGATCTTGGGCACCCTCTCTTGTTCCCGTGTCCCTGCAGGGTAATAAGGCACACCGACTCTCACACCAACGTCCTTCCCATCAGCCACCAATTTGGGCAGTACCACCACTGTCAGTCACTCGGGGATGAGCAAACCAGGTTTATAGCACATTCCACACAAACAAATTGACAAAGCTCAGAAACTGATGCTTGTCAGACCCAGGTATTCTGAATCTTGTTTTGAACAACATGATCATCATTTCCTTGGGCAATCTCCTACTGTCCCGTCATTTGCCTTTCTTGCTGTAGCATGGGAATCCTGTTACTGGTTTCTAGTCACCTCACAGCATGGTGGGGAGACTCAAAGCAGATATGGAAGCAGGATGTAGGAACATCCCTGGGCCTGCGGAGTCCTCCCCAAGTGGGCAGTGACTGGGCATGATCCCCTTTGGAGCCTGTCACTGCTGTTGACATCGAGAATACTGGTGTGGGAACAAATGCTGTCTTTGTCACCAGCTCAGCTACAGGGGCCTCTCCTTCCCTAAGCTGGCAGCTGAGGCTAAGCACTTGAGATCCCTGGGCCAGCTGTTGTGAAGTAAATGCCAGGCAGTAGGTAAGGCAGGATTCAGAGCTGGGCAGACAGCCAGGCTAGAGTGAGAGCACAGATGGGGGGGGGGGGCACAAAAGTTGGCAAACAAGTATTTTCCAAGGGGGGGGTTAAAAAATACAATTTTGCTTCTTAAGTAGACAAAGCACGAACAGGGGAGCTGCCTAAAAATTCTTGTTTTAACTCACTATCAGCGAAAGAAGATTCTAGTACCAGAGACGCACTGTGAGCAGTATTTCCCAAGGAGGCTTGCCTGGGAACACAGAAAGATAGCCACACCCTTTGAAGTTTGCTGGGAGCTTACAAAGGGCAGTGTTGTTTCCACCGAGGAAGAATGATAGCCCCGCATAATGGTGTCCTTATTCTCTAAACCCCAGACCTTATGTGATGAGGGGCAAGTAAGCCCGCAGGCCCAAGCAAAGGGGGCGGGGGGAAGGCTCGGTAAGACACACATGCCTTTAGCTTGCTCGCTAGTCAACATGGAAGTCTTCCTAGGAAGATGGTGTGGTCCAAGTCAGGAGTCTCGTTCCACTCTATTCCTAGGAGGACTGCTAAACCATACCAAGATGCTTTGTTCATTTGGTGATGGCTGATAAAAATTTCCAAGCGGACACATCGTCCATCTTGCTTGATAGACATGGGTGAAGCATGGTGTGAGCTTAAAGGTTATAGGGATAAAAGATTGTTGAGGAAAAAATGGCTAAACCCATGGTTTATCCATGGGTTAAATCGGAATGGGAATGGTGGAATTTCCAGCCCTGGGATTCCTATCACCCAAAAGAGGAAGGTCAGTAAGCTGGCAATAGCTGTCAAAGGCAGATTGTCTGCCAGTTATTAGGAAACAGAGCCCCCAAATTGAGTTCTAACATAGCCCTGACCAACTTCAGGATGCCTATGGTATTGCATCATGCATGCTTATGTCAGGGACCACTTCCAAAATTCTGACTCATTTCCCAGGCCAAGGAAACCATGTCAGCATATGAGTTTCATTCCTGGTGTCATCCCAGGGAATGTTTGTCAGCCCTGGTGTCTGGGAATGATTCCATCAGACCTGGGAGGAGCTGTGTGGTGTGGTGGCAAGAGCGAGGAGAAGCCCTGAGCTCCAGGCCTAGCTCTGTCGCCAATTCACTGTCATTCCCAGTGAGTCTTTTAACCAATCCGTGTCTTGGCTTCTCCAGTGGCTAGAAAGAGACTGTTTAATGAAATGATCTCGACCCTTCTGCCTTTAAAAATAAAAATGGCCGTTTCTTTGTGTTGGATTTGACAAAAATCGTGTATATGCAAATCGCCTGTTTGATCATTTTTGTTTTAGGTCTGTAAGGGGTCTTAAAGATCATCTAGTCCAGCGATCCCTTTGTCGTGCATACGTAGAAACCGAGAGCCAGAGAGAAGGGAGTTGTTCAATTAGTGCAGAATCAAGGTTTAGAGATCAGGTTTCTTGATTCCCAGTCCAGTGCATTTTCCACTACGTCTACTTTTAAGTCAGAGTAATGCATGGGCATGGTTCAAAATAATACAGGAGAGCTTGGAACAAAAAAACAACAGTTCTCAGCCCCACCCTTAGTCACACTCCTCAGAGGCAACCAATTTTAACAGACTCTGTTTTCAATTCATCTGGTCGTTACTTCGGAATCACTAAATAATATGCCTCTACTCCTATTTCTTGGTTTATCCATTTTGGATCTTATCTACTGACTCCCTGCTATTAAAAAAAAAAAAAAAAAAAAAAAAAAAAAGCTCACTTAACATTACTCCTAACCTCCCCTCTTTCCTCCCCATGTTTGATAGTGTTATCTTTATGAGATTTTTTTTCATTCACTTTTTAAAATAACATACAGTAAAATTTACTATTTTTAGTGTATAGTTAGTTTTATGAGTTAAGACAAGTATATAAAGTCATGTAACTACCACCACAATCAAGATATAGAACAGTTCATTACCCCCTCAAATTTTCCCATGCCGCCTTTTGTAATCAGCCCAGCCTTCTACCCCCAACTCTAGATAACCACGGCCCTGTTTAATGTTGCTATAATTTTGCTTTTTCCAGAAGGTGCTAGAAATGGAACAATGGAGTATGTGATCTTTTGAGACTGCATCTTTTACTCAGTATAATTATTTTGAGATTCATGTATCAGTAGTTCATTCTTTTGTATTACTGTATCCATTGCATGGATGTACCACAGTTGATGCATTCCCCAGTTGAAGGACATTTAGGTTGTTCCCGGTTTGATAGTATTATTTTTAGCTATTCCATGGGTTACTTTTTAAATTGCAACTATATTCTTAAACCTGTATTTCTTGAGCCATCATCCACTATCTATGCAGTAGATCTTCTTCAGCGTACTAAATGCTTTTGATTGGATTTTAAATATGATACTTTCATTCATTTACTCTTGGCTTTAAATCAATTTCATTTGAGGGTGTAACTTTTCATAGGGGTCAGAGGGATTGATTAAATGCTATCCAGCAGCCCTATTCAGGGCTACAGCTATTCTAAATGGCTCCTGTAGCATAGAGGGCCCTCTCTAGTACCAGACGTGCTTGTTGCTGGGAAGATATACATGTACTTTCTTTTCTGACCGTTGCTAACTCAGGCAGTAATTTTGGGGAAAAAGACCTTTCTTCATGTGGATTTCAGCTTTTGTCTGTCATGCTTTTTCTGTTCCAGCTGCCTTCACCAGCGAGCACAAAGCCACATTTCAAAGGAGACTGACAAATTATCCCCAGCTGCCAGAAGGAGGTTAGCTTTCTGTGTGTTCTGTGTCCGCTTCTCTGATAACCAACAGGTTAACTTTCTAAAAGGAACTGACAAAAGCAGAAATTGTCTTTTTACCCCAAGTGGGTTTTTTTGCTCTTTTAAAAGATGTCAATTTGTAATGTTCCTCTCCATTCAGACCCAAATATATGCTGAGAAATACAGCATAAGTGATCACAACTGTACCTTTATTGTTTGCAAGATTCATATTAATGTATTTTTAAAGTGTTTATCAGAGCCAAATTATTTTTTAAATTTGTTAGCACCATGTCTTTCCTCAAAGAATAGCCTTTTAAAGACTGAATGATATCAGCCTTGCCTATAGAGATGTATATGTTCTTATATTTCACTTACTTTTTAAACTACCTTTGTATGTACGTTATCTACCCTGCACTCACACTGCATAACAGGAGTGAGTCTAATGCCTGCACAGTACCCCACACATAATAGATGCTCAGTAAATGCCTTTTGAATTAAAATGGTTCAAAATAGTGTCATGTACACATGATGGTGAAGTATTCTGGATTAATGCAATGGAGCAGACATTCTCAAACACTACTGGGAATGCAAATTGGTACAATTCTCCCACAGGGCACTTTGACAACACGTGCCAAAGCCTTAACAATGTTCTTCTTATTATTCTCTTTCTAAGGACTTACCTAAAAAAAAAAATAGAGCTGTACAAAAATATAAATATGAGGAAATTTATCGTAACATCTTTTAAAATAGAGGAAAAGTGGAAACAGCTTAAAAGTTCTCCTTACTATGAAATCCTGTGCAGTAACATTTATACCATGAAATGCTACATGGTTATTTAAAATCACGTTTAGAAGATTATTTAATAACATGAGGAAGTGCCCACCACTTAAATTCAGTGGGGGAAGGGAAGATACGCAAATGAATATACAGTATGATCCGATGTGCGTGTGTGTGTGTGTGTCTGTGTGTGTGTGTGTAGAAAAAAGAAGACTGAAAGTAAATAAATAGAAATATTAATACTGGTTACCTCTAACTTGTAGGATTATGAATGACTTTCATGTTCTAATTTCTGTAATTTCCAAACTCTTTACAATGAGCGTATCTTAGTTTATAATCTGAAAAACATCTTTCTCACTTGAAAGAAATAAATACTATTTCTAATAGATTGAGGGCTTATATTCATAAAATCCTAGCAGTAAGATATGGAACCATTTCTCAAACCAAATCAACTCTTCAGATGCCGTGTAAAAAGTCACACCAGTGTTTATAAGTTTTCAGAAAGACAAACTGAAGCCCAGAAGGCTCGTGTTTAAGCATTAGGAGCCCAAGTTTGATATTGAAAGGCGAATGTGTTCATCCTTTTCTCTAGGCCTAGTTAGATTTCATCCTTCTCTCTTCTCATCTGTACCCCTTTTTAAACTGTATAGATCTGTGGAACAAATGTTGAGCAAACTGGAAATAAATAAAATCCAATGGCTTTAAGATACCACAAAGCCCTCCCTTCCTGTGTACTAATGGCTACCTGCCCACTGTACTCCCCAGAGTGGAGGGCTGGAGTCAGCCAAAATGGAGGCTTTTCTGATTCAAGCGTGAACACTGCAAATGCTCACAAGAGAGAAAAACTTCTGTCTGTAAAGATTGAGACACAACACGTACAACCTTCTCTCTCCCCTACGATCTTAGCTTCATAGAATATAAACTGGTGAGCTCTGCTAGGGAAAAAAAACTAACTAAAAAATCATAGAAGGTGATACAGTAAGGACTATTCAAAGAAATCTCAGAATTCTAGAGCTTGAAGGAAAACATTCCAACAAGTATAGTGCTCCCTCCAAATGTCACATGCTGTGCCAGGTTCTCTCATAACAACTATCTAGCAATGCACCCCATTTTACAGATGAGGAAATCAAAGCCCAGGGAGGGGTTGTAAATTGCCTTAAATCAGTTTGTTGCCTACAAAGTTTGGGCTAGGTCCTACATCTTCCGGAGACTCAGATGAAAAGATGGGGTTTTCTAGTATAATCTTCCCCTCAGCTCCAGACAGTCCAAATATTTACTATTACAGTTCTGCTTGGGTATTTTGTTAACAGCTCAAGCTAATCAGGTCCAAAATCAAACTCACAGCCTTCCCCCTTGTCTCCCAGTCACCCAGAATCCAAACCAAAATCTGATTGGCTTCTTACTCTCCTTCACCCCCACCCTGTAAACAAGTCCTGTCGACTTTTCCTTCAAAAACGCCTTCATATCCTATTCAACCCATAAGACAACCCAACCTTCACCTCCTTAAGAAATCTCTTCTTTACTATGCCGGTCCACACTACTGCCCCTCATCCAGGAACCATTAGCATTTGGTCAGCAGCGTTCCTTCATGTGACGAACATATATTGAGTGTCTACTATATGCCAGGTCCTGAGATGGATAATTCATTTGTTTTATCTCCCCAACTAGACATTTCAAAACCCTGAGAGTCTAGAGTATGACTTTTTCCATAGCCTTTTAAAGACCTATTGCAGCTCTGAGCACATATTGAAGACTTGTTTGTTCAAGAGTAGAACAGATTTAAGGAATCTGTCACCAGCTTGGCAGCTAGAGAACTCTGAGGATGCCTTAATCTCTGGTTCCTCCTCAACATCTCACAAGCTACATGGGTATGATCCACTCACTCAATGAAGACAGCATATTATAATGTAGCTTTTTAACACCATACCTTAACAAATAAGTAATGAGATTTAACTAATACGAGATGTGGGATCCTAAAAGTCAACTGGGGACTTCTGTCCCCAAGGAGATGGAGTAGATAGACTGTTCCCCATTCCTTCCACTAAGTACAACTAAAAACCCTGGACATTTTATATATAAAACAAACATAAGAAGACCAATGAAGATGGAGAGAAGAAGGCAGACTGGGTAAAGACCTCAGGAACCAAAGAATGATATGGTAATGAGTTCTCTGAATTTTCTCTTCTCCTCACATATCCCAGACTGGCTGCTGGAGAAGCCAGCAATTCAGAAAACACCAACAGGAGCAAACAAAAATAAAAACCTGCTCTCCCTAGCAAAAGGACCAGGAAACGGGCAACCTAACAAGATAGAAAACTATTCAACAATTACTGCTCTATACCACAGGAAAAACTATGACTCCCACCTCACCCCTGCCAGCAAAAGCCAAGTGAGGAGCCTGACCTTCTACTGCAATCTGGCGGTAACAAGGCAATATCTCCTCCTGCAGTATCTCCTCCTTTCTCCTCCCAGAGTAGCATCAGGAAAAAAAAAAACAAACAAACAAACAGCTAAAACAGAAGGTTTGAATAAGATCCAGAGTTTCATTACATAATACCCAAAATGAACAGTATTCAATTTAAAATCATTCATTACAACAAGAACCAGGAAGATCTCAAACTGAATGAAAAAACACAATCGGTAGATGCCAAAACCAAGATGACAGGGATGTTGGAATTATCTAATGAAGATTTTGAAGCAGCTGTCATAAAAATGCTTTAAGCAGCAATTACAAACATGTTCAAAACAAAAGAAACAAAGTCCCAGCAAGAACTATAAAGTCTCGGTAAACAAATACAAATATATACAGGAGAACCAAATGGAAATTTTAGAACTGAAAAACTCAGTGGCTCAAAAGAACAGAGGAGGCAAATGAAAGAATCAGAGAATTTGAAGATATAACAATAGAAATTACCCAGAGAGAAAATAGACTGGAAATCAAATGAATAGTGCCTCAGGAACCTGTGGGGATTGTAACAAAAGATACAACATTCATATCATCAGAGTTCTAAGAAGAGAGGAGAAAGAGAAAAGCTGAAAATTTCCAAATCGGGGAAAAGATAGAAAAATATACTCAAAAAGTTGAAAGAATCCCAAACTGGATGAATCCAATGCACATTCAGACATATCATAGTCAAACTTCTGAAAACTAAAGACAAAGAAAAAAATCTTGAAAGCAGACAGAGAAGAAAAGATATTACTTACAGGAAAACAATGTTTTGAATAAGGAATTGGCCCATTTTTCAAGTGCTAAACCTGCCAACCCAGAATCCTATATCATGCCAAAATATCCTTCAGGAATGAAAGGGAAATGAAGACATTCTCAGATGAAAAAACTCGAAGAGAATCTGTCACCATCACACCTACCCTAAATGAGTAGCTAAAGGATGTTCTCTAAACAGAAATGGTTTAAAAACAAACAGAAAAGAAATCTTGGAACATCAGGAAGAAAGAACACAATGAAAACATCAATAAATTAAATAGACTTCCCCTTCCCCTCTTGAGTCTTCAAGATTATGTTTGGTGGTTGGAGCAAAAATTATTACACTGTCTGATTGGGTTTTAAATGTATGTAGAGGAAATATTTAAAACAATTATATTATAAACTGGGGAGGGCAAATGGACATAAATGGAGGTAAGTTTTCTACACTTCCCCAAACCGGTAAAATAACACCACCATTAGACTGTGATAAGCTATGTATATACAATGTAATACCTAAAGGAACCACTAAACTCTATACAAAGATATACACTCAAAACTATGAAAGATAAATCCAAATGATATTCCAAAAAAAATATTCAAGTAGCCCACAGGAATGCAGGAAGAAGAAAAACAGAAATGAAAAACAGAAAACAAAAAATAAAATGGCAGACACGGACCCTAGTGTATCAAGAGACTCACTTCAAATATAATGATACAGGGAGATTGAGAAGAAAATGATGGAAACATATATTATGCAGACATGAATCAAAAGCACGAGTGTCTCTGTCTCTATTAATATCAGATAGGCTTCAGAGTGAAGAAAATTTGCAGAGACAGAGAGGGACATTATGATATGTGACAATGATATAATGATAAAATGGTAAATCCATGAAGAAGACGTAGGAATGCTAAATGTGTATGTGCCAAACAACTGAGCTGTCTTTGAAGCAAAATATGTGAATCAAAAACTGATAGAACTGAAAGGAGAAATAGATAAATCCCCATTGTAGTTACAGATTTCAGCGCCCTTCTCTCCATAACTGATAGAACAGCTAGACAGAAAATGAAGATATAAAAGAACTTAACAACACCATCAACCAACAGAGTCTAATTGACAGAGAACACATTACCCAACCCCAGAAAAATACACATTCTTTTCAAGTACACATGGAACTTTATGGACCACATTCTGAACTATAAAACAAACTTAAACACATTTGGAAGAATTAAAACCACACACAGTGTGTTCTCTGACCAAAATGGAAACAAATTAGGATAACAACAGAAAGATAACAGGAACATATCCAAATACTTGAAAACTAAATGACATACTTCTAAATAATTTATAGGTCAAAGAGGAAGTCTCAAGAGAAATAAAAAATACATTGAACTAACTAAATTTAAAATAAAAATGCAACATTTCAGGGGCACCTAAGTGGCTAAGTCAGTTAAGTATCTGACTCTTTTTTTTTTTTTTAACATTTATTTATTGAGAGACATAGAGAAACAGAACATGAGCTGGGGAGGGGCAGAGAGAGAGGGAGACACAGAATCCAAAGCAGGCTCCAGGTTCTGAGCTGTCAGCACAGAGCCCGATGCGGGGCTCAAACCCACAAACCGTGAGATCATGGCCTGAGCTGAAGTCAGACACTTAACCGACTGAGCCACCCAGGCACCCCAAGTATCTGATTCTTGATTTTGGTTCAGACCATGATATCACAGTTCGTGAGTTTGAGCCCTGTGTCAGACTCCCCACTGTCAGTGCAGAGCCTGCTTGGGATTCTCGTTCTCTCTCTCAATCTCTCTCTCTCTCTCTCTTTCAATAAATAAATAAACTTTAAAAATGCAACATTTCAAAATGTGTGGGACACAGCAGAAACCATGCTGAAAGAGAAATTTATAGCATTAAGTACATACATTAGACAAGAGGAAAGGTCTCAAATCAGTAAATCTAAGCTCCCATCTCTAGAACCTAGAAAAAGGACAAAATAAACACAAAGGAAACAGAAGGGAGGAAAAACCATAAAGAGCAGAAAACAATGACATTGAAAAGAGGGAAACAGTAAAGAAAATCAATGAAACAAAAAGCCATTCCTTTGTAAAAATCAATAAAATTGAGAGATTTCTAGCAAGACTGACAAAGATAAAAGAGAGAACAAATAACCAATATCAGGCCAAAACAGAAGATATTACTACAGACCCTGCAGACATCAAAAGGATAATAGGGGAATACTATGAACAATTCTACACACATAAATTTAACAACTTAGATGAAATATACCCATTCCCTGAAAAGCGCAAGCTACCACAACTTACCAAAAATAAATATATTTAGTAGCCCTGTAACTATTAAGGAAATTAAATCCATAAGTTTAAAACTCCTCCGAAAGAAATCCCTAGGCCCAGATGGTTTCACAAAGAATTCTACCAAACATTTGAAGAAAAAGTAATGCCCCTTATACATAATCGCTTCCAGAAAATAGAAGTAGTGGGAACATTTCCCAACTCATTTCACGAAGCCAGTATTACTGTGGTACCAAAACCAAAGCTAGTACAAGAAAACTACAGACTAATCTTGCTCATAAATATAGATGCAAAAAATCCTTAACAAAATATTAACAAATAAAATATGTTCAGCAACACAAAGGAATTATATGCCATGACCAAGTGGGGTTTATTCCAGATATGCAAGTCTGGTTCAATGTTCAAAAATTAAACAATGTAAACCACCATATTAACAAGCTAAAGAACAAATATGGCATGATCACATCAATTGATGCAGAAAAGGCACTTGGTAAAATTTAACATCCATTCCTGATACAAATCTCTCAGCTAGTGAGGAACAGAGGGGAATTTCCTCAACTTGATAGAGGGTATCTACAAAAATACCTACAGCTAACATTATGTTTAATGATTAAAAAAAAAAACCTGAATGCTTTCATCCTAAGAACAGGAAGAAGGCAAGATGTCCACTTTCACCACTTATTCAACATAATGCTGGAAGTTCTGGCCAGTACAATAGGGTCAAAAATGAAAATAGAAGGGATACAGATTAGAAAGGAAGAAATGAAACTTTTTCTATTTGGTGATAACATGATTACCTTCATAGATAATTTCAAGGAATCTGTTTTAAAAAACTTCTAGAACTAATAAGTGAGTTCAGCAAGGTCACAGGATGAAAGATAAACATATAAAAATTATATTTCTATATAAATACACGGACACCAGAATAAAAAATACACTACCATTTGTAATTGCAAAAAAAAGAAAAAAGAAAAAAAAGACTTGGGTATATCTAACACAATATACATAAGACTTATATGCTGAGGGGTACCTGGGTGGCTGTCAGTTAAGCATCTGACTCACAGTTTCGGCTCAGCTAGTGATCTCACTCTTTGTGAGTTCAAGCCTCTCATCAGGCTCTGTGCTGACAGTGCTGAGCCTGCTTGGGATTCTGCCCCTCCCACACTCTCTTGCACTCTCACACACACTCTCTCTCTCAAATGAATAACCTTAAAAAGAAAAAAAAAAAGGCTTATATACTGAAAACCACAAAATGCTAATGAAAGAGATCAAAGAACTAAAAAAAAATAGACATACCATGTTCATGGATTTGAAGACTCAGCACAGTAAAAATATCAGTCTCCCCAAATTGGTATACAGGTTTCACACAAATCCTACTCAAAATCCCAGCCAGAGTTTTTTTGGATTTTATCTAAAATTTATGCATAAAGTCAAAGGAACTAGAATAGCTAAATTTTTAAAAAGAATAAAGTGGGAGGAATCAGTTGGCCCTATTATACATCTACAGTCTGTGTAGTATTGGCAGGGGAATAAACATATAGACCAATAAAACAGAATAGAATCCATAAATAGACCTACATAAATAAATACGCTCAAGTGGGGAAATTGGATATCCATAGGCTAAAAGAAATTGGGCATGCATAGGCTAAAAGGAAAAATAACCTTGTAGTAGTCAGGGTTCTCTTGAGAAACAGAACCCTGAGAGAGGGAAGGAGGGAGGAAAGGGGGGAGGGCAGGAGGGAAAGTGAGAGATAATAGAGAAAGAAAGAGAGATTTATTTTTAAGAGATTGGCTCATGTGATTGTGGAAGCTGGTAAGTCCAAATCTTCAGGATAGGCCAGCAGGCTGGAGACCCAGGGAAACCCCCATGTTGAAGCGAAAATCCAAAGGCAATCTGCTGGAGAATTTTCTCTTCCTTAGCAGAGGTCAGTCTTTTTCTTAAGGCCTTGACCTGATTGGATGAGGTCCACCTATATTAAGGAGGGTAATCTGCCTTATTAAAAGCCTACTGAATGAAATGTTAATCTTTTCTTTAAAAAAAAAAAAAAAAAAAAAACCTTCACAGCAACATCCAAGTGTTTCACCAAATATCTGGGTACTGTAGTCTAGCTAAGTTGACACATAATTAACTGTCATAAACTTCACCCTAAATCTCATACCTTATATAAAAATTAACTCAAACTGGGTCATGGACTTAAATGTTAAACTATAAAACTTAAAAAAATAGGAGAAAATCTGCAGGATCTAGGGTTAGGCAAACATTCTTAGATTTGATACCAAAAGCAACATATATAAAAGGAAAAATCAATAAATTAGACCTGATCAAAGTTGAAAGCTTTTGCTCTGTGAAAACTTTGTTGAGAGGATAAAAAGATAAGCTACAAAGTGGGCAAAAATATTTTCAAACCATATATCTGACAAATGACTCATATTTAAAATATATGAAGAACTTTCAAAAACTCAACAGTATAAAAACAATCCAATCAGAAAATGAGCAAAGGACATGAAGAGACATTCCAGCAAAGAGGAAATATAGATGGTAAATACATGAAAAGATGGTCACTATCATTAACCACTAGGGAAATACAAATTTAGACCACAATGAAGTGTTACTACACACCCATTAGAACAGCTAAAACAAAAAATAGTGACAATACCAAAAGCTGGCAAGAATGTAGAGAAACTAGATCTCTCAGGCACTGTTGGTGGGAATGTGAAATGCTGCAGCCACCCTACAAAATAGTTTGGCAATTTCTTATAAAACTAAACATGCAATTACCAAACGACCCAGCAATCATACTCCTGGGCATTCATCCCAGAGAAATGAAAACTTATGTCCACACAAAATCTTATACATAAATGTTTATAGCAGCTTTATTTGTAATAGCTGAAAACTGAAAACAACCAAAATGTCCTTCCATAGGTGAATAATTAAACAAATTGTGGTATGATGAAAAGGAATGGACACCAAGTTGGATGGACCTCAAGGGTATTATCCTGAGTGCCAAAATTGTTTTTACAAAGATCTCCACCCCTCACTCTCCATCCCTCACCTAACTGCAAACATTCTAGATTCTGTTCCCTAGGATTTAAAAGACAAATTAGCCAAAAGAAGCACCCCAGATCATTTCAGTTTTGTGGCAATCTCTATGGCAATGTTTCTTATATATTATTATTACCATCCCACCTCTACAAGGCGCGCCCACGCGCACGCAAACACACACACACACACACACACACACACACACACCCAAGATGTCAGAATTTTCATGCTCTGAGATCCTGCTTCTATTGACTCGTTTTCAAAGATGAAAGATAGATGGGGCGCCTGGCTAGCTCAGTTGGAAGGACATGAGACTGTTGATCTCGGGGGTCTTGAGTTCAAGCCCCACATTGGATGTAGAGATTACTAAATGAATTAATTAACTAACTTTTTAAAAAGATGAAAGGTAGAGGCCCACCTCAGTTGTGCTGAGATGAAGGGAGAAAATGATGGCCAGTAGCAGCACAGGGAGAAGTGTAGCAGGGGAGAAGGAAAGATAAAACCAACAGAGTTGCAGAGACAGGATTGTGCTGACCTGTGCTATGCAGCTTTGATCTTAGGCATTCCGCTGACTATCTTCCCCATCTGCAGCCCCAGTTCTGAGTCTGCAAACTGATATGGAAATGTCTTTTCTTCAGGAAAGCCTTGCCAGACCCCAAGACTGGGTTAGATCCCTGTGTTATACACTCTCCTAGCACTTGAACCTAACCTTGGTATCATTTATCACAGTTATAATGACATGTTTTGAGATTAACTATCTGATGTTATATAATGTGTGAGTTTTTCTACTTAATGTGTCTCTGATTTGGGACTGTAAACTCTATTAGCATAGGGACCCTGTCACAGTTCACTTTTTTAAAGTTTATTTATTTATTTAAGTAATATCTGAACCCAACATGGGGTTCAAACCTATGACCACAAGATCAAGAGTTGCATGCTCTTCCAACTGAGCCAGCCAGGTGCCCTGTATCTTAGGTCACTTTTATATTTTCCAGCACCTAATACAGTGCTGGTCTGAAGAAGGTGCTCAGTACATATTTGTTGGAAGAATGAGGTGTTGGGGGGGGAGGGACAGGTAACAAGACCCAGATTGAATTAAGCATAGTTACTTAAAATCCTATTAAGGAATATAAACTTTAATTTGTACTTACTTTCTGTCTTACAAAATAGGAAAAATACTTCTTATCCCACTTACCACATTAGATAAGACTGAGTAGATATGAAAATGCTCTGAAGCAAAAAGCACTATTCAACGACATGGGCTAATACTAATAAAGTGGTGGCTTCCTACTCTTTGAGCTTTGCAGGCCCATTGCACATTCTCTGAGGCATGAAATCCAAGCCGTGGATGTGCTATGTATGAAAATGTAGACATCAATGCTCATGTGGTCATCATGGGGGGTTCTTTCTACCCACCAAGAATCCCTCCAAATCCTCCAGTTGAGCCCAGGGTTTGGTGGAACCATTGGCTAATTCAGAGTGCCTGTCCAAGCTAAATAAGGACTAGTAGGTATCAAAAATTATGGTTTCTGTGACCTATATTTATTTTCCCCAAGGGAAGAACTGAGTTAGTTGCAAGACCACAAAAGATTGGAGAGGAGACTCTCCTTTAGACTTTGACCTTAGGATCCAAATGCTGTCCATCAGGCTTCTCCAGATTTTCCATTACCTGTCACTCACATTGGAGCCCTCCCTACCAGCCAGTAAGGAAGCAGATTCTTCCAACGGGAGGGATGGGGGGGGGGGGTTACACGTTACATGTCAGTACATTTCAGGGACAAGTCCAACCTGTTTAGCCTTTAACACATAAGCTTGCCTTTTCTTCTCAATATCCCGTGATTCAGCCCCAGGCCACCTAGGCTACCCCCATGCCCTAGTCCCTTAGGAGAAACAAGGTCCTTGCTGTCTGAGTTCTACATTCACTCCCTAAGTTACAGTGAACACTGCCCTCCCCACAGCCACCTGACACCAGAGCTGTTGCTCAACCCTCCCTTGTTCCCACGCCTGTGGTGTTGAATTTGCTTCTCCCTGGGCCCCCCGACTAAGTCAACTTCTTCCCAAGCTCCTCTTCTGCTTTCTGCTGTTCTTGATTGAATTCATCCCAAGTTTCTCCACTTCCTCCAGCCTGAGCTCTCTGTGTCCTTGAGTATTCCTCGGGCCACCTCTTCCCTTGCTGACCAGAAGAGAGTGGTTTTCAGCAAAATAGCGAGAGCTGGGAGTGGCTCATCAAATCATACCCAACGACAGTCTATGCAAGGCCATTTTGTGCCACTTTTCTTTGTGCATACTTTTTGTGTCTGAACCTTATTCTAAGTGCCCTGGAAAAAAATACAAGCACCCGACCCTTATACATTGGGCTTTCCTTGGCTCAACTACATCTTTGTAAGCAAGGAAAAGCATATCAGTTCTTTTTTTAAAAAAATTTTTTAATGTTTTTTAAATTTATTTCTGAGAGAGAGAGAGAGACAGAGACAGCATGAGCAGGGGAGGGTCACAGAGAGAGGGAGACACAGAATCAGAAGCAGGCTCCAGGCTCTGAGCTAGCTGTCAGCACAGAGCCCGACACGGGGCTTGAACCCACGAACTGTGAGATCATGACCTGAGCCGAAGTCGGACACTTAGCCAACTGAGCCACCCAGGTGCCCCAAAAGCATATCAGTTCTTAAAACCAAGAAATACCTTGGCAATTGTTCTATTCTGCATGAAACCTGCCCGATTTTATAGCTTGGAGATCAAGAAGGGAGAAGGAAGGAACAGCCACACTGATTCGAATGCCCATGCCCTCCCCAGCCCGCCTGCCCATGAGAACCGAGCAGTCCTCAGAAATAACCTGATTTGCCCAAAAGCCTTGACTGAGGCTGTTGTAAGTAGTGCATGGATGAGGTGAAAGGAAAGGATCATTGGGAAGCATGTGGCTGGCGCCACCCCTCACCTTTGGCCCCTTTCTGTGGTGTGCCTGGGCCCTCTCTTTATGAAATTGTCCAAGAGAACCAAGTGGTTTATCCTATTGGGACCCACAAGGGGAGGCTGCATGAGAGAGGCCTCTTCCATGACTTCTGTGGGCAACAGAACCAGTTCTAGAGTCATCTTGCCGGACCTCAGCCCTGGTCACTTGCTAGGGTGTGACCCACAGGAGAAAGTCATGTAAACTCTCTGGGCCTCAGTTTCCTCCTCTCTAACACAGGGGTGATCACAGTGCCCACCTGAGAATGACCTGGACATTAAATGAGGCAAGGCTCGTCAAGGCCTAGGTGCTGTGCTTGGCATATTGTAAATGCTCAATAAATGCTAGTGAGGAGGATTGGGTGGGGGGAGAAAGAAAAGGAGAAAATGACAAGATGACCTTGGGTTCCATGAAAACAAAGGGGCATGGCCTCTTCGCCGTCTCCTCCCCCTGGCCCTCTCCCTCTTGCAGCTCGGCTACAATGTCCCTCTCGCCTTCCTGCAATGACCCAATGGCTTTAAGAAGGGTGCCGTGCGTTTTTGCAGATGAAGCCTGCCCTTGTGTTTGCTCATGGTGAATTTTCAAATTTAGAAGATTATGAGCCTGTTTACTAAATAAATATGTGTGTCTGGACGTGTTTGTCATGTCCTCCATTGCAGATGCCTTGCCCCCTCCTGTTGCGTAGGCTCCTGAAGCGGGGGGCGGGGGGGCAGCGGGGTATGAAAATGCCAGTTGTTGGTCTTCTTGGACCGCAAAATTATTTACGGAGCGCAGGATTTACAGTCAGGAAGGAGTTCTTTTTTTTTACAGAAATGGGCAAATCCTAGATACTCTCTGTATACAAACCTCCTTTCCAAAAGTTATGAAAGGACATTTTAACTTTTTAAAAAAGTGTTTTAACATTTATTTATTTTGCGAGACAGATCACGAGCAGGGGAGGGGCAGAGAGAGAGGGAGACACAGAATAGGAAGCAGGCTCCAGGCTCTGAGCTGTCAGCACAGAACCCGACACGGGGCTCGAACCCACGAACCGTGAGATTGTGACCTGAGCCGAAGTCCGATGCTCAACCGACCGAGCCACCCAGGCGCCCCAAGGACATTTTAACTTTAAATGGGTGCCCTGTTGGCGGTGCATTCTCACTGCTAAGTTCCATCTCAGGATGGCACGGAGGGGAAGGTCATGTGGAAATTGCCACCTGTGGGTCCTGAAATCCCCCAGTATGCTGTGACTCCGGAACTAGGCAAAGGTCCTTCTCGGTGCCTCTGGTTCACTCCCCCGACCCCATTTGCATCGAATGTCAAAGCATAAGCCGGTAACATATACCAAGGGACAGAATCAACCCAGGGTCAGGTCAACTTGAGCAGTTCTGTACAGAAGTCCAACTTTCAATTCTACCCTCCATGGAACTTGTCCCTTCCTGCAGCTGCTCCCCACCAGCTGCCTGGCCAGCTGCTATTAGGCCCAAATTACCTCCACCTCCAGGTCCCATCCACATACTCCCTGGGGCTTGTTCACAGACCCATGAGCTGGAATTGCCCGTATTGGAAGTCAGCCGTGGTTTTCTCCAGTATTTTTTATTTTAACAATAAAAGGGCAACTTCTAGAAACCCCCGTACTCTCAGCACATGTGGGACAAGAGATAAAATAAAAGCTTGCTGAATCAGACCCCAAGAACCAAATCGAGCCAGAGATGATGTGAGTGTGGAACCAATCAGGAAGTTACATATGTTCAAAGGGACTGGCTTAATGGGTCTCTTTAAAATATATATATTTTTTACTTGTAATTACATCACGTAGGGTAGAATCCTCACACTCTTTTTCCAATTCCTTGTTGTTGTTGTATTTTGGAGATGTTTTGCCTGCCTTTATGTGCCATTTGTAGAATTTGTGGGTAACCAGAGGTTGGGTGTGAAAACAAGTCTGGGAGCTCACATGGAATGAGAGGTAAAGAATTAAGGCTTCAGGATCCAAATCACTGTTGCTTCTATGTTGAGAGAGTGTCACACAGGCAATTAAGTGTATTTTAATTTCCCAGCAATGTAGTTTGAAAATCAGCACATCAAATAAAATATTTAACACCCAGGAAAAGCCAAATGCATATTCTGCATGTGTGTCCTTAAGTGGTATTTTTATGGAAGGAAACCTTATTTGAAACAAATGTCAGAACAGAAGTTCAGCTTATGAAAGGCACTGAGAAACCACCGCACATAAGGTTTTAAATGTTGCCCATAAAAAAGCATCATCCTTAGCCTCAGTCCCGTCCATGGACAGCATGTGTGTCTGATGCATGTGTTCATCTACCTGTGTGCACGGGTGTCTGCGCTCATTTGCGTATGTTTCACAGCAAGACCAGGTGGTCAGGTTGCTTCCATGTGTAAAAGAAAAATGGAAGTGGACCAGTGGATCTGTCCCCTGGCACCCGACTGCGTGGTCTCAGGACAAGGAAGGAGTCTCAAAATGGTGGGAAGGGATTATATCTGGAGATCCCTTGAGGAGCTCGCTGAGACCAGTCTTAGAATGAAGCTGTTTTCTGCCCACAGCAGAGAGACTCAAAGGCTCTAGACCTGAAGTGGGGAGCCCTGATCCAGCCTCGAGCTTCCGTCTCGGTATCTTGAAGGGAGCTGAGGGTAGTGCACGTAGCCAGTCAGAGAGAAAGGAGAGATTCAGGGTTGGCCATGGCCCATGACCAGGGGAGGCCCCCGAGATAGAGATGTTGTACAGGCCGAGTCGGGGAGAGTTTGCCATTTCTTTCTCTCCTTTCCCAGATGCCTGCCTGCCACCTTGCTTTTCTTCATTCATTTGTACATACATTCCTCAAGTATTTACTGAACACCTATTTTAGGCATACGCCTGGGCTCGCCAGGGCAGGAGTATACAGAAGACATTTGTTTTCTCCTCTCCTCCTCAATGGTTCTTCTCTCCTTCTCCCCCCCCATAATTCAGTGGTAACAGGGGTGGACGGAGGAATATCCAAAAATCATCCCTGTAGGAGATATCTGTGCCAGGAATTTCCGGCAACCCCCAAGGAGAGTGGCAGATTGATGGCACTCTCGCTGGAACTAACAAGGGGGTGGAGGGAGGTGGAGGGGCGGAAGGAAGACTGTAGCCAGGCCGTGTGCCCAAGCCTATTCTATAGTTCCCATTTATCGGGCACTTGCTCTGCGCCAGGCCCCATATGTGCAATTTCTTATACCACGTTCAATCCTCCAGTCCATGAGGTATTTATTACATCTGGCCCAGATGAGGAAACTGAGGCCAGGAAGGGGAAGTGACTTACCCAAGGTCACACAGCTAGGAAGTTGACAGAGCCCCAATTCAAGGTTACGTCTGTATATCGCCAACTCCCAGGCCTTTGGAAAACTCAGGTGTGGTTTAGACTTCAGCCACAAAACTAGATTAGGAGCCTCCAAAATGTGCTATGAAATCTGTTTCAATGCAACTACTTGAGTTTCTATATTCAACAGTAATAATTTTGGTGTGCCTGGGTGGCTCAGTCGGTTAAGTGTCCGACTTCAGCTCAGGTCATGATCTCACGGTTTGTGAGTTCGAGCATCACGTCAGGCTCTGTGCTGACAGCTCAAAGCCTCAAGCCTACTTTGGATTCTGTGTCTCCCTCTCTGTCCCTCCCTCACTCATGCTCTGTCTCTCTGTCTCTCTCTCAAAAATAAATAAATACTAAAATTTTTAAAAAACAATAATAGTTTAAAAAAAATTTTTTTAATGTTTTTATTTATTTCTGAGAGAGAGAGAGAGAGAGAGAGACAGCGTGAGCAGGGGAGGCTCAGAGAGAGAGGGAGTCACAGAATCCGAAACAGGCTCCAGGCTCTGAGCTAGCTGTCAGCACAGAGCCCGATGCGGGGCTCAAACCCATGAACCATGAGATCATGACCTGAGCCAAAGTTGGACACTTAACTGACTGAGCCACCCAGGTGCCCCTAAAAACACAATAATAGTTTTAACAATAGCTAAATTTGTTGAGTGCTCCCATGTCAGGAACTCTACAAAATAGTTTTATAATCACGGTCTTATGTAATCGTCACACAAAACTATGAAGAATGATTATTATTGTCATCATTATTATTTTTATCCTCATTTTACAAGTGAGGAAGACAATGCTTAGAAAGTAACATGCCCAAGGGTCCACAGCTAGTAAAACCAGGGCAGTTTCATCCAGGTCTCTGTGACACATCAAAGCCACTTAGCTACTACAAATGTCCTGCCTTAAACCCTCCAGGACCTCATTACTTTCAAATAATGACTTCCTACTCACCCCTTTTCTGTCCACATAACAATCTCACCCATTGTGCCCTATAAAGTGACCTAAATCATTTTCTCCTCCATAACCTCACCGCGACCACTTACCATCCCCAATATCCAATTAGCCAAAGCTGGAAGTCCCAGAGAGATGTCCATAGGGGGGCAATAAGAACCAGAATATTACAAGCACCAAATTTCCAGTCACTCTTATAGGTTCGTGGAAACTTAAGAAGATGGCAAAATAAAGTCATAAGTTCTTAAATTTAGAAGTAATGCTACTTAAAACTTGACTCAAAAAAAAAAATACCCCTAGGTCTACAATCTCCCACAAGCAGAATCTCAAAAAAGGAGGCAAGAGAGAAGTCCTCCTCTCTGAAAATGAGTTTGTTTATTTATTTATTTATTTTAACAATTTATTTATTTCTGAGAGAAAGAGACAGTGTGAGCAGGGGAGGGTCAGAGAGAGAGGGAGGCACAGAATCTGAACCAGGCTCCAGGCTCTGAGCTAGCTGTCAGCACAGAGCCTCACGCAGGGCTCGAACCCACGAACCGTGAGATCCTGAGCCGAAGTCGGATGCTTGACCAACTGAGCCACCCAGGTGCCCTGAAAATGAGTTTATTTTATAAATAATGATAAGACGGCCATTTTGAAAGTGTTGCTTGTCTAGAGCCTTGGAATCTAAAGGTACATCATATTGCTAAATGACCGTATCCCTTGACAAAGACAATCCTCATACTTCTTTAATCCTTCGTCCCCTTTCCCCTTGTTCTATAGCACAGCCCTCGAAGAGCCAGAGAAGCTGCCATTTTGTGCCAAGAGATTCTCTTTCCATTTTCCAAGGAAGCAAAGAACAATGAGTGTCCACCTTATCTCCCCATCCCCTGTCTGGGGACATGCCCTCGAGGACTTATTCTATTTCAGCCTCTACCTCTAGGCAGCCAGAAAAATCACTCTGAACCACCCATAGAATGACCACCTGCTTCGGTTATTGTCCCAATGGGAACATGCTAATCCCTGGGCTTAGGAGAGGTTCGCCTTCCACCCAAAATGGTCAGGCCCATCTAATGGGTCAGCACTGCTGATCTTAATACCCCAGTCTTGATTTGGAACAGGTGGATTCCACAGTTGTTCAACTCTTGTTATGAGCCAGAGCATGGCTCGAACAATATAAGATTCTTCATAAAGAGTCTGACAGAATGCCAGATGGTATTATTGAGGAAATAAGCTCAATTCCTTTCTGAAGCATCTCCAGCTAGTGGCTTCGACAAGGAATCAAGAGCACCCAGCCCTATTGCTTTCTTTATACTCACTGAGTAGGCCTTTTTTTTTTTTTTTTTGTAAACACCAAAATGTTTGTGAAAACCCACCTTTTGTCAGCGCACTAGGGCTGCCTGGCCCTAGCTGTGTGGAACATGGTACTAATATAAAATTACCCGCTGGATCTACATTTGGCTGTCTGTTCCCCTCCCCCACTCCATTCTCATCCAAGCCCTGTCTGGAGCTTCACAAACATCCAGGCTCGGTAAATAAAGCCCAGCATTCTTTTTAAAGACGTGATGAAATCGGAAAAAGACACAGTCTCTGTCCTCGGGGCGGAATTGGGAATATGTGATTCCCCACTTCCGTAACAAATGTAAGAGTTTGGGAATGTGTGGTACCCTTTTTCCATTCAGGAAGATTTATTGGGTGAGCCTGCAGGCCATTCTTCGTAGCTTGGGGGTTGCCATAGTTGGTCGCTTTGTACAGAAGCCATATACATGTCCCATGTCAAAATAGATTGGGGAGGCCTGAATATACAGTGTGTCCACAGGTTCATTATGTTCTGGGCATGCATGCAGCTCCTGGAACAAATGTTTTACATGGAAATCAGGAATGACCACTTGTTCTCAAGAAGTCTAAAATATGAGGAGTGATAAAATAGAAACCGTGATCTTGAATTATCTTCTCTGAGTACCTCTAAATTTCTCTCTCTCATTTATGGCCTTCCCCCACCCCTCCATTTCCCCTGCTTGAAAAGCCATTAATTTCCCCACCTCCCCACCACCCTAGACTCTGATCCCCGTAAACAACCTATGCTTTTTCGCATCCTCTTTGTTTTCAACACTCCCTGTATTTACTTTCTTGGTGTTGACTTATACTAGAAAGAAAGGTATGGAAGCTTCACGAGCATGGCAGATGCTTTTAGTCCTGTCTTTGCCACTTACTAGCTCTGTGTCTTCAGTGAGTTTCCTAACTTCAATAAATGTTCATTTCCTTCCTTCCTTTTTCAAAAGAATTTTAGTCTCTGTGATCAGGCAGCTGCCTCTGATGAATGGCCCCATCTAATGGGTGGACTTGGTTTCTGTCTTTGTTCCTGTAACTCAGGAGTGAAAAGAAAACGTTACAAGGACATCTGGGTGGCTCAGTTGGTTAAGTGTCTGACTAGATTTTAGCTCAGGTCATGATCTCATGGTTCATGAGTTCAAGCCCCATGTCAGGCTCTGTGCCGAAAGCACAGAGTCTGCTTAAGATTCTTTCTCTCCCTCTCTCTCTGCCCCTCCCCTGCTCTCTCTGTCTCTCAAAAAACAAACTTTAAAAATTAAAAAAAAAAAAAAAAACATTACCAAGTGAGAGGGGCAAAGGAGGCACAAGCTACCTGCTCAATTGTGCCTGAGCAGATCTGTCCTCTCCAGTCTATGCATACTCCATTCTTCCTCTTGTCTTTTGCGAAACTTGGGCTATTCTAGAAAGCTTGGTCCTTGTTCTTTACTGCCATTTGCCATCTTAGAGCTTCACTAGCTTTTCGCAGCTCTGGGAAGTTGTTCCCGGAGACCCTCTGCGCTTTGGTTTGCTCAGCAACCTGGGCTGACTCAGAGCTAGCTGTGCCTCCCTCTCCTGAATATCTGGACCACCATCAGACACCTGAGAAGAACTCCGCCATGTATCTTGTCACAATAGCCCATAGGTCAGGCTACTCCAGGACTTCCTCTTCCTTTCCACAATGATTCACTCATAAGGAATACAATATACAATGTTGTATATGACGTAAAGGAGGAGAGAAGCAGGTAGGCTGGTGGAAAGGCCTGAGGCCCAAATCTACTTAGTCAACCTTGTTCTTGGCCAAAGCTTTCTGCCCTTCTGGGCTCCCATTTCCATGGTTTTAACATGCAATACCTGTCTTTGAGGACCTTACAGGAGAGCTGCAAGGATCTAGGGAGATACTGAGGACAGCACACTCTATTGGGGATTTTCTATGCAAGTAAAAGACATCCAATAAGGAAAATGTTTGAGGGGCACCTAGGTGACTCAATCGGCTAAGTGTCCGATTCTTGATTTTGGCTCAGGTCATGATCTCAGTCGTCAGATCCAGCCCCGCATCGGGCTCTGTGCTGACAGTGTGGTGACAGTGTGGAGCCTGCTTGGGATTCTCTCTCTCTCTCTCTCTCTCTCCCCCCCCACCCCTTCCCCTCCCACACACATTCTCTTTCTGAAAATAAAAGAAAATGTTTGAGACCTGTTGCCATATGTGACCCATATATGTTCAAACAAACTTAAAAATCTTTGGATTCTGCAATTGCTGAAAACATTGCTAAGAAGTATAAGTATAGATAAGAAGTCATCACCACCTCCCTTCTAGGTTAAACAGAAAATGTTTGTACTTTGGACCACTTGACCTACAGCTGAGCTAAGACCTCCATAGATGTAGTTCCAAGGAGCAGAGCCCCAGCCTTTGCAATCCAGTGCAAGAATCTTGGGAAAAAAACCCTTGGTGAGGAGCCTTCAGAAATCATGCCACTTTTATTTATTTCTTTTCTGAGAGAGACAGAGAGAACAGAGAAAGAGAGGGAGAGAGAGAGAGAGAGAGAGAGAGAATCCCAAGCAGGCTCAGCACTGTCAGCACTGAACACAATGTGGGGCTCGATATCAGGAACTGTGAGATCATGACCTGAGCCAAAATCAAGAGTCAGCTGCTTAACTGACTGAGCCACCCAGGTGCCCTGATTATGCCGCTTATAGAAAGGCCATGTCAGCTCCCCCGACATTTAGAGCTGGGCAGTGAGCCTCATTCTGAATATCTTCCTCAACACCGTGACCCACCCTCCAACTCCCCTTCCAACTACCTCTTCTAATTGCCGCCAATATCACTAAGCCTCAGTCACAATAAAAACTTGACTAGGGCCTCAGTCCCTGGTGGGCAGTATTACATAGCCTTCTGTGTGTCAGGTTTAGAGGCTCTGGGCATCAATGCCATTGTGAGACTTTCAAAGGACCTATATGCATAACCTATGCACACATGGTGTGCGTGTGTGTGTGTGTGTGTTTGCGCGCGCACTCTCATGCCTGTATTTATAATACGTATGCTCATTATGAGCACATTATGATACATAATTCTGAACACTGAATGATGATATTATGAAGGTACACATGGGAACACACATGCGGCATCCCATGAGAGAACGTTAAAGACCCTGTGATCTCTCACCTGCCAAAAGCACAGGAATGCCCTCTCCAGCCATCCTGACCAGCGCCCATCCCGCCTTTACCTGAATGCCTCCTGAGACCCAAGAAAACTTGGTTTTCATACCTGCTGTCTCCATTCACTTTTGGACAACTTTTAGAATAAGAAAGTCTTCCTGATATCACACTAACCCCCCAGCCCATTCAGTTTCTCCCGTAGACGTCAAGCACCAGCACCGGCACCCCTTTGACTGGCTCCTCTTATCCTGGCTATGTCTCCGTTCCTTGTCTCACCATCTTTGTAATCCCAAATGGAATTTAAGGCTGTAGCAAGACACAGAGTCAGAACATTCATAGTTGCAAGCTCTTATCTCAGGAAGGAAGCATGTGTGTCTGTTCAGTTGGTTGGGAAAATATATTATTAGTTTGCAAGGGCCACTGTACAAAGCACCACAAATTAGGTAGTTTAAAACAACAGAAATTTACTCTCTCAGTTCAGGAAGCTGCAAGTCCAAGATCAAGTGTCAGAAAGGCCATGTTCTCTCTGATGGCTCTAAGAGAGGATCCCTCTTTGCCTCTTCTAGTTTCTAGTGTTTGCCGACAATTCTGGGTGTTCTTGGGCTTGCAGATGCTTCATTTGCTCCAGTCCCGTGGCTGTCTTCTCCCATGTCCTCATGTTGTCTTCCCTCTATAGGTCCCTGTGTGCAAACATCCACTTTGTGTCGTGGATTAGGGCCCACCCCAATGACCTCATTTTAACTTGATGATTTCTGTAAAGACCTTATTTCCAAATAAGGTCACACTCTGAGGTACTGGGGGTTAGGATTTCAAATATGAAATTGGGGAGACACAATTCAACCATAAATTAATTAATAATATAATATAATAATATAAAATATATGTGATACATATAGAAAGAAGGAGGATTGGAGTGCCTGGGTGGCTTCGTTGGTTAAGCACCTGACTCTCTATTTCAGCTCAGGTCATGGTCTCACAGTTCATGAGATCAAGCCCCATGATAGGCTGCGTGCTGATAGCATGGGGCCTGCTTGGGATTCTCTCTCTCTCTCTCTCTGCCTCTCCCCTACTTGCACATGTGTGCATGTTCACTCTCTCAAAATAAATAAACTTTTTAAAAAAGGAAGGACAGTGACCAAGGGTGAGGGTTATATAATATATTATACACATATATTTGCATATATTATATACATGTGCATATATTTGCATATATTATATACATATATTTCAAGTCCTAACCTTTGAGAAAAATGTCATAAGAGTTCTTTATTCTTGGTTAAGGGAATGATAGATTAGCAGGGCAAAGGAGACCTCTTTTTGTCAATATATATCAGAATAGTATTGTGTCACATATGTATATATCATCAGAGATAATAATATAACAGGTCAGCATTTTATATTTATTTTAACATCTGGATGTTACATATTTTTAATTATATGTTATGATATACAAATGATGAACACAAGTTCAACCTATTAAGCATGTATATTTTTTGCAATGTGTTTTTTAACTGAAGTATCGCTGACCCACAATGTTACACATGATGTGTATATTTTAACCAAATACTAATTGCATAAGAAGGTGCCAAGCCAAGTCTCTGCCCCCAAAATTTGGTGTTGCTAGGATATGGAGCTATCACACTCAGTATCAAACCTTTGTTATATAAAAGGTACAGGTAAGAGAAATGGAGAGTGATATTTGCCAATAAAATATGTGAAGATGGGGTCAACCAACTTCAAAGCATTTTGGGGAGCCGTGTGGCTACGGGACACTGAAACAAAGCCTGAAGTTGGCCTGGATCTCTCTCTTAGTCTCAAGCTGGCAGAGTGGAGTGTGCCAGCCTACCCAGAGTGAGCCCAGGGTCAACTTGTGGGAGAGGAGACTTAACCCATTTTGCCTCTGATTTCCCGGGAGCCTCTGGTGTTTTGTGATTTCTACCTCTGTGCTGGGGACTGGCAGTAGACATGTGGATGTGCCCTGAGGAAGAACAGATATGTGGCCCGTGGTTTAGCTTCTTCCTTCTGGCAGATGGAACCCATCCATGGGCAGGTTCAGGGGGCCGTGACCATGTGCCTCAGTCAACCTCGTGACCCCAGCACGCCTCTTGCAGGCCCTTCTAGAACCTTGTGGGCCTGAGGCTTCCAGTTCTAACTACACTGTCTCTCAGTTGTCTGGACTTGGCCTGGCTGGGGCTTGAGAATTTCTTCTTTCCTCCCACGTAAGGCCAGACCAGAGGAGAAGAGCACCTTGTCTTCTCTCTAGAGGTTGACTTAGTTCACTTGCCTGAGACCATCAGAGTGGGGATAGCCTATGAATCTGTGGCTGAATCCAGGTATGCTGACACTGGTGCTTTGGGTGCCTGACAGAAGGAAGGGAGACAGTGCCCAGGGTGGGCATGGTTAGTAGGAGGAATTCTGGCCCGCGCTGGGGTGGCTGGCTAAGAGCTCCTGGAGATGAAGTGGGTGCCATTGTGTTGAGCAGATGGAAAGCCCTCGGTATCAGCAAGCCAAGTAGGCAGGGAGGTAGGCAAGTGGGCAGCTGGGAACCTTGACCCTTGACCTTTGACAGGGGCCCTGCACTCTCTACCAAGAAAGGCTCTGTTGCTATTCCAGGCCTTCAGCTGGGAGTCTGGGGAAGGAGTAGTATAGGGGATTAGCCAACAACCAGATTCAGGCCCTTAGGGGCCAGGCAAGGAGGCACAGGGGCAGGTGGTGGGTGGTCATTCATTCAATAAATATTTACTAAGCACTTACTATGTACCAGATACTGTAGTAGACCAAGACCCAGTTCCTTAAGGAATTTATAGTCCAAGGATTAAGGAATGGAGAAGAATAGGAAGGATGAGGGCAATAGCAGGGAACAGATTTTGGCTTTCCTTTCTCCTTGGGGCGTCTGTCTGTCTGTCCATCCGTCCTCTGTGTGTGTGTGTGTATGTGTGTGTGTGTGTGTGTGTGTGTGTGTGTGTGTGTGTGTGTGTGATTTGGCACCAAGTCACCACATTTTGGGTGGGGCATACATAAGGTAGCTCTGGATTTGGAAAAGATGCATGTTGCTCAAGCCAATTAAACATCAGCCAGGCAGCCTATAAAGTCAAGTGTGGTCTGATCTAGACTTAAGCCATCCTTCCGCTGAGGCCGTATATGTGCACCTCGCTTTAAGAAAACCTGTACCCCAAAATCCCAACTTTGAAAAGGAGAGAGAAATGCGCCTGACGATTTCTGGAAGCCATCTAGAGCCCTCATTTATTGACACAGGTGTATCTAAGAGGTGGTGAGGCCCTCGAAGGAGCATCTGATTCAAACCTCTGCCTTCTGTTGGTAACATCCGGAAATCATCTCAGGCGAACAGGCCTTTATCTGGTTTGGGCAGACTCCCCCCCCACCCCACCCCCCGAGACTGCTAATGGATTACAAACGCAGCCCCGTTGCTGTGGGCTGGGAGTCTTGCACAGACAGGCGCTCACCTTGTCTTGTAAGATGAGAAGGGACTCTGGGGCTTTGTGGCAAAGGGTGTCGTTTTTCTGAAAAATCAAACGCAAATAAATTATTAAATTAAAACATAAACTGAATTAGGGGCATGCCTTTGGAATTTTCCTTACATTGTATGGAAATTATGAAATACATTCCCTCATTCAACTTTAAAATTAAACCAACTCGGCATCTCTGCACAAAAGGGAAAGAGTTCCAATGACCTGATATTTGCAATGTCCACTGAAGTACAGCTTTCTGTATTCATTTGGAAATACTTACGTTCAGTCAGGGTACGGTTTACCCTTGCTGTGTAGCCTTCTTATGGCTTGATTTCACATTGGACTCCTCACCTTTTAGGCAACTAAGGTTGTGACCCAACAGAAACTTCTCTTACAAGGGATCTTGGGCTCTTACTTATTTCGCAACCTTTATTTGTGCAGGAGATGAACCATGACATTTAAACTATGCTTGATAGCTTAACAGATTATAAGAACAAAACCAGATGGCCCAAACAAAAATAATACTTTGATTGCTTTCAAATTCAATGTCAAAGATTAAGAACAGCTTTCAAAAAGCCTTGACTTTTTTCTAGAAATGACGTTGGATTTTATATACATATGTATAACATATATACATTTTATATACATATTTTATATACATATATATTTTATATATACATATATAATACATATATATGGATTTTATACATATATGTGGATTTTATATATAAATATATACATGTGTATATATATAGATTTTTATACATATATGGAGATATATATATGTATATATATATTCCCCCAAAATCTTGGAGTATATAAACCAAAAATTTAACAATGGTTACTTTGAAGGTTAAGCGGTGTTTTCTTCTGTTTTCTGTATCTCTTCACTTTTCTACAGTTACTCTTAGAATCAGTAAAACCTTTTTTTTAATGACTACTCTTCCACTTAATTTGAATGAAGTCTTTTCTAGGGTTGGGTCAAGGTGTTTTCCTCTGTTGAGAAGGTGGACATTGTTAAGCATTAGCAGTTCATAATTCTTCTTCCGCACACAATGATGAATAGCGTGCAGTAACTTTAACACCGTGTTTCACCAGCCTGCACCACTGAGCTGGAGCCGGATTCTTTAGAATCAATGTAAATTCCACCAAAGTAGTTATTTAATTTTCTAACTCACTTTCATGTACCTTCGACATCATTAGTATAATCACAATCCCCACTTTCTTTGAAAGCAGTGAACCAACTAATTCTTTAAAACTGGGCTTTATCCCGAGAACTTCAATTTTAAAAGCCTCTCAAACCTTGAGTTAGCTGCCAGGGCAAAGTCAGAATGTGACTATTTGAATTTCTGACCTAAAGAGTTCACAAAGCATTAGGATTCTTTTTTCTGTTCTTGTTTTGTCGAAGAATCTCTGTTCCAACTCAGATTCATTTTTCTTCAAATCAGCTGCAAGAGAATGAACAAACTTTGCTGCAAATCAAAGCCCTGACAGTTATATTTCCCTGAGATAATTGCATACTGCTTTGGAGTTTCCTTTTCCCCTCTGTTTCCTTTTGTTTTGACAACAAGATTCTGGGAAAACAATATACAATTGATAACTGTGCTGTCATGAGTATACTGAATTTTAAAAATAAATAACTGTCGACCCAAAAAGCTTCCAGGAGCCTATGGAGTGAGTTCTTTTTCCAAACCGTTCCAAAACCAGATGTGGAAATGTTTAGCTAATTCCCCTCCCCAATCCCCATGCAAAGAGTTCATATGTCTCTCAGCGACATCAGAGGAGATGGGGAGGCAAAAATCCCGTCTGCTTTCACAGAACACAAACAGCACAAAACTAATTTGGACTGCAACTTTTGTCTCTTTTAAAAAGGATCTCTTCTTCCTGAGATTAAAAATGTCCTGTGTTCATGCCAATATTCAATCTCTCTTTTTTTTTTTAATTTTTATTTCTGAGAGAGAGAGAGACAGCATGAGCAGGGGGGGCGGGGGTCAGAGAGAGAGGGAGACACAGAATCCAAAACAGGCTCCAGGCTCTGAGCTAGCTGCCAGCACAGAGCCCGACGCGGGGCTCGAACCCACACACTGTGAGATTATGACCTGAGCCGAAGCTGGACACTTAAACGACTGGGCCACCCAGGCGCCCCTCAATCTCCTTCTTGTAAGACATTAAGAAATAGAGTTTATAGTCCCAGAATGAAACATTTTGTGATTTTTTTAAATGTAAAAGATGAATGAATGAATGAATGAATGAATAAGATTTATTAAGAATTAAGCTTATTAGGGAGTTCTTGAAAAACAAAATAAAAGGAAGGAGGAAAACTCTGTCAGAGGAACTAGTGGAAAATATATATGCACAGACCACATTTAGAAACACAGAAAGCTACTGTACTCCGTAGCTACAGGGAGAGCAAACATTCTGCGTCCAGGTGCCGTTAGTAGCTCTTGGCCTGACGGCCTCTGCAGCTCGGTTCAGGAGGCCTGGTACCAGCAGCGGGGCCCTGCTTGGCTCTGCCGCTGCACCTGGGCGCATCGCTTCTGCCCCGTTGCAGGGATGATTCACGGTCAAGTCAAAATGGGGCCACGGTAATGCGGACCTTGAAACCTGCTTTCTAAACGCCCAGCTGCCGCTGCCGCCGCCGCCTCCCCTTCCTCCTCCTCCCCTTCCTCCTCCTCCCCTTCCTCCTCCTCTTCTTCCTCTTCCTCCTCCTCCTCCCCTTCCTCCTCCTCCTCTTCTTCCTCCCCTTCCTCCTTCTCCTCCTTCCCTTACTCCTCCTCCTCCTCCTCTTCTTCCTCCTCTTCTTCCTCCTCCTCCCCTTCCTCCTCCTCCTCCCCTTCCTCCTCCTCCTCTTCCTCCTCCTCCTCC
>NW_024080795.1:394256-417772 GCF_003009895.1 Hyaena hyaena
TCCTCCTCCTCCCCTTCCTCCTCCTCCCCTTCCTCCTCCTCCTCCCCTTCCTCCTCCTCCTCCCCTTCCTCCTCCTCTTCAAGAAGCTGGACAGCGATCCCAAGGTGAACACCCTCTTCTCTGCATCGATTTCCTCCATGTCCTCAGCTCCCGTAGCGCTGAACGTTTCTGGAGGCCTGAAACCGAATCCCGCCCACAGCTCCCGGGATGCAGTGCCCCGCCCCAACGATGGCCACACAAGCCTTCCCTTTGGCACCCCCTCCCCACATAATCCACTCCTCTGGCTCCTCTTCCCATCTGTAGCCCCCCAGCCTTGTTTTTCCTCTTCCCCCAAGAAGCGGAGCCCATCCTCTCCCTTCTCCCACCCCGGATCCCGGCCTGCCAGCACATCTCGGCTGGAGGTTAGAAAGGCCGGCTGATCTGATGATTCCACACTGTGTTGTGAATGACTTAGAACCATCCCCCAGCGCGCACACACACACACACACACACACACACACACACACAGCCTCTACCCTTCCCTGGGAATGGCAGGCAGTGGGGGAAAAGGGAGGGAGGCTGCCCCGTTGTGATGAGCCGATGAGCCTGTACTCAGCAAAACGGAGCGACTCCCAAAGTGTGGCGTCGAGCTAGGGTTAGCAGCTCATTAGCGACTACATTCCGCTCTCCTCCTGGACTCCTCACTCCCCCCTGTCACCTCAGAGACACAGGGTCTCGAATGTGGGTCCCGCTGACTTCATTTTTAAGGTTTATCTGCACTCAAGGCACGTTGTCACACACACGGGCATCTTCATTTATTGCTCCCCTCGAGTGGCAAACTGTTCCTGGCTATAAAAAAAACAAAAACAAAAACAAAATAAAAAAAAAACCAGGAAAGAGAGACTGTCCTGAGTTTGGAGATTTGTACTAAATGAACCCCCAAACTTAGCGATGTCACTAAACCCTTTTCTTCAAGACCGGTTCGGTGCAATGTCATTCACAAGTGGGTATAGAGGTGAAGTGGTCTAAAATGATTGCTTGGGGAATGACTGTCTTGTTTCTCAGAGGCTCTGGGCTTTTTATAACCCTTTCTGGATTATTCCTGAGGCAGGGGAGGAGGTGAGGGATAGGGAAGATGCTTGAGAAATCGCAGAAATGGAAGGCAGGACTCCCTAGGCCAGAAGCTGGCCTGAAACTTGGGTCTCAGTGTTGGGTTTGAACAGCCAAAATGTAATGGAAGGATTGTTTCTTTGGCCTATTCCAGGAACTACTTCAAGGGGAGCTTTTTGTCCAGGGTCAGTAGGTCCAGGCTATGAGATGGTATTAAGGACAGAGAGGAGAGAGAGGGAGAGAAAGCCGCTCCGAACACATGCTCTGGGTAGGGTGGGCTTCATCAGACCAGGACAGTAGTGGAAAGTGTGCTAGGGTGGAGTGATTATCTCAGCAAATGTCATGCATCGTTCCAGAGCAAGTGGTTTGTTTATTTAACTGTTGAGTCATTATCCAAGACCAGCTGGCCTCAGAGTTGACTTGTGTTTTGTTGTCGTTGTTGTCGTCTTATTTTGTTTGTTTTGTTTTTTGGAGGGGTAAGAGGATCGGGGGTTTTTGTTTGTTTCTTTGTTTGTTGTTGCTGCTTCTGTTTTTGCTTTGCAAAAAACAAAAAGGCAATCCCAGGAGAAACGTTTCAGGACAAACCAAGAGGAAAGAAAGGACCCAGGTAGACCCCTTAGACTTCTCTTTACATCCCCAAGAGAATGAGAAGTCGTTAATGAGAGAGGTAAGGAGGCCCAATCTGTACCAATCAGATCAAGTGTCTGAAACCATGCATTTCATGTAGGCCAGTGCACTTTTCTAGTGGGCCCATTCTACCATGGTTTCCATCAAAGAATGCAGCAAATTCATCAATATCAAAGGAAGAGAAAGCTGTGTCTTTGCAACCGGGGAAAAGATGAGGCTAGAAATGTCTTGGATGCTTTTTAGTACAATACCGTGCACAGAGTAGGCGCTCGATAAATAATAGTCAAAGAATGAATTCATATATGCAGAGGTCACTTAACTCCTCAGGAACAAATGTAAAACCCTACACCTGAGAGCTGAGTTGGACAATATTTGATGATATTCCTCTTCCTTCCTTCTTGTTTCACTTATCACCTCCTTCTGATACTGTGTTTTAGGCATATATTCTTAGCAATGCCCTTTCTTCTCCCCATTGCTCTACCTGCCACTCTTTGGGAGGTGAAAGGCAATAGAACTAGGAAGTGACTGCAGAGCTTCCCATTGGAAAAGAAAAGAAATAAAAAGCTAGTGAAAATAAAAGAAAGCTGTAAAGCAAAGAATATAACTCAATGAGGTGAAAACTGTGTGGTCGCAAAGAATATTTTAGGAGATACCTTGTCAATTATTATGCGAAGTAGAAACCCAAGGCTCGCTTTCTTTAATATGGCACGCTCGAATAGTTTTTATGTATGCCCCGAATAGGCAAATGTAAAATTAAAAAGAAGTACTTCTTGTTTCTGTGATTTCATGATTTTACAACGTGTCCTGATTGAGGTATCAGGGAATCTCTCGCTCGTAATGATTGATGATGTTACTACTAGAGTTTATGAAGTATCCATTGGCTCAATTCAAGCGAGCCGCTTGGGGATATTGCAATATGTGGTTGTTAGTAATAAGCCACAATTTCTTCTCTGGCTTTTATTTAGTTATGTTTGTTGCTGAACCAAAAACAAGACAATGTGGGGGGGTGTCGTTTATGAGAGGACACTGGGGCTGCTGGCTTGAATTAAACTGTATCTCCTTCACCTTATTTAATGTTTGGCACAAAAATGGTTTCATTTTCTTTTGTTTGGGTTACACACAAAAAGGGATGCCATTGCTGACCAGTGTAGACACTCATTCTATATATGAGGGATATGTGTTTTATACCAAAACAGCATGGTAAAAGCCACTTAGAGAAACCATTTGTAGTCATCTATCAACATGTGAGTTCTGACAATGAAAATCCAGTTCTCTCTCTCAACAATGTTTTCCTTTTCCTTGTTTTCTTTATTTCAGTTTTATCAAGGTATAATTGACAAATAAAATTATAGGATATTTAAAGTGTGCAACCTGATGGTATGACATATGTATGCATCGTGAAAGAATTCGCCCAATCAAGTTAATGAACAAACACATCCATCACCTCACATATTTACCTTTTTTTTTTTCTTTTTTGAGAACATTTAGGTTCTACTCTTTTACCCTTTTGAAAATACTTCTGTTTTTAAAAAATGATTGTGTTTGAACTTCCAATAAGAAATAAGATGATTTGCCTTTTGTGTTTTTGTATGCCCTAGAAATCCTCACCAGACAGCTTCCTGTTTCCTGAGAGTCGCTACCTGATCAGCTACAGGGATGAAAGTTTTGGAGTTGATAGGAGGGATGGTCTTCCTCACCTCTGTGTTTTCGTCCTGTTCTGCACAAAATCCGATGACTGTACTGTGCTCCACAGACTGGTTCATGGTCACAGTACACCCCTTCATGTTGAATAATGATGTATATGTACATTTCCATGAGTTACACTTGGGTCTGGGTTGCCCTGCCAACCACGTTCAGCCACACATGTACCAGTTCACCTACCGCGTCACTGAATGTGGCATCCGGGTCAAGGCTGTCTCTCAGTCCATGGTTATATATAACACCGAGTTGCACTATGCTTCAAAATGTACCTCTTCTAAGTATGTGATCCCACTGTCCTGTGCAGCTCCCCTACGGTCCCCATGGCTTACTCTACCCTGCCCCGTGAATGTAGCCAGTGAGGCGGGAACCACAACCCAAAATGGTGAGGCATGCTATGAGGTGTTCACCTTGTCACAGTCCAGCCAGAGGCCCAACTGTGATTGTCCACCTTGTGTGCTCAATGAAGAAGACGATGCCCGGGCCCCACGGGTTGCCCAGGGTGCCCACCAGGTAGAGGCTCAGGTGGGCCAGATGGTACAGCCATCCTCCCTCGTTAATATGTTTGAGGATTGGTCTCTTCACTCGGACGATCTGATTGAGTTCATGTGATCCCCAGGCTGGAGGTCTCCTGTAGATGCTCTTTATAACATTAGTATATAATATTTTCTAGTATCAGACAAGCAAGTGTTCTGGTAGCCTCCTTATGAGTGCTTTTGAGAGAGGACAACTCGTGGTAACTTCACGAATAAAGTGTTATTATATTTTTATATCTTTTTTGACAGAAAAAATAAAATTTTGATGGCATAAAAATATCAGTTCAGCACTTTTTATTGAATAAACACACATATAACTTTTACTGTGGGCCACACACTGTCCCAAGAGCTTTACAACCACTGGTGCCTGGTCTCTTCGGACTAGGATGATTGTGCTCTCCTTGAAGGCCCCCAGCGGAATCTCTCCCTCTGTGTCCCTATTTCACTTCACACGCTGCACCGCTCAGCCTAGCACTCAACTGCACACTTTCTTAGTTTGATCAATGGCTGAATCCCTTTTCATTCAGAGGAGGGATGGATTCCAACCTGGTGATTTATAAACCACCAGTGGTTCTAAGAATTACTCATCACATCCCACCAACTAGATGGTAAGCTCCTGAGGCCAAGGGCTGGATCTTATGTTTAGCCACAGACTGATAGTACTTCGGAAGGAATTTTATTCCCAACTTAATGTGATCAGAAAGTTTTCACCCAGGTTTGGCTGTCCATTAGCTTTCCCAAACACTTGGAGAAGGTGAATAAATGCATCCAACAAATATTCACTGAGTGCTACTACATTTCAGGTACCGTTCTAGGCATTGAAAGAGGACAGTGAATAAAAACGGAGCCTCAGAGAAATTGAGGTCACACAGCTAATAAATAAATAAGTAAACAGTGATACATTCTGATAGCAGCGAATGCCATGAAAAAACTTAAAACCAGGTGATACGAGAGAAACTTGAGAAGGGGTCAGAGCAGACAGGGAGTCTGAGGAGTCATTTGAACTGAACCTTGATGTGAAGAACGACCCAGCCCTGTCTGAGATGATCTGAGAGAGAACATTCCAGATAGTAGAAGCATCTCATTTAATCTTCACCACAACCTTGAGAGAAGTACTCTTACTATATCCATTTTACAGGACACAGAAGCACAAAATGATTAAGAAACTTGCCCAAGGTCACATACCTATTCAGAAGCAGACACTTTGGGGGCTACCTGGGTGGCTCAGTCAGTTGAGCATCTGACTCTTGATTTTGGTTCAGGTCATGATCTCATGATCGTGGGATAGAGTCCCACACAGGGCTCCGCGCTGAGCATGGAGCCTGTTTAAGATTCTCTCTCTCTCCTTCTGCCTCCTCTCCCCTGCTTGCACTCTCTCTCAAAAAAAAAAAAAAAAAAAAAAAAAAAAAGACCACAAGCAGCTTAGTACAACATGATGGGGGGGGGGAGTTTATGGTGGCAAGAGATGAGACTAGAGAAGGAGCAGTGTACAAGGCCATGCACAAGAGAAACAGCACTTCCCTCCCTTGTCCTCTCTTCAGAAATTTACAGATGATTAAACACTAGAACACACAGACATAACTCAGCGAGCAATCAATGCTAGACTCATTAGACCTGGGCCACCAGGCTCAGGCTGTGCTTCCCAAATGCAAGGAACACTTTTCACCGAGGCACCTCCTGGGGTTGTATAATGCATCAGCCTTGGAAGAGACTCTAGACCTACATGGTAATAAGAGTCGTCTCCGTGTGCCAGACACCTTATCTTCATAATCCCATTCACTCCTCACAATAGTTCTGCAAGAGAAAAACTTTTTTCTCTGTTTTATAGATGAGGAAACTGAGGCTCAGACCAATTGAGGCCATGCAGTATGTAACATCTTTCAGATTCAAACTCAGGTTTGTCTGCCTGCAAAGTCCACTTTCTCCCACTGTGGTCAACATGCCCTCCCAGAGAAGAGAAGCTTCTAGCTGGGTCGGAAGATTCAGGAAGATTTCCTTGTAGGGGTGGGCAAGGACCCCACTCTTAGAAAGTGGGGAGAATTTAGCTGAGCAGAGAAGAGGAAGACCATTCTTTGTGAGCAGAAGCACTGGGACAGGGTGAAGCAGCACACTTTGGGAAGGTAGACGCTTAGGGGCTTAGTGCTGTAAACAAGGTGAGAAGGGATGAGTAGAGCAGATGGGGAAGGGGTTGAAGGGTGGGAAGAGACAAAAAAAAAAAAAAGAGAGAAGGATTTCAAGTGAAGACAGCAAGCCTTCACTCCTTTTAGCCTACAAAACAGTTTCACGTCTATATAAGCCCCATTCATGATTAAGCGATAAATTGAGTAGTGTAGGCAAATTTGGAGTCTGGAAAACTCCAGAGCACAGAGGGTAGACTTCATGGAGGCCATAAGACTTGAGCTGAATCCTGATCTGTCTGACTGTGAAAAAGAAGGACTGAATCAAAGAAGGTGTCACCACTTAGAGCCCTGAGGAGCTCAGAAGACATGGTGAGCTCTGGATTAAGTAAGGAAATTGGAGTGAGGATAGAGGACGCAGGTGAAAATGAGTCCAGATTAGATGTGTGGAGTTCGGCAGATGATAGTAACATCCCAATGGATAAGACCAGGAATTAGCTCAAGAAATTGGAAGGGGTAATTCCTGGGGGATACGGCCTTGGAGAGGTCACGTGTGTACAGGCAATCAGGACCACAGCGTCAGAATTCCCTAACACTCAACATTCAAGGCACAGTTAGGAAAAGAAGCAGATACATCGAAGGAGATGGAGCAGAAGTGATCAAGAGGTGGAAAGAGACAAGTCAAGGTGGAGTAAGCCTAGTCACCAAGGAATTGGGAGCCTTTGAACCAGGCCTTAAAGCAGAGAGAGAATTTCATTAGGTGAAGCTGGAGGGGAAGGGCATCCTAGGCAAAGGACATAGCAAGGACAAACATGCAAAGCAGCGTTGTGGTCAAGAATCCGATTTTGTCCAGTCAACATCTCAGTGTAATTAGGCATGATTTTTCAAAATTCAGGCGTAATCTGCACTTGTTGACTTGGACATGTCATTACTTAGGGAAAGTGTAGTGTGACCCTCTTAGCTGCATGTTCCATCTTCTCCACTTGGCCGCCGGCTTCTTGAGCACAGGGCACCTTCTCCTACTTGTTTGTTTGTTTCTTTGGTTTGCCTTTCTCTTACATAGTCCTCGGTGAAGGTACTCAGTCGGTGCTCAGTCCAGTTGACTGGTACTGAAGAAGGGGCGCAGAGTTCCTGAGCATAGGAGCCATCCCAAAGACGGGAAGATAAAACGGTTGTAACCAACCACATGCATTTTGGATTGGCTAAATTATTTATCTTTAGAAATGTTTATTTCTTTGCTTGGGGGGAGGGGCAGAGAGAGAGGGAGAGAGGATCCCAAACAGGCTCCGTGCTGTCAGTGCAGAGTCTGACACGGAACTTGATTCCACAAACCGTGAGATCAGGACCTGAGCCAAGACCAAGAGCTGAAGGCTTAACCAACTGAGCCACCTTGTGAAATGCCATGCTAAAAAAGAGTATTTTCCTCCTCTACTGTGGTAATGTTCACTCCATTTTGAAGGGGACGCGACTTATAAAAAAATCCACCACACAGTGTTCATCATATTTGTAGTAATAAGAAATGTTTTATTGCCATCAAAAGAAATGAGCGTTTTCATCTTTCTTTCAATCTCTGGGAAAGCCAAAAATATCTGAAACCATCTGTTATGGTAATCGCTCGTGAAATATTTAAAAATTAGAGCCATGGGGCGCCTGGCTGGTTCAGTCAGAAGAACATCTGACTCTTGATCTTGGGTCACAAGTACAAGCCCCATGTTTGGGTGCAGAGATTACTTAAAAAAAAGTAGAGAGGACTCCTGTGTGGCTCAGCCAGTTGAGTGTTAAACTCTTGATTTTCACTCAGGTCATGATCCCAGGGTCATGGGATTGAGCCCCAAGTGGGGCTCAACACTGAGTGTGGAGCCTGCTTGAGATTTTTTCTATGTCTCTCTCTCTCTCTCTCCCTCCCTCTGCCCCTCTCCCCAACTTGCACTCGCTCGCTCTCTCTAAAATAAAATTAGAGCTATAATCTGTACACTTAAAAATGGTTAAAATAGCAAATATATTTATTTTAACACAATTTTTTAAATTACCAAAAATATTAGAGCCATCATGAGATTTTTTTCATGCATAAAAGGAGACTCAAAGTAACTTTAAATTTTTGGTTCCTATAACCTGAAAACAGCAAACCAATTTTCTTAAGTGTGTAAAGTATATGTTAATGTCAACAGTAAAAAGTCTTTTATCCCTAATTTTAACCAATAGCACATTTTGGAGATGCACGTAAGTACCCCATCCCTCCATCTGTCCACCAATAATGTGAGCCTGTGAAGCATCACACTAAGTACAGTGCTATTCAGACACACACACACACACACACACACACACCATGTTTATAAGAAATGTATTATCAAGGGACAAGTGTTTATTATAAAGGGAAGACTTTCAGAGAAATTCGATTTAATTCTAAGCAGCATTAATCCCTATGATTGATCTCTGATATCCCATTTAAATTGTAATGGTAGCCTGGCTGGCTCAGTCAGAAGAGCGTGCAAATCTTGATCTCGGGGTTGTGAGTTTGAGCCCCACTTTAGGTATAAAGATTACTAAAAAACTAAATACATTTTATAAAAAAATAAATTGTAATGATGGTTACTTCCAAAAAAGAGAAAGAGAGGAGAGGGGGAAAGAGAGGGGTTAGGGAGAGAGAGTAAGAGTGAGAGCGAGAGAGCGAGAGCAAGAGGGACATTCAGTTTTGTGATTCTCTACAACGTTTTCAAAAGAAAATAAAGCATTGGGTCAGATTTTGGCTTATAAACTTAATGTTGCTTATACAATTACAAGACATTCTCTATTAGTTATCTGTTACTGAACAACAAATCACCGCGAACCGCAGCCATTTGTGATCTCACTGCATCTGTGGGTCTGGAATCTGGCACAGCTTAGCTGGGGCTTCTGGCTCGGGGCCCCTCGGGGTGTGCAGTGAAGCCCTCCACACAGCTGCATTCATCTCAAGGCTCAACTGGGGTTGGAGAATCCACTTCCAAGTGCACGCAAGGGGCTGCTGGCATGAGGCCCAGGCTCCCCTCTGTCGGCCTCTCCGTAGGCTGCCTGAATGTCCTCATGACATGGAAGATGGTGATGACGATGATGTTCGTGATCATGATGATGATCATGATGATAGAAGGAAATGAAGGGGAGGGGAGGGGAGGGGAGGAGAGGAAGGGGACGGGAGGGGAGGGAGCCCAAACTAGATGCCACTGGCTTCTTGTAATCCAATCTCAGAGGTAACATCTCATCGCTTCTGCCATATTCTGTTTGCTAGAAGCGTGTGTCTTGGTCCAGCCCCCATACAAGGGGAGGGGATTACACACAGGGAGGAATACCAAGAGCTGGGGATCACTGGGGACCGTCACACTGGCAAACCACAAATACAACATTCTTCAGCTTATTTACGAAAATACAGTGAGTGGCAGGACACAGAACCGGGTAGAAAAATACATGATCTGTCCCTGCTATACCCTTGCCTCGGTCAGTTCTATCTTCCTTCTCTGGGGAAAACAAGTCTTAACGATTTGCAAGTTCCAGGACTGACTGGTGAAAAGCATTCCAGAGGAAGCTTCCATTTGTTTTTACAAGGGGACATTGATGACAACAGTTGAGGCCAAAGGAAAGCAGCATGCAAGGTAAATCAAATAACATGCATGATGAGACCGGGTAGAAATTCTTTTTTTTTTTTTTTTCATTTTATTTTATTTTTTTTTTTACAAATAGTTTATTGTCAAATTAGTTTCCACATAACACCCAGTGCTCATCCCCACAAGTGCCCTCCTCCATGCCCATCCCTCCTCCCCCCCACATCCATCAGTCCTCAGTTTTTGTCAGCATTCAGGAGTCTCTCATGGTTTGCCTCTCTCCCTTTCCCCCACCTTCTTCTCCCCTTGTTCCTCCGTCAAGTTCCTCCTAATCCTCCTATACGTGCAAACATATGGTATTTGTCCTTCTCTGCCTGACTTATTTCGCTCAGCATAACACCCTCAAGGTCCATCCATGTTGCTACACATGGCCAGATATCATTGTTTCTCATTGCCATGTAGTATTCCATGGTATAGATAAACCACATCTTCTTGATCCATTCATCTGTTGATGGACACTTAGGCTCATTCCATGTTTTAGCTATTGTGGAGAGTGCTGCTATGAACATTGGGGTACATGTGCTCCTATGCATCAGCATTTCTGTATCCCTTGGGGAAATTCCTAGCAGTGCTATTGCTGGGTCGTAGGGGAGTTCTAGTGTTGGTTTCCTGAGGAACCTCCATACTGTTTTCCAGAGACCGGGTAGAAATTCTAATGTTTCCAGTGTCCCCCATGCTAGTGATCACATGAACTCTGTCAACAATCCGCTAAGGTAGTGTAACCTCAGACCAGGCCAACAGTCTTCAAAATCAAGAGGCAGGGGGGCTTGGCTCATCGATTTCTATATTAATAGTAACACAATTTTTCCCCATCGTTTACTACTTCCGGGTTTTGCCTGCCTCTGATCCAATTCACAGCCATCTGGCTTGGCCATCAGTGAAGTTCCTGTAACTTACCCAAAGGGTGATGTGTGAAATGCAAGTAGATGTTCTCCAACTGGTAAGGGGGACATGCTCTGAGTCAGAGAAGTAAATGCTAGCACCAGTTTTCAAAGGTAAAGGAACAGACAAACACCCTGCAATTCTCTAGAAACTAGTTCGAAGACACTTATGTTCTACAGTTACTAGGAGGAATATTTAAATTGCCCAAGCTATTTTCAATGTTATTTTAACTTTGTCACACACACCCTATTATAGAAACACCATGCTAATGTAAATTATTCACCTCTTAAAGTTACTTCAAAATTTTTGACTTTTAGCCAAATACCTATTTCTTTCTATCAAGAAGTCTTTTAAGTTGCAAGTCTACAACTTAAACACACACACACACACACACACACACACACACACACACACCTTTAAAAGAAAAGTTTATTTTCCAAGTAATGCCCATAGAATATTTGGTCTGTTTTCTAAGCTGCATTGACATGACAAAATGCTAAAAAAAAAAAAAAAAAAAGGCAAGCCAGTGACCAAGTCCTATACAGGGAGTGAGACCAGTTTCTTTGGGGCTAGAGGAAGCCCTCCCCGCTACAGAGGGTGTGTCGATTTAGGGACAAGCTGACCCAAAGTCAGCCTCAATGACCTTCCCACACCAACTCCCTATAATAATTTACAGTCTGCAATCAAAATAAAATAATCTCTTCTAAAATCTGCCTTTATAAGTGACCCAAACTACAAATTAATTCTTGTTTTCATTTCATATTTCATCTGCTGACGTTGTGCTCACTGCGGTGGAGATCATATTTAGATTATATTCTGATGATATTCAGGTGCCCCTGAGTTCTACATAGGTTGTGATATTTCGGTCACAGCATCTACGGGAACACTTAAGTTGCCCGAATTACTTTCTGTGTCGTTTTAACTTCATGAAAATATTTAACGGCAGTTTGTTAGGGGGCCCCCCACAGCAAACGGCCAGCATCAGTCCAAAAGGTGTCCATCCCTCTGTTCCATCGAATCAGCACATGATGTTAAGTTTCTGGATTCTTTTGATGACTTTTTTTTTGTCTGACTTTGGTATTTCGAAACATATTTGTATGAGTAATTTACCAAGAAATTGATGAACTTTAAAGGACAATCACGTTCCACTTGGGGAGTATTTTGGTGTGTGCACGTGCAGTGTATGAGAGAGGGAGGGAAGTCAGGGGAGAGAGAGGGAGAAAAAACATCAGCTGGAAAAAAAAGAAGCGTAGCCCATCTCCTGATGCATAGTAGGCATACAAATACAACAGATAGTAGTTTTCCATCTTGTCTCTTCCCTAGTAAGAAAACTCACTCCCGTGTGGCATGCAACATAGCACATTCCGATGATTCAGGTCATCGGAGGTTTGCCACCGTTCGAAGTTTGCACGGTTACCATGTAAGCCAAGTGAATCTGTTGCAAACACTGTTTTCGTTACATCACACCCCTACTCAAGGCCCTTGGAAGGCTTCACGTCACCTTGCAAGGAAAGCCAAAACTCCTACGCCTGCTTGCACGCCTCCCACAATCTGTTTGTTCTAGATTGGATGGACACTATTTGTCCAGTCCAATCTCCAACTAATTCCACAGTAGATATCCTCTGTCCAGCTCTTCTCTGTCCCCTGGCCTCTGAACACGCCATTTTCCCCCATTCTGGCCAAACTCCACCTTTCCTTCAAGGGCCAGCTTGAAGCTTAAAAGTATAAAACGATGGAGCACCTGGGTGGCTCAGTTGGTTAAGCTTCCAGACTTCCGGTTTCGGCTCAGGTCGTGATCTCACAGTTCATGAGACCAAGCGCCGTGTCGGGCTCTGCACTGACAGCAAGGAGCCTGCTTGGGATTTTCTGTCTCCCTCTGCTTCTCCTCACTTTGAGTGCATGCTCTCTCTCTCTCTCTCTGTCTCTCTCCAAATAAATAAACACAAACAAAATTTACATATAAAACAATGAAGGCAGTTTTCAGGAGAGGGTTTACAGGACTGAATAGCTAATTTAAAAGGAAATTAATTCCATATTATTAGAGCAAGTGTGTTTCAGACGTCAGTCCCAGGGGCACCAAAGGCCACTGAAGCGACCTGTTGAGGAACGTTGGCCATAATCTTTACCACCAGCAGAAACCTTCTCACTCCCTCACGCCCTCCTGGCCCTTCTCAGGTGAGCCTTCGTTTGACCAATATGTATTGGACACCAGCTGAGGGTGCGAAGTAAAATTGTGCAAAGTGCCAAGAGATACCCATAGACAGACATGTCCGATCTTCTAGGAGCTTGTCATTAGCTAGGAAGAGACTCAGAATGACTAACTTTATGAACATGCTCGGACAGGGCAGGGCTGAGGCAGTTAACTCCACTCTGAGGTCATACGAGAAGGCTTCAAGGAGGAGGCGGCCTTCGAGTTGGGCCCTGAGGGATGAGGAAACAGGAAGAACAGACATCTCCCACAGGGAAGCACAAAGAAGATGCCGGAGGGTGGGGGCACAACCACCGGGGCAGATTGGAGCCAGGCTGAAAAGGGCCTTGAAGGCCACATTCAAGGGTTCAAGGGTTTTAGTTGTGTGATTTTTGTGCCAGGGATAAATGTGATCAGAATTGTGTTTTCGGAGTAGAACTTGGGGGACCACTAGGAGGGGGCAAAACTCAGCTGGGAGATGAGTGGGGAGCCTGAGAAGGTGACCTTAGTGACCCAGTTGCACAGATCGAGGGTTTGAACTAAGAGACAGGAATGGAGAAGGATTTGGTTTTCTTTTTTCTTTTTCATCTTCTTTCAGTCTCTCTGTGGCCCTCACTCTGTCCCTCCCCCGCCCCCTTGTCTGTGGCCTAGGCCTCCCCTGGGGACTCTGAGCTAAGGAAGATGCTGAGCCCCGGGTTTAGGGCAAATGCTAAAAATGAAAACTGGGTCTCAGGATCCAGCTCCATTCCCTGCCAGTGGATGGGGCTTCCTCTGCTCAGTACCTACTACAAAATCCCACCTGACTTGAAACCCAAGACTTCTTGGGACGCCCGGGTGGCTCAGTCCATGAAGCATCCAACTTCAGCTCAGGTCAGGATCTCAGGTCTGTGGGTTCGAGCCCTCCGTCGGGCTCTGTGCTGACAGCTCAGAGCCTGGAGTCTGCTTCCGGTTCTGTGTCTTCCTCTCTTTCTGCCCCTCCCGTGCTTGCTCTCTGTCTCTCAAAAATAATAAACGTTAAAAAATTTTTTAAATAAAAAAATAAACCCAAGCCTTCTTTTAGGAGACAGGAAGTAAAAAAAATATATGACATTTTCCACCCGTCCTAGAAATTCTGCCTATGAAGTCTTTTTTTTTTTTTTTTTTTTTTTTTTAATGCCAACGGTTATGTTATGGGGACAAGGAGAGCTGCCCGTGGGTCCTGGACACTTGAGTGTTAACAGCTTGAATGTAAATGTTTCAGTTATACATATTGACTTTTCCTCCTTCCCTATTTCAACAAAATATTTCATGGTTTGGAAAACACATCTCAGTTTGAAACAAAGATAGTACCCCCTAGCACCCTTCAATTTCCTGTTCCCTCCTCCTCCCTCTACCCAGCAAGAAATTATTTGCCCCCAGGAGCGGTTTCCCTTTATATAGCAAGATCCTGAAAGTGAAGTCATTCAGACTCGGCAGAGCCCTGTGCTTTTTTACGGGACCTCCTTGGTGCTGGTCACTTTGGGGCTTAAAAACAAAATTTTTTTTTTTTGGTATAAATGAAACAACCAGTTGTCCAAATGCACTTCAGCCTCCCTGAACACAATCACATTTGACGTGTTGACATTGATCAATACCGTTCCCCCCCCCTTCTCTCTTTTTCATAATCAGGTGAGACTCAAGGAAAGTGCTAGACGTGCAAGGTTGGAAACGGACGATCATAACGTTTCTATATGGTGAAAGCAAGTGTCAAAATCTAGCCGGGGACTACACTTGAACTCCTGTCCTTGTCCACAGGAGATGGGTTTTCTAGCTCCATGCCCCTCTCATTGCACTTTCCTGTATCGGTTCATACGCTGCACTGAGGGGAGTGAGTCGTGCTCGCTTACAAGACAGTGAGACTCTAGGGCCAGCACGGAGTAGAGAATGAGGCCGCCCTGTGCCCCTTCATTGCGGCCTGCCTTTGCGCGAAGGTCCGATCATTTCTGTCATCTGAGACAGTCTTTGATTTAATGGGCAAAAATCCAGGAATAATTAAGACAATAATAAAGCACACCCCACAAGGCAAACATGCCGTGTTTAAAGATGAAATCCCTGCAGCACTCAAGGCAGTGGCTCTGCACGTCTTTGAGGATGGAAAAGAGACCTTGAAATCAAAAGCAACAGCCATCAAGGATTTATTAAGCTCCTCTTTGGCAGAAAGGAAAAAATGTACTAATTCATTCTACTTTTTCCCAGTGAGATCATGGGGGTGGGAGAAGTTTGAGATTTGAATGTTTCCACAAAGTTCTAAGTTTTGCAAAGAACTATTTTTTTTATCGTAACTAATTTCATAAAGTGCAATAAAAATTGCCAAATGGCACAATCCATTTTGTTTAATCTGACAATTGGGCAAGCATTATTCTATTACTACTAGCCTTTGCTTGAACCCTGAAAAAAAAACCCTTCACAAATAACACAGTAGAAGCTTCATAACACGATTCCGGTTGTTTTCTTTCTGTTAAATCTGTAACTCTATCCTGATTTGATCTCTCTGAAGACTTCTGGATATTTACAACGTAAGGAAAGTCTTGTTTACCTAACTCAAGGCCTTCATGAAAAACGGAATCATAAAAGACATTTCTATTTAAAATGAAAATGCTAAGATATAGAAATTTTCTTCGCAATTTTGAACAGACTCTTCCACTCAACTGCTTTCTCTAGCACCTAGTTCCAAACATCCATTCGCAAATGCTCTTCGGAAAACACTTTTCGGAGACCGCTCCAAATACCTTGTTGTGCGTATCTTCCTTGCTGAATATCTCCAGCCTAGAGCTAATTTATTTTTCTCAGCGGCACTTTCAGACCCTTCAAAGCTATTGCTAAATTCCCCTCCCTCCGCTGACTGTAATTATTTCTTAGCAAGGTAATTTCTGAATGCTTCATGGAAGAATCTAGGAAGAAAAAATGTGTGCCCCTTTCCTGAAAACACTCTCTTGGAAACAGTATTTTACAGATGACAGTAAACAATGGCTGGTGTCCTTTTCGTTTTGGGGTCCTAGTTGCCCGGTGGGAAGTTGCCTCACTAGGGGGTGGAGGGCCTCCCTGAGATGCTGGCCACTGGTGAGATGAGCGGGGGTTCTAATCCCAGGATGAGTTTCTAAGCACTGCAGAGGGCAATTTCAGTCCCTCGAGTTTGTCAAGTTGGGAAGGGCCTACTAAAATGAGAAGCCATTTGCAGAATTAGGGTTTGCTCCAGAGGTCCTAAGAAAACCTAAGAAAATCCTCAAGACGTCATATTTGAAAAGTATTTGAAGATTGTTCACTTGAGTAAATACTTAAGCCTGCCCTCCCTCACTTTCTGAGGCCTGGGGCCATGTTACTCACCCTCAAAGAATTCATCAATATTCAACTGGCTCTCTAATTTGCTGATGTAGCAAAGAGAGTTTAATAAAGAAAGCTGTTGCAATTTTTCTTTAGAGGACGTGCCACAAACTCGACTTTTGTCTTATGGTGCTGGAATCTTCTGCCCTTCCCCTGATCTAAGTAGGACAAGAAATGCTTACGTGCAGTTAGATCAACACAAGCAAATTTACCCACGAAGCCGAGCTTTAAAAGCCCAGCGAAGTCTTTCACCCCAAGGACACTGGAGCTTTATAAATGATCTATCTGAGGATTTAGAAGCTTGTCCAGTCACGTCTGACCGACCGGCAAGCTATCAGCCTGTCCACGAAGAGTTCTGAAGACTTTAATTAGGGAAATTGTAGTTGAGTAAGAAGTTTTTAGCGCCCGCCGAAGTCGTACAGCTCACTGCAGTTTGAATCCCCTTCCTGAAAACCCAATCTCAGTCGTACAGTCTTCTTGGATAATTTTTTAAAAAGCCTTTGCAGACCCTGTTAGACTCCATTCTCCCTCCCCCCCACCTCTAAAAAAAAAAAAAAAAAAAAAGCCGCGGACACCAGCGAAAGTCCGCGCAGCACTTGGAGCGCCTTGGGTCTGCAAGATCGCCCTGGCAAAGAAATTAAAAGTTTTACATCCGATCTACAGACACATCACAGTAAAATGCATGCGAGAGTTAAGTAGCTCAAGAAACTCGAGAGCCGAGCAGGGAGGGATCCGTGCTTCTATTTTTGTGTACTGATTTCCTACGTGCGTGTGTGTGCGTGCGTGTGTGTGGCACCGCTGCATTTTCTCTCGGCACCTGATTTTTTTTTTTTTCCCTAGCGCCCGCGCGCGCTCCTCCGCCACCCCGCTCTCGGGTCGCTGGGCGCAGGCCGCGACAGCCTCGGCCTCCCTCAGGAAGTGCGGGGGACCCGGGCCGCGGCGGCGGTGTCAGCGCGCGGCTCCGCTCCCGGCGGCCCACCGCTCTCCTTGCTCGTCCACCGCGCAGGCGGCCAGGCACGGCGGAGTCCACCCGGCCGGGGTGGGGCCCCGGGTCGCCGAGAGCCGCCAGGGTGGCCCCGGCCCCCCGCGATCGCGCCGGGCAGCTCCTCGGCCGCGCGGTGCGCCTGGCTGCCCACCTGCCCCGAGGGTCCCCGGGACCCCTGCTCGCCTTCGCGCGGCGTCCAGGGCTGTGGCCGCCGCAGGCCGCGCTACCCACTGCCCTTCCAGTCCACAGCCGGCTCGCTCGGAGTCCTGCTTGCTGGCGGATTTGTCCCACCCGGGACGGGGAGAGAGAAAGGAGCCGCGCTCACAGACAGCGTTTGGGCGCTGTTTCATCAGGATGGCTCGCAAAAATGTTTATTTTCACATTTTGCAAATATGCAGAAAAGTTGAAAGAACAAGGCGAACGGTGTGTTTACCACCACCACCACCACCAACCCCCCCCCCCCAGGCCTCCACCAACTTGGATATAACAACTGTTGCCCTATTGCAACACTTGCTTCCTCTGTGTGCGCGCGCGCGCGTGTGTTCGCTGCATCATTTGAAAATTGCAGACATGGTGACTTTTCACCTCTGCACTTGAGCGTGCGTCTTCTAAGTGTGGAGACGTCCGTTCTCCTTCTGGTCTTCACCATTCTCACACCTACGGAAGTTAAATCTCCGTCCCCAACAGCCTCTAGCACCCACAGCAAGGGCCCTTCCCCTCCTATATCCCCACTTGGGTCTTGAAATCAGTTCCCCTTCTTGGAATGGGGCTTGGGCAGACAACTGCTCCCTCCCTCCGTGCCGTGTCCCCCAGGGAGGACGGCCAGCTTGTTGGGGGATCGCCTCGTGCCAGGGGCCTCTCTCGCTGACAACGCGGCCTGGCGGCGAGGGCCAGGGAGTCCCAGTAAGTTTGGACTCACGCGCGTGGGGAGAGCCTCACTCACGCGGTCCCAGATCCCCGTCTCCTCCCCAAACCTCTTCAGGCACCCCCAGCGAGCTCAGCGCCCGGGGGTTTGCTCAGCCACCTTACTCCCTCCCAGCAGCTCAGAGGGCACCGCGAGGGGACCGATGGGCGTGGGGAGGCGACCGTCTTGCGGGTCTCTGGGTGCGCGCTGCGCTACCTCGAGCCCCTGGCTTGGCCGTTTTACCTACTCTCTCCTTTCTCCCCGAAGCCCGCTACTCGGCTCTGCCTCGGCTACGCCGCGCGCCCCGTGCTCCCCTGGGCCCTTGGCCGCTGCGGGCGCGGGCTGTGGCGTCGAGCGCCCGCACGGCCCCCCCCCTTCCCCGCCGCTCCCCTCGCCCCCTCCCCCCCTTCCGCCCCCGGGTCCGGGAGAGGCGCGGCGGGGGGGCGGGGGGGGGTGGGAGCGTGAGCACCGCGTGGCCACGCCCCCGGAGCCGGCTTTTTCTAGGGCCGCTGCCGGAGGCTCTTCGCTGGCTCCCGCTCGCCTCGCGTTCGTGCACAACTCCGGCCTCGCTCCGCTCCGCCTCCGCCACGCCGCTCTCCGAGCTTCGCCGAAGGCAGCGCGAGAGCGCGCCCTCAGCGCCGCCACCCCGGCTCCCGGCGCCCCGGTCCCCGTTGCTCGGTGCCCGGCCCCCGCGCCCCGCGCCCTCGCGGTCTCCCACGTCCCGGTCCCGCTCCGCGCCCGGCCCCGCTCTCTCGCGGTCTGCGTGCTCCCCCCACCCTCCCCACCCCCACCCCGCTCCTCCTCCTCTCTTTTGCTTGCTGGCTTGCTCCTTCGCTAGCTCTCAGACCAGGCGAAGCAGCTTCGCAGGAAAATCCCAGAAACCTTTGCAAAAAGCTGACAATGAAATTTAAGAAGTTCTTCGATTTCGGCGCCATTTTCGAGTGGAGCGAGAGGTGACATGCGATTTTTTTAAAAAGGGACTTGTTGGCTGGCGTCTTCTCCGCTTTTAACGTTGGTCACGGCAGACTGAAAAAAAATCTGGTGACAATGCTGAAAAAGTTCAGTGTTGCTTTGGGGTTGTAAAGCGAGTTGGGGGCCGGGGTGCGGGCACAACAGTCCTTGAAAGTGTTTAGCACATGACTGCGGCCGGGAAAATTCTTAGGAAACGGGCTGGAGAAAAAGCTAACGTGGAGGGGTGGGGGAGAGCAAACAGTAAGAGGGGCAGTGACAGACTGTCAGCCTCGCCAGGGTCGGGAGCCACCGGTTTTGACGGACTGTAAATGGACTTTTCGCGGCTCTTATTTGCAAGCAGGAAAATATGTGTTAGAAAGAAATGTGATTCGTTTTGCATTGGCTTGTCCCAATTAAAACTTTCAAGGATGTTTAGTTTTCCCTGGGGGAAGCTTGACGTTAGGGAAGTTTGGCACGAACGCGCAGGGGGAAGGCACATCGTGTGTTTGGGGCGTGGGGAAGAAGGCATCTGCAAAATTAAGACAAAACGTTGTAAGATATGAACAGAGGAAGAGGCGTATTCTTTGGCTCCTAAATGATTTGGCCAAACACAGTTCAGTTCGTCAGGGGGGTGGGGCTATGGGCCACTCGAAAGTATCGATTCTTTGTCTATTGTATCAGCGACTGACCATCTCCTGAAGTGACAAGACGCCTCTTTGTAATCTCTTTTCGTAAGTAAATTTCAGTCTAGAGGGAAATCCATAAACTAGGGATTCGAGGTGGCTTTTTAGGAATGTAAGTCGTTGTACTGTCACTGGGAGAGAAGAAAGGAGTTAAGTGAAAGGTACAAATGAGTTCAATTCCAGTGAGTTTGCAGCGCGATCTGGAAGGGACCTTCGCCTTTGACACCGCTGCTATTTCGAATGAACTTTTGTTTTTCTAAGTAGTCAACTAAGGAATGTTAAATTAGGGATGACTTTAACATCTGATGTGATGGTTCACGTATTTGTGTGGAACATAAATATTTCATTGGGAGAGGGTTGTGGAGTTTCAAAATATAACTGTACATTTGCTAAACATGTTTTTCTTTCTTTTTAAGGGCAACCAAGGACGTTTTTCACCATTAATCCCCAAAGTCACTATAAAAGTTGTTTGTAAATAACATAGCCAAAGCAAGATGGAATTTAGAAACAATTGTATGTCCCAATTGAGGGCGTGGAGTCATTATATTGATAACTGTGTTTACCATGACATAAGTAGTGTAATTGGTAACACTGGATCTCCGTCTGGTGTTGGGAATTTTGTTGTTGGTCTGATTAAATACCCTGCTCATTTTAGCAACTAATAAATAGGACACACCATCCACTGCACTGGTTCAGAAAAACTGACGTGATTTTTAAATGAACCAAAACTCTTAGCAGATTTGGTTGGATACTTCAAGTGTCTATTACTTTTACTGAAATGTACTTTAATCTTCAAACCGATTCGAGTGTGGTGGTTGTTTTGTTGTAACTTTTAGGTGTGTGATTGAGGTTACAGAGTGGTTTCTTCTCTGCTTAACTGATTACTTGGTTTAAAGGAGGGGGAGTGGGTGCCATGTAACTTACTGCTCGTGGGTGTCCATTTTACAAAGGAAAAGAAAGTGGTATCTAATGAGTTAATCATTAAGGAGTATGCAGTGTGCCGGCCATTTCAGGACGTGAAATCTTTTCTAGGGAACTGCTTGAGTCAGGAAGGAGTGAATTGACATTGAGTATTTAAACTTTTTGATGATAGGTGACAGTGAAAGGTATAAATTATAAGTAAGTTTGAGTAACCAGTTTTATACGTAAACATCCGGATGTTTTATTTAGGGGCAGTTATCTCTCATTCTTCGGTGCCTCAAAGAGCTCAAAGCAGGGCGTTTGCTGCAAGAATGGGGCACTGGGGGTTAAAAAGGACCTCGGATGCTTGTACGGATCGATCTGTATTTCCCAGCTCTCTTATATGTTAGAACCAGCCGAAAGCTGCCGGAGACATGTTGGTTATCACCTTTAAGTCAATAAATGAAAAGTTTCTTTTTTTTAATAGGGACATTAAATGAGATTTATGATTCGTAGCCTGCAGCAGGAAGCAGTTTCCCTAAGACTTTAAAGCTGGCAAGAGTGACCCAGATATTGCCAAAGTGCCTCAATTTATTTTATCTTATTATTATTATAAGACTCTTTCCCACCCTCACTCCTGTCTCCCACCCCTCTGCTTTTCACCCTACACTTTTCGAAGATTCAGCCTCTGGGGAAAAAATATTGAGAGCCCCACCCTTCGCTCCACCTGCCAGTCTTGGAAGTCACACGGTGAAGTTCTAAAAAGTACGTCGATCTGGAATGACGTGTCTTAGTCCTGCGTTTTGCTTTATTCCTCGTCCTCGGGTGGGGCTTGACGGGGCTTCCTTCCAGTCATCTTGTCTTTCTCCGCCTGCAGGTACCGCAGAATGACCCGCCTTCATTGACTCCGAGGGGATACAGCAGCAATTCATGTTTTGAAGTGCTTTAAATGGTTCAAAACGTGAGGCGCTGCTATACCCCCTCGCGGGGAAGTTGGAAGGTTGGGTTCTATTGGACGTGTGTTCCCGCGGGTCGCCCGCTCCCAAAGGCCAGTTCGGGAGCAGGTAGGTGGGCGGGGGCTTTGGTCTCTCTTCCCTCTACACCTCCCCCCTCCCCCGCCCTCGAGGCTTCGCCATAGTCCGGGGAGGGCGCCCCCCCTCTGCGACCACTGGGCTGGGGGGGGGGGGTCGAGGGCTGCGCGCAGGCGCTGAGAGCCTAGGAGGGACGCGGTGGCCCGCACTCAGCCGTGCCCTAGCAGCGGGAACAGTACTGCAGTGGGCGATCGGTGCTCTGGAGTATTGTTTCTGCTGCCCGGGCAAGGCTGGGACTCTCGCAGGGGCCCACCCGCCAGGTAAGTCTCAGAGCAGTGCCTGCCGCGTCCGCACCGCCCCCCCCCCCCCCCCCCCCCCCCCCCCCCGAGGAACGAGCAGCTAGGCCGGGACGGGCGCGTTTGCTCTCCATCAGACGTTTGCCCGTCTTTGAACATGTAAATGGCTGTGAAAGATGCTTCCTTTTAGCACCCCTTTCCCTGCCCAGGTAAAATGCAAACGATTGCAAAAGTCCCTTCGCGATCACTTAGAATACCACCCACACGACAAAAAGCAAGGACTACCTTCAAGCCCCAACAACTCAATGAGGGCCGGGCACTGGAGAGGGAGCGAGAGGTGGCAGGAAGGGTGACCCGCTGCAAGCAGTTCCCAGGCCACTCTGTGGCTCCTGGTAACCGGGCTCACACCCTGCTTGTGGAGAGGACTTTGGAATCCAGGAAAGCTTCACGTTTCTGGCCCCTTCCCGACACCCTCTCTCCCTCCCCCCGCCCCCCAGCTGTGTTGCGGGGACCTTCCTCGGGGCTCCAGCAACCACGGATGGGGCGAGGCCTAGCATGCGGGTGGGAAAGCCCTGCGCTGCCCTGCCCGATCTGAGGCCTGCGGGACAGCAAGGGCAGGAGGGGGTTGGGGGGACGGGGGTGTGGCTCCGGGATGGGCCTCTGCGTTTTCTAGCTGCTTCTTGCCTTATCTCGCCAAATCTGGCCCCAGAATTCCACTCTGGAGGCGCTGCCCCAAGACCACCTTTGTCGCTCCAGGGGCCTCACAGAAAAGACATTATTACCCCACTGGCAAGGTAGCGGCTTGACACTTCCCAAGAAAATGGCAGCACCCGAGCTGTCGACTCAGGGGCCCTTCGTGCCTCCAAAACTCTGGCACCGCGGCTCATTCGTGCCGCAGAAGCCGTCGACTTCTAGAGCCACCTGCACCCCTCACTGCGGGTCCCGATCGCAGGGGCGGAATAGAGCCGGGATGGCCGGCCTGGAGAAGAGAAGGCTGAGTCCCCGGTTGAGGCCTCACGTTTCCTGTGAAAGCCACTTTAGGTGTGCCTGGCTTTCGACCCGGCGCACGCACAGGTAGAGGACAAAGGGAGGCGAGGAGTCTAACCCACGCTTTAGGTCCTCTTCGAAGAAACAAAACCTCAAAAGCCCCTCTGGCGGGCCGGGCCGCGTCGAGCTGGCCGCGCGGGGGCCGGGCCCGGGGCCGCGGCAGCCTGGCAGGTCCGCGGGGAGGGGAGGCCGGGGTTCCGGGCTGCCCCGAGCCCGGAGCCGGTCGGGCCCCGGCGTCCACGCGGCCGCGCTCCCAGACTCCCTTGCGCCTGCAGCGGGCGCGGGGCGCTTGGGGGCCCTTCCGGCCGCCGCGGCCCCTCGGGCTCCCCGGGGCGCAACCACCCGGCCGCCCGGGCCCCGCCCGCTCGCCGCCACCCCGGCCCCTCCGGCGCGCGGACCCGGAGCCCGAGCGGCCAACGGGTTCCCGCGCCCGCCTTTCCTCCGCGCCCTACCCCCCGGGGGGGGGGGTCGGGGAGGCCCCTCGCGGCGGCCCTCCGGCTTCTCCCCAGCCTCCCCTCTCCCTCTCTCTCCCCGCTCGGCACGGGGGCCCCTCGAGCTAGGAGGAGGCCAGGCGGCAGCCGGCGCCCAGCCCCCCCGCCCCCCCCCCCCCC
>NW_024080795.1:417841-434093 GCF_003009895.1 Hyaena hyaena
GGGGGGGGGGGGGGGGGGGGGGGGGGGGGGGGGGGGGGGGGGGGGGGGGGGGGGCGTTGCCCTCCCGACGCCGATCGGTCCTCTCCCTAGGGGCCCCCCCGCCAGGGGCCTGGAGGTCGGGGGTGTCCACTTCGCCCCCGGGCTGCGCGGTGCCCGATGCCGACTTAAAACACCCATGTCGCACCATTAGCCACACGATCCAAGTTGCGGTGTGCCTAGATTTCCCTCCAAGGCCAAAACTGTGAATCAGGCAGTATTTTAGTCAAACACTTCGGTGTTAATTAAGAAGATGGCAGTTCGTTCCAGACTATAAATTCTCTTTAACAACTCTCCGAGGTATTCTTTAAAATTGTTTTTTTCAACGTTGCTGAAGGTGCATCATAATGTGCGGGAGACTTGTGTAAAGCCAATCAATTTATAGTCGGGGAACCATCGATCCGGTGTTGCACCTTCAAGGAGGCACCTTTCCATTGTTTTCTCGGTTTTTCCCCCACACGTGTTATTTGTTAGTGAGGAAGCTCCGTGCACACAGCTCTGTATTAAGTCTATGAAGCAGGCGCGGCTCTTAAACGAGGAAAAGCCTAGTCCAACTCTAAATTTAAAAATTGACATTAAGTTGTGGATTAAGATATACTAGGTAGCTTTTATGATCTAGAATTGGACATCATTTAAAAACAAATTTAATTCCAGGATTTTTTTTTTTTGAGGGCATCTAGCATCTCCATTTAGCAGTACTGACTTTTTTTTTTCTCCCCCCCCCCCCCCAACAAAGGCGCACTACACCACTCTTGGCCCGGATCTGGACACAGAAGACTCCTGTTGCAAGAAAATACCATCAGCTCTCAAAGTGTGTAATTCATATGCATTTTTAACTCGCTAGGTATTGAAAACCACCCAAGTGTCCCCCAACATGGGGTAAAATATAATCAGTCACTGAGCGTACATCCCTTAAAAACGTTATCGGAAAATGTTTTACGATCTGTAAGACAAAATACCCTCTCCCACCATTCCTTTCTGCCTGCTGCTCCCCTGTACCCACGCATCTTTGTTCCAACTGGCACATTCAACTTGGTTTTCCCGCCAAATGAGTCAGTTGCGATGGGAACGTCAGTTGATTTGAACAGATGTGTGTCAGTGTTACTTGGGAAACTCGATGCCAATAACCAGGGCCACACAAAAAGGCAGAGGTTGCAACTCCATACAGATTTATGCGGTCATGCAGACCAGGACTAAAGAGGAAGCCCCAACAGGAAAGCAGTTGGCTATACTCCAGTGCTGAGACATTGAATGATTGTGTGCTGCTTTTGATTTCCTTTACTACAGGCAACTGTCCAATTAAAAAGACCTAAGAAGGACTCTGCAGTTGAAATTATTTTGCTGTTTTAAAACATCATACCTATCAAACGCTCAAGGCAGGTGGGGCAGCAGGTTTGTCCGCCCCTGGACGCCCCTGCGTCCTGGGCTACAGAGCTCAGGGCCACACTTGGAGAAAAAGTGCTCCCGCACAGGTGGAAGTTCACTGCTAGACAGCTTTGCTGAGAGACTGTGCAAGGTGAAAGTAAAAAATAGGTTCAAGAAGCATTTGGGGTGGGGGTGGGGGGAATCAATGAGTTTATCGATAGGACTAAAGGACTTGAACTGAGGGCTATATCCAAGTTGGCATAAATTTTCGAGATCTGCTTTCCCACTGGCCTGCAGCATAGCTTATCGTCATAACCCTAAAATTTGATATATGTGTTTGTATTTTGAGTGATTACATTATTCTTAAACAGAAAAGTATATATATATATGTATATATATATACATATATATTTTTTTCACACCCCCCCCAAGTATAGCAAACGCACATCTCCTTGCTCCTCTCCACCCCACTCATCCTGCCCCCTAGTTACTGCTCAGTAAATGAACAAAGATGTCAGCTCTAACATTCTATTTCACCTATCCGCCACCTTAGCCTCCCTCCCCTCCTCCACAATTGATCTCTTTGGCAAGTTCAAAAAGGCTTAACACCCTGTGCCTCCCTGTGCAGAGCAGTAACTTGAGCCACTGAGGAGGAGCCCTTTTTCGAAAAGATCTCTCTCTTTCCTGTAGTGGCTCAGGCTTTGGAGCACTTTCCTCACGAGCTCAACCATCTGAGCAGCAGGCAGAGTTTGGGGAGGTGGCCTGGGCTTCCCGCTGCCACCGCCACGGCTGTTGGTCTGGGAGCTGAGAACAGAGCAGGGAGCCCTCCGTGCTCTGAAGTGGGATTCTGCCCAGGCAGCTCCCCCCACCTGTTCCCCTTGCCCCCACCTCCACCCGCCCTCCAGACCAGACTGTTCTCTCCCCCGGACCAGATCCTTTAAAGGTCTTGGTCACAAAATGACCCGCAACAGTCAGAATCCCAGTAATTCCAGCCCCTTGCTGTTGAAGTAGTGTGCTTTTACGTGGTTTTGCAGATGTGTTCATATTTTCTACTTGCAACAGGAGATCAATAGGATAAGGCCTTTAAAAGAGCCCGTTACAAACCAGAGAACTGGGGCTTCTGGAGGTTAAGGATTTGTCTCAGGCCGGTCTGGGGCCTCTCCCTCCAGACCCCATGCTGTGCTTCTCCTATCATTACCGACCACACAGTAGTGACTAGGGCAGGAAATGAATTCGTTTGGCTAGAAAAATTCAAGGTGAAATTGACGAGTCTTATGATGAGCTTTTGCCGACACCCTGGGCCTGGGCGCTTCCTGGGGGAGGCCCAAGGGTTGGCCCCAGGATGAGGAAATAGTGACTGTAAATTACTCAGCTGTGTACAGGTAGACACGCACAACCCACAGGTAATTTAAGTTCATTCCAAAAGCTCTAGCCCGTATTGATACTTTCTATGGATTCAACCAAATGAATCTTAAGGAAGTAAGTGGAATGTTTCAACCTTAGGGGTTAACTGAGTGTAGTCACTCACTGAATGGAACCTTTTTCAGCTGTTACAAATAATAGTCGTAAAGCCTATGTAGAAACCAGGAAAATGCTTATGATAATCAAGTTTTACAAATCAGGACATAAAATCACGCGGACCCTGCGATGGAAAAGTCGGTCTAAACCGGAGCGGAAACTGGAAAGAACATGCAGGATAAACATAGCTGTTGCCTAAGGTAGCGGGATTTGAGCTGAAGTCTCTTCTTTCTCTCTTCTTCCCTGTGTTTTTGTTATGCCATGGTGGTTGTTGTTGTTGTTGTTGTTGTTGTTGTTGTTGTTGTTATGTTGTCAAGCATAATTCTCTAAAAAGCCTTTAGGGATCACAGGCAACCCAGAAATTTTGGGTCAAGGATGCAGACCTCAGACATCTCGGGGATCATCATGTCACGAGAGACCACTGTGCACTTGTGACAGATTGATAACTGAAAGGTCTGGGAGCCACTCATCTTCACAGCCATACGGCTGGTAAGTATGGCAAGACCAGATGATGAACAGATTGGGGGGGGGGGGGGGGGGCCCTAAGCAAGGAAGAAAGTGGTTGCCACAGAGAAGGGGCTGAGTCGTAGGTTAGCAGTTTAATGGGCGGTGGGGGGTCAGACTTTAGGCCGTGAACTACTTTAAGTTTCCTTCTAGTGAACTGAAACTTCTATATTTGTGCCAGAATGTTAAAACAAAGGATTTATGCTCAAGCGAACAACTGGAAATACATTAGCGGTAAGCACTGGACCGTCAGGAGGGTCATCTTTAACGTGTTGACTTCATAGAAATGGTCAAGAAAAAAAACTGCATGAACCAAAAGCCACAGAAAAAGAATACATACAAACGCGCATTTTAGTATTTTTAAGGATGGAAATTAGGAACGTCCCCCGGCGGCCGACAACAAAGGATGGAGTGAATAAAATATGGTGCAGCTAATAAGTGTCGCGACGCTGTGCCCCTGATGAAATACATGGTGCTAGAAGAAACATGCAAAGCGCTTGCGGTTTCCGTCTACACAATCTAAGAGGATGGGGAGCATTCTGTGTGCAGTTTTGTTTCAATATGGAGAGAAAAGGCTGGAAGGAAATATATCAAAACTTCAATGGTGGTTATCTCTGGGCGGCGGCACACATGATCACAGAAAGATGCTGAACTATTTTTGCGATGTGTTCCTAATATGTAATATAAATGTATTGGGAACATTTTGCATTCATAGTTTTGTATCAATAATATGGAAAGAAAGATAGGAGGAAGTATACCAAAAGTCAATCACAGAAAGATGCTGAACTATTTTTGCGATGTGTTCCTAATATGCGGTAAAAATATATTGGGAGCATTTTGCATGCATGGTTTTGTATCGATATGCAGATCAGAGGCTGGAGGGAATACACCAAAAATCCTATACTGGTTATCTGTGGGTTGTGGAATTAAAGGAAGATACAAAATTATTTTTGCAATATGTTCCTGAATATGTTATCTAAGTGTATTGGGAACATTTTGCATCCATAGTTTTGTATCAATATTTAGAGAAAAGGCTAGGAAGAAATATATTAAAATTTAATAGTGGTTATTTGTGCGTTCTAGTATTATAGATGATATCTGTTCTTCCCTTTATACTTTTATGTATTTTCCAAGCAATACTTGTATAAACAACAAAATTCTTTACTTTTATAGCGATAATAAAACTTGCTTTATTTTTTTAAAAAGAGTTTGTATTTATTTTTTAAAAAACAGCATAGCTCCCTGACCTGGGGATGGGGAGAGACTTCCTATTTGGGTAGCAACGGGCCGAGAACACATTTTGCAACCTGTCCGGGCCAACCCTACACAGCTTTGGTTGGTTTTGCAGGGCAAACGTGTGCTCTCATTTGCTCTTGGCAAAGGGAAGAGAAAGCATAATTTTAAAATATAACCATGACAGGGTAATAATAGTAATATTGCTAAACACACTGCTATCTCCTGTCTAATCAGAGTAACACTTGAAGAAGTATAGAAACTTGAAACAGGCTCCTTTTCCTCCAGGAGTTATTCAGGATGGCGCAACTTGGACGCTTGCCCGGGGCCTCAAGACACGTGGGCCAGTTTGGGACATGCCTGAGTCAGGAAACCACCTTATAGAGAACCTAATTCCACTCAGCCAACTGTTTGCAGATGCAGATAAAGTCCCCTGCATCTTCCCACCAATTCTGTTGAGCTCCAGAACTACCCTGGTGTTGGGGAGCACCCGTGACACCCAAATTTAGGCTTTCCCTGCTCTGTGAAGAGAGACATTGCCATTTGGAAACATACCAGGCCCGTGGCCCGAGAAGACACCCACCACGGGCTCGGGCGTTTCTCACTTACACTTATTTGAACAGAGACACACACCCCCCCCCTCCGCCATGAGAAGAGGATGTACAGCCTCTCCCACCCTCTTAGGAGCTCTCTGGGGAAATGGTTTCCCCCAAAGAATTATTTGCACTCTAGAGCAAGACCCTATTACTGGGCATTACTCTCAAAACATGTATCTTCTTACTTAAAGCAGAAGCTGCAGTCATGAGGCAAAAATATACTTGAAAGAACATTCTTCCCGTTTCCTGGTGTCATGCCCTTGTTCTGCTTAAGAACAAATAGTCATACAATCAAAGTCATCCTTTGCGACAACAAGTGTACTCCTCTGTATGTCTTCTTTTTAAGTTCATTTATTTATTTTGAGAGAGAAGGCGCATGAGCGGGAGAGGGGCAGAGGGAGAGAGTGTATGAGTGGTGGGGGGAGAGAGAGAGAGAGAGAGAGAGAGAGAGAGAGAGACTCTTAAGCAGGCTTCACAATCAGTGGGGACCCACACGCAGTCCCACAGTCTGTGAGATCATGACCTGAGCCAGAACCAGGAGATGGAGGCTTAACCGGCTGAGCCCCCCAGGCGCCCCGTCTGTACGTCTCGCACAAACATTTTCCCTGCCTCATTCCATCAATCCGAGCACGTTTTCCGGGGGCACAGCTCTGCGCTGCTGACTTGTGCGGACAGGAGAGGACAGAAGCGAGAGGTAAGGGGCTTCTGAGCCAGAGTCCTTGAACACGTGAATCCTTTCCTGCATCTGCCATTGGGTAGAGAGAGAACTGGGATCAGCTGGTGCTTTGACCTTCTTCTGAGCCAGGCCGGACCACACAGAGACTCTGCCTTGCTCAGCCCAATCATCCAGTGTCCTTTCACTAGGCTTCGCTCTAATCCCTGCTAGACAGAGTGCAAACTAGGGAAGAGTGTGGGAGGGTTCCCTTACTAAATGGAAGGTCTCCTGCCCAGCCGAGAGAGAGAGAGAGAGAGAGAGAGAGAGAGAGAGAGAGAGAGCTTTAATATAAGCGCTGACCTTAACTCTCGCCATTTACCAGTGCAACAAAGCTCTAGGCCCTGAATTTCTGGACCAGTAAAATACTCTAGAATTTTGCCAGAGGAGAGAGCACTCCCAGTTGGGGCTGTGCCAAGGAGGGCTGGGTGGGGGGCAGGAGCAGGCGCCGAAGGAGCCGGGAGCTGCCCTTTGCTAACGGGGTCAGCGCAATCCCTCATTCTACTGAAGAGGAAACGGAGTTGCTGAGGGAGGAAATACCTTGTAGAGAGGTCGTGCAGAGAAGTGGTGGCAGCGTTAGCAATGGAACCTTGCTCTTCCACTGGGCTCTCTCCACTGTAGTACACTGTGTATAAAGGACAGAGGGAGCCACGCAGGAAGACACTGGAAAGAACGTGGGGTTTGATGAGCACCTTTGAAGGTGGGCAGGCCCAGGAGAGGCGGAGAAGGCAGGAGAGGACGTTCCAGCAGCGGAGGGTGGCCTCGCACAGGCACAGGCAGCGATGGATATGCTATACCACCGGGGCCGTCAGGAAACAGGTCTGGAGGAAATTGTTAAGGTCAAGTCTGGCTTCTCAACGTGAGCTCTTCAGACCATTGAGGGTGTCCCAAGGGGTACAAAAAGCCACAGACTACTCATGGCACAACTTCCTAGAGCACAAAGTTGATTCAATAGTGAGTCGTCTGAAGCATCGTTTTCCTGTTGAAAGCAGCACAGATCCAAAAAGATAAACCCCAGACCTCAAAAGCATTTCAAGTGTGTCGCAGGCCCCTCCGGGCTGTCCCACGGGCTTCCCCACCCCCCGTCCCGTTGCAAGGGAGTAATTCAAGCTCCGGTCCCTAGACATTCTGGCTTTTTGTTTCTTTTTCCCACCCGTACCAGGATCCTCAACTTCTCCTGATAAACAGCTCTCCTGCCCTTTCCTTGGGTGAACTGTCCCTGGCCACCCCCTTGGCAATAAGCTGCTTAGCCTCCAGCCAAGCCCGTGACCCAGGTCAGGCCCGCCGTAGTGTCTCGTGCCCCCTCCTGGGCCAGCAGTGCTAGAGAAAGCTCCCGGCCTGACCAGCGAGAGAACTTCTCTGGGATTTTTTTTTTTAAATCCTGAAATGGAGACAGTCTCTTCTTCTTCGGCAGTTTCTAAGCCCGGAGCTCTATGTGGCTACGCCCCCACTCGCCCCGCTTGACCATGTCCATCACTGGGAGGAAGCCCACCTTCAGCAGGAGAGAATGAGGGTAACATGCACACAGAAACGCAAGAGAGAGAGGGAGATTGAGAGAAACGACACTGCTTGAGTCCCTAGACCCAGGTCCAGAGCACATATTGTCCCTTTATTAATTTGTTTTTAAAGTGTTTTTTTAAAGTTCATTTATTTGGGGGGGGGGAGTGAGAGAGCGTGCGTGCGTGTGTGTGTGTGTGTGTGTGAGAGAGAGAGAGAGAGAGAGAGAGAGAGAGAGAGAGAGAGAGAATCCCAAGCAGGCTCCATGCTGTCAGCACAGAGCCCATGGTGGGGCTCAAACTCACAAACGTGAGATCATGACCTGAACCAAAATCAAGAGTCAGACGCTAAACTGACTGAGCCACCCAGGCGCCCCTTGTCCCTTTTCTTAAAAACCTGGTTTCATTTATCCAACTCGGCAAGTGCTTACGGGGTGCCTCAGTGCCTTCTTGGTACCGGGCCATTCTAGGGTCTGGAAACAGAGGGGTGAACAAGGGAGACAAAGCACCGGCTCCCATGGGGTTTACATTCTTGGGCCAGTCGTGCCTCAGTCATTTGCAGCCTGCCAGAACACAGAAGAATTTGCAAGCTGGGATAAGGATCAGAGAGAGAGAGAGAGAGGGAGAGGGAAAGAGAGTCTATACTATAAACAAGGGACAGGCCGAAGTTTCTGGAGCTGCGGAATCATGGGATCTTTCACAGCCCTCTGGAGTGGAGGCCGACCCGGCTGGAAACAGGGACTTTGAAAAGGCCGGAGTGGCTGGCTCTCTGACTTGCTCCATTTTTTAAAACATGAATCAAGGGTCCCGGGAGGAAACTCAACTTAGAAGGCAGATAAACTGCTTCCAGGAAGTGCTCCAGGCCCCGCTCTTCCGGTGCTCCCACCCTCACCTTCACGGGGTGGTGGGGTCAGGCCTTCCCGGGCCGCTCCGTTTTCCGGCCCTTTGCCCGCAGGCTGCCCGGAAGCTCCTGTGCTCCTGCGCCTGCGCCGCACAGGCCACTGGCGGGGGCACGTTAGCCGAAGGGAAGGCCCTTAGGAGCGAGCGCCCCGTCTGCGCTGCCCTCTCCCTGCTCCGACCCACCGCACCTTTAGGAGCCACTCCAAGTGCCTCCTTCTCCAGGGGACTCCCCCGACTGCCCCCCCCACCCCGTGCTGACCCCCCTCGGAGCTTCTGGCGCACCACGTCGGGGCACCTGCTCATAGAAGCTGTGGATTTGTTCAGGTGTGCCTCCCGCAATTCCGTAGCAACCTGCCCCAGGGCAAGAACCAGGCTCCCCTTCACCACCGCACCCCCCCCCCCAGCCTAGCCCCAGGCCTGACACAGCAGACGGGGTGCTGCACTCAGGTTGGTTGAGAGACTGACTGTGGAGACAGCTCAGCGATAAGGGGATCTGAAATCCTTTTCCTGGGCAGGTCCGAGTTTAGGCCGATTTTAGCGTCATAATTATTTCGCAGCATCTTCTTTCACTCTCCAAAGTGTCTTAGGAGAAAATACACTGTCCGCCCACTTATCCGGAGAGCCCCAAAGGGGCTGTTGACACAGCCAAGCTGAGGCGGCTCCTGACATGGGACAAAATATTTATAGAAGCCAAACAGCATTATATTGCAATTCCATGCTCTGTCACTTGGAACCGAACGTGCAAGGAACACCTTGCCTCGCAGAGCTCGGGAGAGTCGCCTGCTCCACTGCGTCTGTCCGGCTGCCCCGCGCTCCCCGGCACAGGAAGCAGGAAAGCCGCACTGCGGCCTGTCACAAGGTTCAGACATTGCCGCTGTCTGTCTCACGCCACGGGCACGTAAAACAGCACCGTCACGCCCCGCAAAGACTGGGAAGGCACACGGGCCCCGTCCGGGAGCAGAAAGCAGGCGAAGGCAGCCATGAATGGGCTGGGAGCCCAGCAGATGGGGCGAGCTGCCGCAGGACGGGCGCATCGGGCCCGCAGAGTCATGGCTTCATCCTGTCACTGCAGTGGGACGTTCTGTTTGTGTAGGACACTCACAGTCTTCAGCGACAAGAGCGCCCGTCCCTGGCAAGCCTCACTTTGGTGGCTTAACGATGGCCACAGATGCTTTGATGATCCTCCCCCTGGGGCATGGGGTCTGTGTTCCCTCCCCCCGAGTCCAGGCTGGCCTCAGTGACTTGTTGCCCCATGTAGAAGTGGCCTCAACAGCTTACTAGTCCAGCCCCCGGTGGTTCGGGTCACCCCTGCTGAGTCCTCGGATATCACAAGCCATCCGGCCGAATCGCAGATTCCTGAGCCAAATAAAGGATCGTGGTTGTTCTAAGAGACAAGGTCTTGGGGTGCTTTGTTATGTAGCAGTTGACAAGCAGGCCGCTCCCTCCTGCCAGTATCGATCCAGAACTTGACGTAGCCTAAGTGGGCTCTACAACCAAAAGGGAGGCAGAGGAAGGACAGTGTGTGGAGGGAACAGAGAACCCTGTATTACTGTGCCCCGAGTTCACAGAGTATGATCACCACTCAGTGGTGAGTGGGAGGCTGGTTAGACAGCAGAGGAGAAAACTCACGTTGTAGTACTGTGTGTTCAGCTTTACTTTCTTTTTATTTCTGGCAAGAGAAAATGGCTGTTGTTTACCATAAATACAATTATACTTAAAAATAAATTGATGTCACACTCCTTGAGATGGCTACTAAGAAACCAACCCAGAAAATAAGAAGCGTTGGCCAGATATGGAGAAATTGGAACCGGTGTGCATTTCTTTCTCCTTTTTTAAAGTTTATTTATCTTGAGAGAGAGAGCACGCATGGGAGGGGCAGAGAGAGAGAGGGAGAGACAGAGAGAAAATCCCAAGCAGGCTCCGCACTGTCAGCGCAGAGCCCCACGTGAGATCATGATGTGAGCCAAAACCAAGACTCAGGTGCTTAACTGACTGAGCCACCCAGGCGCCCAGCCATTGTGCATTTCTCAAGTGGTACGGCTACTGTGGAAAACAGTACGGCAGTTGCTCAAAAATGAAACATAAAATTACCATATGATCCAGCGATCCCTCTTCCGAGTATATACACAAAAGAATTGAAAGCAGAGCTCCAAATGGGTATTTGCACACCAGGGTTCATCACAGCATTAGTCACAACAGCCAAAACGTGGAAACAACCCAAATATCCACTGACGATGGATGGATACAGAAACTGTGGTATAGCCATCTAATGGAGTATGCTTCAGCCTTATGAAGGCAGGAAATTCTGACACGTGCTACAGCATGGATGAGCCCTGGAGACATTACGCTCAGTGAAATAAGGCAGCCATAAAAAAACAAATATCGTAGGATGCCACTTACTTGAGGTATGTCACCTACACGAGCAAACTCATAGGGACATTAACTCAGGCAGCTGTCTGTTCTTCAACCACCCACAAGCAGAGCGATCCCCGCTAAGAGTCCTCTGCGTTTTGTTGGTAGGTCCCAGCAGAAGCAGAGACCTCCCGACGCAGCATGTCCCCAGGGTCGCCTCTGGCCTGCCAGTAAGAGACGAAAGACTGGACTCCAGAGAGCGGAAGATTTAAGGATAGGGCCAATGGCACAGCTCCACAGTGGCGAGCCGGGACACCCCACCGGAACCCAAGGGTTCCTGCCTCCCCAAGGATGCAGCGTGCAGGTGCACTGGGCCCATGAGGCTAAGTGGCCCCCTCCCAGGGACCCCCCCCCCGCCCGGCATGTTATCCAGGTGTGTATGTGTGAGGGGTGGAGTGCGGGGAAGAAGGGCCAGGCGTCCCGACTGCCTAAGCGCCAACTGTTCTGACCCCCACCACCTCCCTCCCTTCCCACCACCGACTCTGCCTGTGATCACCCGAGGGACAGTTGGTGCCACTGACCAGTGATGGAGCGCACACGTGGAGGGGCAGCCCGGCATGGTGTGTCTTGGCCCAAGCGAGGTTAGGAAGGCATCAACATGGGCAGGTGGGGGAATGAATTATAGAAGTTTTTGGTAACACTTCACACAGCTGACGATGGGAGTTCTTTTCTAAACCAAAAGCAGAACAATTTATGAAAAGTCTAAATGAGTAAGTCCACCACCCTCACCCCTAGCCTCCTTTCCCCACCGAGCTCCCAGTATGCTGGCAGTCTGGCATAGGTCTGCCAGTCTGGAGACTGGATTTTCTCCATGCGGTAGAGTCCTCTGGTACCTCTGGTCCCTTCCTGTGGGCCACCTCTGATTCCAGCCACATACGTGCACCATTTTGTACAAGAGCTGACTGACCCCATGCTGGCAGTGTCCGACCCCCGGGAGCATTAGGTTTCTTTCTGCTTTCGGTCTCGAGGCCTTCTCTGATGCTGTGTGCTATGGTCGGAATATCTGTGCCCTTCCTTCATTCATATGTTGAAATCTAACCACTAAGGTGTTGGTATCAGGAGGTGGTGCCTTTTGGGAGGTGATTAGGTCGTGAGGGTGGAGCCCTCGTGGATGGGAGTAGTTCCCTTATAAAAGAGGCTCCAGAAAGATCTCTCACCCCCTCCACCATGTGAGGACACATCAAAAAGATGTCTGTCTATGAACCAGGAAGTGAGTCCTCACCAGACACCAGATCTGCTGGCGCCATGACCATGGACTTCCCAGCCTCAAGAACTGTGAGAAACAAATGTCTGTTGTGAATAAGCCATTCAATGTGTGGTGCTTTTGTTTTTTTTATAGTAGCCCAAATGGACTAAGACACAGTTGATGTGTACTTGGCTCACTTTTAAGACTAGCCTGAAGTGTGGTCCATTATCACCCCAGGGTTAACTCTCAACGAATGGGGAGATGCCAGTTGGTGTTTAAATGCTCCAGCTTTTTGGAAAACACTATGAAGCTTCCTCAAAAAGTTAATAATGGAACTATCCTACAACCCAGCAATTGCACTGCTAGGTATATATATCCAAGGGATACAGGTGTGCTGTTTCGAAAGGGCACATGCACCCCAATGTTGTAGCAGCACTATCAACAGTAGCCAAGGTATGGAAAGGGCCCAAAGGTCCATCAACGAATGAATGGATAAAGAAGATGTGGTGTATATATACAATGGAGTATTACTTAGCAATCAAAAAGAATGAAATCTTGCCATGTGCAACAGTGTGGATGAAACTAGAGGGCCTTACGCTAAGTGAAATAAATCAGTCAAAGACAAATATATGACTTCAGTCATATGTGGAATTTAAGAAAAAAACAGATGAACGTAAGGGAAGGAAAGCAAAAATAATATAAAAAGAGGGAAGGGGACAAAACATAAGAGACTCTTAAATAGAGAGAACAAACTGAGGGTTGATGGAGGGGCTGTGGGTGGGGGGATGGGCTAAATGGGTGAGGGGCATTAAGGAGGACACTTGTTGGGATGAGCACTGGGTGTTATACAGAGGGGATGAATCACTGGATTCTACTCCTGAAATTATTATTGCACTAAATGCTAACTAACTTGGATGCAAATTGTAAATAAATAGATAAATAAATAAATAAATAAAATGTATGATTAAACCCCAAACTTTATTTTTAAAAAAATAAATGCTCAAGCTTCTTGTTCTTGGTGGTCAATTCTGAGAGGCCTCTGAGTGCTTCTTTTTTTTTTTTTTTAAGTTTATTTATTTTGAGAGAGAGCAAGCAAGCACAAGCGGGGGAAAGGCAGAGAGAAGGAGACACAGAATCCCAAGCAAACTCTGCGCCATCATCGCAGAACCCGATGCAGGGCTTGAACACACAAACTGTGAGATCATGACCTGAGCTGAGATTAAGAGTCAGACGCTTAACCGACTGAACCACCCAGGCGCCCCAGCCTCTGAGTCCTTCTTAGGAGGCGCTGCGGGGAGTAAACCCCATGTTTTCCACAGGGATGACCTCAGTCATGCACACTGATTTTGGCTTTCTCTCTTTCCCTGTGTCACTCTCTCAGCCCCTTCACTCCAAATTTTGGAGACCAATTTCCAAATAAACTACCTGCTCTCAAATCCTTTTCTCAGCCTCCGCTTTTCAGAAAACCCAAATCAAGATGCTCTCCATTTGGAGATCCCATAGTCAAATGTCTGTGTTCTGGCCCAGGCATTCTAGAGCGCAGCCAGTGGACAGGCCCGACCCATGCCATGGAGCTTCCAGTCAGCATGCTGATGTCTCATCCCTAAACACGGATCAGGGCCCACAGTGGGGACTAGAGTAAGGCAAGGTGCCCAGGGTGCACAATTTTAGGAAGTGCTCACTCTCACGTGCTGACCCTGCATTTGGACGAGCCTGAGAAGGGAGTGCCTCCCAAAATTTTGTCCCCTACGTGTCCTGTTTGTCTCACGTAGTCCCGGTTCTGGCCAAGACACTAGTAAAAAGCCTCTAACGTTAAAGAAACAAATAGGAGAAAAGAAACTCAAATGAAAAGGAAATAATACACACAGCAGAACTTTTAACAATCCATAATATCCACGGAGACCTAATTCATCAAGCAGAAGCATTTAGAGAACAAAAAAGAACTCTTGCAAATGAAACGTTTAGGACAGCTCTCAAGGATAGAACTGAAAGGCAAAAAGTGGTAAAATAGGACCAAAAAGAAAAAAGACATTACAGGATTGTTCTAGGAGATAAATATTAGACATTCTAGAAAGAGAGCAGGAAATTTTTAAAAATTTTAAAAAGGCAAAGAGGAGATTATCCAAAAAAAAAAAAAAAATCACATTAAAATACCCAGAACTGAAAGACCTGAGTTTCCAGTTCGGAAGAATAGAGTGTGCTCAGCATAGTGAGTGAAAATAGCCCAAATCAAAGCAATGTCATCATGAAAATTTCAAATACAAGGATAAAAAGAAGATTTAAGGGGTTCCGGGGGGGGAAAACAATAGATTAGATGAAAAGGATCAGAAATAAGAATGGCTTTGGATTTTTCAAGAGACATACCGGCAGCTAGAAGACAAGGAAGCAATGCGTTCAGTATTAAAATTAATATCCAACCTAGAGTTCCAAATCCAGCCAAAGCAACAATTTTGAGGATAGAATTTTCAAGCACACAAGGCCTCAAAAATTAATTCTTCTGCACTTTTTCTCAGGAAGCTACTGGAAGATGCATGTCACCAAAATGAAGTCTGCTGTAAATGACAGACTAGGCAACGTGGACCAGCACTCCCACTGAAGACATCAAAGATGGTGAACAAAATAATTTTAGTGAGAAAGTAGTGAGCCAAGACCCAGAAGAGGACAACAGCCCAGTGAGATAAGACCAGCTCTTTGGGTCACTTTGGCTCAGGGAGATTTTTTTGAATCAGGAAGAAGCAGCCAGGAGGGCAAGTGTTTCTGGTGGACTCCCAGGGACAGGGAACAAAAGTGAGAGTCCAGGGTCAGGCCAAAATAAAGACTCTGGTAAACCATCGGCTGCCACGGACTGTACGCTGAGAAGCTGTACCCTAGGCGTAAGGATGAATTGGATGTAAATCATGTCTCACATGCATTGCGGCCTGCCTTCCGTTCATCTGTGTAACTCAGAAAATCTCCGACCCTGAAATCAGGTTAAGTTTATTTCAGATAGCTGGGAGCCCCAGGCACCCAGGGAAGACAAATCAAAATCTTCTTTGGAGGAACAACAGTATCTTAGGCTTCAAATCATTTCTTTAAACTAAGACCTAATGTCCAACACAAAGACACACAAAAATTGAAGACACTACGGCGAAGAACCAGTAGAAATAACAGCCAATAGAAATAAACGCAGAAGAACCTCAAATACCAGAATTTTCAAGCACGATTGCGAAACAATGCTGCTTATTTTGTTCAAGAAGAAAATGCCAAAATGGGGGCGCCTGGGTGGCTTAGTCGGTTAAGCGTCCAACTTTTGCTTAGGTCATGATCTCGCGGTTCGTGGGTTCGAGCCCCGCGTCGGGCTCTGTGCTGACTGCCAGCTCAGAACCTGGAGCCTATTTCGGAGTCTGTATCTTCCTCTCTCTCTGACCCTCCTCTGCTCACGCTGTCTCTCTCTCTCTCTCTCCTAGAAATAAACAAATAAATAAATAAATAAGATTAAAACTGTAAATTTTATGCTATATTATCTAACTACAATAAAAAAAAGGGGAAGAGAAAAGGGACTAAAATGGTAAATATGATGTTATGCATATTCTATCACAATTTTAAAAGAAGAGAAAAGGAGAAGGGAAAAAGAAAAGAATGTAAGAGGCAGTTTTTTACTCTTCATTCTCAAAAATTCAATTTCTACTTCTACAAGGAAGATAACTACCATTTCTTTCAACTCTCATGAATTAATACATTATATTACATCAATAAAAGAATTTGGTAAACCAAACATCTGAAACATGGCCTAAAAACTGCTCTTTTCATTTTAATAAATAAAACCTTGAATTACTTTATTTCTACAATCAACTTTACAACTAATTAGATGCTATTCATCCGGTCTGCAAATGACCAAAGACTCCAGATATTGTTTTTATTCCTCACTTACATCTTCATCTCCACATTGATTTGGGCTAGCTCAATAACTTTTAACAACTCAAAGGATGTTATAAGGTAACAGAAAGAAAGTGATTATGTACCTTTGATTTCTCACAAGATATTTTGATACCGAGCAGATTAGAAGAATAAATTTAAAATTTTGGACAAAAGGAGGTTTCTTTTAGGTTACCTTCACTCACTTTAACAACTTGAAATCTGACAGTCCTTTAAGACCTACTAACCTTATACTTGGAAAAAATAAATCCCCTCTCCAACAAGTACTTAAAATTTAAAACTTACAAAAGCGGCATGCTTTCCTCGAAATCCTCTTGTACACTGTTGTCTCCATGGCTTCCAAACAATAAAGCCCAAAAGGTATAGAACAAACATAGAT